>NC_056739.1:1294041719-1294201041 GCF_019279795.1 Protopterus annectens
ACAGCTGATTGCAGACTTTTCCCTTGACCACTATTCCATTGCCTAAACATTTGTCTCAGTTAATATACTACCAGAATTAATGCTCTTAAGATGTACTAGGGAACATTCAATAATTTAAATATTTGTAATGTGATTCTACCTTTTGACCTTCCTCATCATAAGCTGTTTGAACACCTAGTTGTACATGCCTGTATAATCCATTAAATTGCAAGTGTGCTTTCTCTTTATAACTTCCACCTCTGTAAAATCTTACAATGTATATGTATAAAAGTAATTACTGTTTGTGTATAAATGCAAATAGAAGTGTAACTATTATGTATAAATGTAAACAGAAATGCAACTACTGTTAGTGTGTAAATGCAAATAGAAATGTAACTACTCTGTGTGTCACCAGAACTTAGTATAATGTAATGTAAGCAAATGGAGCTTTTTTCCCCCGGGCCTCCACTGAAAATGGATATTACCCAGTTGGACTTTCGCTGTAATCCAAGACAAATAAATAAATAAAAGCTGCCAGATTTATTTTATTTTCAGGACTCAAAGTGATGTATTCTGGAGTAATGGACTACATCTGGGTTAAACAGGGGCAGTTCTCTGGTGTTTTTAAATGGTGCACTTCCGACCAGCAAAGCATGTCATTGTCTTATATATTTCTCTTTCTCTATTATAAAATACTGGGTCCATTGAAATAATGACAAATTTATTTTATATGCGCAATGAACTAATAAAGGAATGCATGCAGTATAACAAAGGAAGGTAACAATCACAGATTGAATCTGCTGCCAGTAATGTTTTACCAAATCAGCTTAAATAATCCTTAAATGTGTAAATTACTCTCATGATTGTATTCATTTGCTTGTTCTTTTCATGGTCCACTCAAATGTTTCTCTTTATTAGGGTTAAAGTGACACATTATAAACACAATATGCTTACTGACCAGACTTTCCTATCAAAGCAGAGGCAGTTTCCTTCTTTATTTATTACCCATAGTACTCTCTATGTTCACTGAGAAAAATCACTTAATGGACTCTTTTGGTTTATGCCCTAGGTACATTTTCCTTAGTTTTTGATCATTTTAAAGTATTACTCAGTGTAAGATGGTAAAAGTTCAGGTGATGGAGCCTAATTTTGCATCTTATTTGCATGTTTAATCAGAGAGTTCTCTCATTTGTTATCAGTATCTGTTTCATTATTTGGCTGTTTCTTTTTGAGCCTGCGTTACATTTGTCATCCTGTTTTTCTAGGTTGCTGGCAGCTTGTGCTTTGGCTATTTTTGAATGGTTGATCTATACATTTCAGAGACTGATTAAGCAGGCATAGTTCCCCATCACTTGTTGTTGGCAGCCTCTATTCTATTTTTGGTTGGTTGCTCTATATATTTCAAAGACTGATTAAGCAGGAATAGTCCCCTATAACCTGTTGTTGGCAGCATCTATGCTATTTTTAATTGGTTGCTCTATACATTTCAAAGACTCAATAAGTAGATATAGCTTCATATCACCTGTTGTTGGCAGCCTCTATGCTATTTTTGATTGGTTGCTCTATACATTTCAAAGACTCAGTAAGCAGACATAGCTCCCTATCACCTGTTGTTGGCAGCATCTATGCTATTTTTAATTGGTTGCTCTATACATTTCAAAGACTCAGTAAGCAGACATAGCTCCCTATCACCTGTTGTTGGCAGCATCTATGCTATTTTTAATTGGTTGCTCTATACATTTCAAAGACTCAATAAGTAGATATAGCTCCATATCACCTGTTGTTGGCAGCCTCTATGCTATTTTTGATTGGTTGCTCTATACATTTCAAAGACTCAATAAGCAGACATAGCTCCCTATCACCTGTTGTTGGCAGCATCTATGCTATTTTTAATTGGTTGTACTATACATTTCAAAGACTCAGAAAGCAGACATAGCCCCCTATCACCTGTTGTTGGCAGCCTCTATGCTATTTTTGATTGGTTGCTCTATACATTTCAAAGACTGATTAAGCAGGCATAGTTCCCTATCACCTGTTGTTGGCAGTCTCTGTGCTATTTTTGATTGGTTGTTCTATATATTTCAAAGACTCAATAAGCAGACATACCTCTCTATCACCTGTTGTTTGCAGCTTCTATGCTATTTTTGATTGTTTGCTCTATACATTTCAAAGACTCAGTAAGCAGACATAGCTCCCTATCACCTGTTGTTGGCAGCCTCTATGCTATTTTTGATTGGTTGCTCTATACATTTCAAAGACTCAATAAGCAGACATAGCTCCCTATCAGCTATTGTTGGCAGCCTCTGTTGTGAGACCTGGAGAACACTTTGATTTAAGCTTTTAGAGAATCTAGAACTTGGATCTGTATAATGGGCACTTTGTTTTTTTTTGCCTCTATGGGAATATTATAATCTTTTTTTATACAGTTGCTTCGTGCCTCTGAAGTCAGATTTCATTATAAGCACTGGCTGACCTTAGGATTGGCAGAGTATTAGGCTTCTACAAAATTACTGCTGCTGTTAGAAATTTTGTTTAGTTACTCATATCTTCAACATTTGTTTGTGGTGAAGTGTTCTTTGTTGTAGTCCTAGCGGTTGAGTGCCATCTTGCTGGATTCCACTATTCAAAAATGCAAATGCATCAAATTTATATAATGTCTGAGTATATTCACAGGTGGGGATTTATGTGAGTATAACATCTGTCTTATATAATAACTGTTTGCTGCTATATAAAACAGATGCTGAGTTTGCATGCATGTACAAATATTCTGACAAGTATGTGTACATGCATAGTTTATGACTTGGGTTCATGTTTTTTTTGGCAGGTAAGGTTTGTAGATAGTGGATGGAAGCATGTAGTATGTGACACTATTTTGAGGGAGTAATTGAAACCTAGCAATTTGTTTGTGTATGTTAGCAGTGCATGTGTACAGATACTTGTGCTACATGGATTTTATGTCCTGCATTGACTAATCAAACACGCAACTGCATATATGTGTGCATGTGTGTGTTAGTGAGTGTATGTGCTATGTGAATGTGACAGATAGGGATCTCAGTGATGAAACTAAATGAGGAGTTTGTTAGGTCTTATTGGTTTAAATTTATTTATTTATTTTTATTACTAACTGGTTTGGACGAGCCTTTAGTTTGCTATCAGTATTTTGAAGCAGATCAGTCACCTGCTGACCATGTAGCAGTTTATCAGCTTCAGTTTATTTGTGTGTGAATATGCAGTTTTGCATTGCATACTTTTATATTTTATTTGGAAGACCATCTTAGGATACATATTTTGACAATTTAAGGTGTTGAAACATTTTTTGTTGCTTGCCCTATAACACAAAGTAACGCATGTTCATAGTTTCATAGGTAGGTACTAGGCTATCTGCCCGAAGGCATTTATAAGCCTAGCCAGAATGTGTTGGCTTTCACCACCCCCTTAGATTAGTTCCCTGTGCCTCTGCCCAGCAGAGCCACTGAAGTAATCCCCAGGGTAAAATTTCTGTTTCCCATCCACTCTTCAAGGTTTCTCTTGAAGAGTGTTAGTGAGGGGCTCTGCCTAATGTAGATTGTAATCTTGTTCCAAAGCATGGAAAGTTTCTGGGACAGGAATCCATCCCACCAGCACGTCCTATTTATTGTTGTAGTGAGGTTTAGATCCCTAGAGCATGTGGCTCAAGGGGATACAGTTTTCTTTAGTTGGAGCATGTCCATCACTTCTGGGTTGGACATGGCCTCGTATGTCAGGCAGAGATCACCTCTGAGTAGACTGTATGCAACCGAGTACAGCTGGAGTTTCTTCAGTCGAGTTGCATAGGGCATCTGTTTGAGGCCAGTGATCCTCTTGGTGAGGTACTTCTGTGGTCTTTCCAGCTGTTGCAGGTGTCTTGTAAGGTACATCCCAAATGGGGCATTGTACTCTATGATGGGTCTGATGAGTGGAGGGGCACAATGACCTCTTTTGATCTGGATGCTAACCCTTTTGTGATTAGGTGGGCCACATAGAAGGATTTTCTAACCACTTTGGCAATGTGATTATCAAAGGAGAGATTACTATCTACTTGGGTCCCCAGATCCCTTATTACATCTTCTGTATTTAGGGGACTACCCACCTATGTGGTAGTTTGTGGGTAGTTTGTTTTTTCCAACGGGGATGACTATGCACTTTTTGGCATTTAGCTTGAGGCCATGATTTTGACACCAGGTATCTGTCTCAGTGAGACCCTTTTGGAGGATGTCTGTGTAAGCCGGAGAGTCAGTTATATCCCCTAGTTTGCAGTTGTCTGTGAACTTGGTCAGCCATAGTCCTCCTGTGTTTGCCTGTACCTCTGAGAAGTATATGCTGAATGGGAGAGGTCCTAGGACTGAGCCCTGGGGAACACCAGTTGTAACTGGTTTAGAGTCGGACTTAGCTCCTGCAACTTTCACCATGTGGGTTCTGTCCATGAGCCAATTGGCAACCTATCTTGTGACATAGGGGTTTATGCTCAGGCTGGTCAGCTTGTCTATAATACCATTATGGGGAATGGTGTCAAAGGCCTTTACAAGGTCTAGGTAAGCTGTGTGTACCACCTTTACCTCATCTATAGCCTTGGTAGCTGTCTCAAAGAAGTCCACCAGGTTTAGGAGGCATACTCTGCCCTTAACAATGCTGAACTGGGTAGGGTCCTGTGTTTGGAGATTCCCAATGTCTCTGTTAATGAGTTCCATGATGATCCACTCCATAGCCTTGCAGACCAAGCTAGTCAGGCTTATAGGGTGATAGTTCCCAGGGTCTGTTGTGGCTCCACCTTTGTGGAGTGGAATAACCGTTGCTGTGCGCCACTCTATGGGTATGTAGCCTATGGAGAGGCTGAGTTTAAACAGTGTGTTTAGGTGAGGGGTTAGTTCGTCTTTGAGCTCGTGTAGGACGCAGCCTGGGACACCGTCCACTCCCATTGATGCTGTGTTTTTGGCTTTGGAGAGGGCTGTTTTAACCTTAGTGCCTGTGATTTCAGTGGCTCTACATTTTTCTGGTATGGCTATGGGCCCTTTTGGGGATGAAAGGGGGGTGAATGTTGCACTGATCCTGTCTGCCAGGATGTTGGCAATATCAGTCGGTTCCGTGTATTTTGTGCCATTCTGCACTAACTCTGAGCAGATCTGAGCATTGCCACTTACATTCTTGACATAGCTAAAGAATGCGTTGTGGTTATCTTTGGAGTCCTTGGCAATTTTTCTTTCAAAGCTAACCTTGGATGATTTTATGAGGGATCATAGTTTCTTGCTGATACTGATCAGGGATGTCTTCCCTTCTTGGGATTTTGTTCTTTTCTGTACTAGTTTCCTCCTTCTGTTGTTAGCTTATTTATGGCAGGGGTCCACCAGAATGGCTTCCTTTTCTTGGAGGAGTGAGTCTTGGTTTTGCTTGGGATAGCATGATCCATGCATTCTTGTAGGTGCCCATAGAATGCATTAGTAAACGATTTTGCAGCTTGGACAACGTTATCCTTTAGCATGGGGGCTTTGAAACTTTCCACCTTGGTCTTAAGTAACATGATGTTTGCTTTTGAAAAGTTTTTCACAGTGGTTTCCTTGACTGGGGGTGGAGGTGGAATTTGGACATCCAAAGTGATTTGTTTATGGTCATATTTAACCAGTGAGAGGTTGACCTCCGGTGTGGAACACCGGCCACCCATGTTGGTGATGACCAGGTCCAATATGTTGTCACCTATGGTGGGAGTGTTGACCAGTTGATCCAGGGTGTTTGAGTTTATAAATTCTAAGAAATGCTGGGCAAGGGAGTTAGTACTTGAGTAGTTCTCCCAGTTAATGTTTGGGTAATTGAAATCACCCAATATTAGGGTGTTTGGTAGGACCTTTATGTTTCCCAGTGTTTCCAGAAACATGGAATGGGGGTCCTGGGACATGGTGGGTGATCTGTAGCAAGCTACAATTTGAACTGCAGTTTTGCCCATTGTTAGTTGCACGTGGATGATCTCTGAAGCATTGTGCTGTGCCACTAACCTGGAGGTGTGGGTATCCTTGAAGAATATGGATACGCCCCTGTCTTTTGTATTTTGGTGCGGGTTCTGTGGCCGAAATGTATGGTATGAGTTGTAGCCCAGTAGTGCTGGGGGTGCTCTCTGGAGCCTTAAACCAAGTTTCTGTTACTGCACATATATCGATTTTCTCCATACTGAGGAGTGCCTCGAGTGTGTGCATTTTGAGGTTTAGACTTCTGCCACTGAGTAGCATTACCTTCAGTTTTTTTGTTACTTGTGCTATTTATGGTGGTGGGTTTGTCTTTTGAGCCTTGTCTAAAAAAAGCACTTTGGGGGTGGCAAGAGCCTTGGCCAGTATTCGAAAGCCTAAGGGTGACAGGTGCAAGCCATCTCTAGCGAAGCAGTATGGCTTGTCGAGCATGTCATCCCAAGAGGACAGACACTGGATCCCCTTTGAATGACACCAGAAACTTAGCCAATTGTTGAAACTGATAATTTTTTCTTTATACCGTGGTATCATTCTTGGTGAGGGCAAGATGCTACTCAGGGTCAGGATCATAACTGCCTGGGCTATGTGATCAGAGAGCTCTTCCATGTCTCTTTTCATGTAGTCCAGGGAGGTACGGCTTAGGTCATTCACACCAACATGGACAATGACAGATTCATATTTGTACTTGTTCTGGAGTGACCTGAGTGCTTGTGTTATGTGGCGGATCCTGGCACCCGACAGGCAGCTAACAGTGACCTTCTCCTTGTTCAGCCTAGTCAGTGTGCCTGACTATAGAGTCACCTATTACTAGTGTGTTGGGTATGTTATTTTGCTTTAAGGACTGTGATTGCGTGGCACACTGGTTTTGTGAAGTATGTTTCATGGGGGGGTGGAGGTTACTTGGAAGCCTGCTTTGGAGGTCTCTGTTGCTTTTGCAGATTTTTATTTAGAGCCTCCGACTATGTTTTTGTGTATTTATGTGTGTCTTTTGCCGGTGATGGTTTAATGGGTCTATGTGAGACTGATGGTGTGATGCAAGTATTTCCCTTCTCCTCTTGACTGTCTGATCCAGTCTTGGCTTGAGAGAGCTTAGCCTCCAGTTTGGCTGTATAATTGCATCTCTCCAATGTATTAGTGTTTGGTGGTAGGAGGAGAGGGTTGTCTGTGTACATGAGGTAGTTGTAACATTGCCTCAAAATGCCCAGATTCACCAGTTGGACTGGAGAGTACACCTGACACTGCCCTTTGTGCATGCCTGGATAGGTACAGTGAACTGTTTTACTGATTGGCTGGTAAGGTCGAATAGAGCCTTGTCCTTCTGTACAGTATAGAGGAGGTCTACTGATAGGGTTTATAAGTGATTGCTATGAGTTTTGAACAAGTGCCGGGCTGAGAAATGAATGGTTTGAGTGCTTAAGTTGAAAGTTTGTCTAGTTCCAAGGAAAAAATTGAAGAGGAGACTTTGTGGAGCCGGGAATAGTTATACCCTAGCTAACCGGCACTGCCCGGTGTGCAAAACCGAGCAAATGCAGTTTTTATAGCAGGGAAATGAAAGAAATAGAAATTAGCCCAAAATGGCCAATAAACTACTAATTTCTGGGCTGATACCACTCCTCCAGGGACAGATAGGTTGCTCAAAGCTCCCCTCTCTCACGGGTGTACAGAGAAACTTCCTTCTATCCAAGTAAGGTATAGGCAAACACAGAAACTTGTAACACAGCCCTGAATTCAGCACTAACCTGAAAACTGGACTACACTAGCTCTTTTTGAGAAGACAAGGGTCTGATTGTAGCTATTTGCGAGGTATTTTGCTCTGCATTGTAATTGCAAGTTGCCGATTTCTTAGTATATGCTCTCATTTTCATCTTCTTTATTTTTCACCTGTGTGTTGGGCAAAGGATTTGGTCATCTCATGCTTTATTTATAAGTATCCTTAGTTTGACAGCCTGGTGATATAACTAGCTGGGCTGTCTCCCTTCTAATATATTTTTTTTTTGCTCTTCATATTTTAGGACTGCATTAAGTTAATACTTTCCATGTTATGTTACTTTACAATTCATTTTAATTAAATGCTATATACTTTTTTCTCCAAAACCAGCTTATTATTTATATTTATATTTAGATTTAGAATACATTGATACTTGTAGCTTGGACTTTTATATGACTTACCATTTCATACGTTTAATCTTTCACAGACTTGTATACAAGCTTTTTGTCTTGGTTATATTTTTGTTGTATATTAGAGTATGTTGTGGTTATATGTTGTTGTACATTAGAGTATCCATGATGAATCTAGTGCTTTTTAATGGTGTTCTTCATGTTTTCTGTAAGGTTCCTCAGAACCTCATTATGCAGTTTAGTAGAACTATTTTACAGCAGAATACGGTGTTTGCATGATATGAACTGCTGCTGGCCATCAGCCCCTTTCAGTCTCATCATGTTACTGCCACAGTTCATTAATGTTGTAGGAAGCTGGAGATCTTGAGAAGACAAGGGTCTGATTGTAGCTATTTGCAGGTATTCAGTGATCACCCAATGGGAGATAGTCCAATCACCACTAAAGACTGGCATAGATGATACATTTGGTCTACACTTTGCAGCACAGCTATCTAGAATAGTCTCTGTCATCAACTACCATAAATGAAACACTGTTGGAGGGAGTCTGACCATCTTATTAATTAGCATATGGTTCTACCAGAACTTTAGATGCAATACCAGAATGAAAAAAATGTGGGAAGCATCTAGTTTACTGTATATGCAGTGGCCTGAATAATTTTACAAGGATCTAGCCACTGCATAACTACATACCTCTCAACTTCTTTGCACAAAAAATCTGGACAAACCCTAACAGAATGGAGGGACAAGGCCCCCCCCCCTACAAAATAGGAACAGATTTTAAATATTGCTCTCATAAACTTAGAAAGTTGCTAGAATAACAGGATTTGTCTTAGCATGCATTTCTCTGAAGGATATGGAGTCTGAAACACAAATGTATATAATTATTTAGTGACTTCAGTACTGAGATCAACCCAGTGATTTGATAGAAAATCACAAATTTGACGAACAAACCAAAAACATGGGATGAAAATCTGAACAGCTGAGAGGTATGCATAACCAGCACAATGCTAGTTTATTGTAAAGGGTTAGTAGTGACATATTGTAACATACAGATCATCAATGATTTCACTGCATTCAGCAAGTAATCCCTCTGAGACTATGGAGTGGTCATCTATCTTGGAGTGCTCACCTCTAATGAGACTGTAAGTCCTTGCTGTTATATCAACCTGATTAGCTCAAGATATTTTGCAAGTTTTCTTACAGCAGCTTGATACCTGCATTGGATCAGTTCTTCCAAGGCTGCAATGGGGGTGACGCTGATTGGTTAACACCAGAATTTATGGTCTGGATTTAAGTGGGAGACATCCAATCCAATAGTTCCATTTGGAAACATCCAAGAGTGTGTATACACAGAAACAAACCCAACCTTCTGTCTTCCAAAAAACCCAGCATATACAGCCAAAAACACAATTTATTTTTATTTGAATATAGTGTGTTTCTGACTGTGTATGCTAGACTTTTTAAAAACTGAAGCTTGATTTGTTTGCCCCAATTCTTATGTGCTCAATGTTGACAAAGCCATTGAGTCCTGGGCATATGCTCTCATGCTTTATGATATGCAGTGGCATGAATGATGACTGCAGCACTAATGAAGACCTCCTGGCCTGCTTGAGTCCAAGTTTTAGTATGGACCAGCATTCAGTACCCCATCATTTTTTATTTTATTTTGCTTTTGTTTACTGGGATAGTCTGATTAGGTTTATTCAAAAAATGCTTTTCAGCAGAGGCCCAGGCAGAAAAGCACCAAGATATTGCAAACATTTTTATAAAGACATTTGGTAATATACATGGACAGGCATTAGATAGCATGCATTAACATTATGCATACCTTTGTTAATTAGATTTCATTCATATGAAAGTAGAGGCCACTAAAACAATATATAAGATACTTGTGCATTAGTAGATGCTGAACACAGAGAATTTGAAGAGGTGTATTACTGGGTCTGTCAGGTAGATAACAGATCGTATGATTGGTGTGAGGAAATTCAAAGAAACGGAGGTGCAGGGAGGAGTTAGGTAGGGCATAAAATGTTAATATTGTAGTTAAGAGGTGGGGTGTAAAGCAGGTTCAGAAACAATTTTATAATATGGTTATCATGAGGTTTATATTAGAAGTATATAGATGGGGTCAGCTGTGTCGCAAAATAAGTATATAGTTGGGAGATTCTAATAAAGGGTCTACTTCAGATGATTGAAGTTTCAAAACTTTGAACATTATATGGCCGTGGACCAGATGACTGAAGTTTTGAAGCTTCAGACATCTAATAAAAAAAAAAGTAAAACAAAAAAAGTTTCTGTTACATTTTTACAGGAGGGAGGCCCCCCTGCACGCCCCCACACCCCTGCTAATTAAATATACCAACTCTGAGATGAGACTACAGCTATGAAAACAGCAAATTTCCCATTCTGTGCTGAATGGCAATCTCTATTCCAAAAGTTAGAAGTTTCAAATCTTCAATCATCTGGTCCTCAGCCATATGATGTTCGAAGTTTTGAAACTTCGGTCATCTGAAGGGGACCAGCTAATAAAACTAGTCAGGTGTCAGTGAGAATTGGTTGCAAGGTTTAGGATTCTAAATAAAGAGAAATGGTTTGATGATATGCAAGCTAAAGATAACAGTGGCATTTATCCACCAGATGTACAGGAGCAGATCTACTGATTTACTAGTTGTGTTTTAAATAAGTTTGTATCTGAATGGATTTCAGTGGTAGTGGGGCATGAGTCCTTAGATTAGCTCATAGTTATAAAAGAGTCATATCTGCAGTATTAGATGATTTAGTTATAGTAATCTAATACTATAGGCGATTGTCTATATTCAAATAGTGTAGTTAAACTATGAAACCAAATCCCACTACCACTAAAATCCATACATAAAATAATATTTTTGACTAGTGTTATCTGTGCAACATCATATTAACCAGCCACATACTTTCAGATCAGTGATAGACTGTACAGCCTAGTATGCCTTCTGATGCAAAAATGTTTCTGCCTCAGCTTACCTCTTTTTGATAAGGTTGCTTAATCAGTACAGAAATCCATTTGGCACACAGAACTCCTACACGGATGCCATGGACTGATGCTGACTCATGTTTTAGTATTCTGCTAATTCTGAGGCCGTGTATCTGATCCACATTTGTGACCTATCACCTATAAAACGCTGGTAGCACAATCTAAATTAGTCTTATGTTAGAGTAATTCTCATGATTGTTCCCTACTCTCTAAAGAAAGATGTTTTTTCATCTGTACTTGAAGGGGCTTTCATTGAACCATGCTTTTAAAAGTTTTCCTTATATCTACATGACTTGTAGAATTATCTCCTAAGCTCTAACTTTCTATTTGTTTGAAAGATGATACAAAAGACCATGTATGTGCAATTTATGTCATTCTGCATGAATTACTGTCTCCTCGATTCCTACCAATCAGAATTTGTCACAGCATTGTTTTCATCCTGAGTTGAAGAGTTAATGACATCCTCATGGCAAGATATCAACAGAAGTCTTAGATTCTGGACATCCTTGATTACTTGTCATTATAGAATGACCTCCCATTAATATTCCAAAATGTGCATGCTGATTGGTAAGCGTGCATGTTGTAAATCAGACTTATACTAATGGAAAAAGGTCTGGTCGCCCGGACTTTTTTCATTAGTATAAGTCTTTTTTTGTTTTGTTTTTTTTGTTGGACAGCAACGGAGAACAGAAGAGCTCCATTGCTGTTATCTCGCTATGTTAAATGAGTTTAACATAGCGAGATATCTTAAAAAAAGCAACAAAGATCTTCCTTTCTCTGTTGCTTTTTTTAAACCTGTCTCGCTATGTAAAATTTAAACGTAGCACTTGCTCCTACAGTACTTATTACCTTGATACGGCACTCTTGTCATAGATAGTACCCCAAAAAGGCAACCCCCCATTTCTCGGTCACCCACGTCCCCCGGAATCTTTTTAAAGTTTTTTGTCTATTCCTTCTAGCATGTCGAGGGATCAGTTGCTAGTGTCCTCTCCTGCTCAGCTGGTGAACCTGGGAATATTGAGGCAATGTTACAATTGCCTCATGTACACAGACAACCCTCTCCTCCTCCCACAAAACACAAATACATGCGAGAGATGCAACTATACGGCCAAACTGGAGGCTGAGCTCTCTCAACATAGGACTGGCAAGACCAGTCAGGAGGAGAAGGTTACCACACACACTATAGACCCAGTCTCACATAGTACCATTACAACCTCAAATCATACACATAAACACACAAAGACATACTCGGAGGCTCTGATCAAAAATCTACCAAAACAGCAGAGGCCACCAAAGCAGACACCCAAACAACCACCACCTCAGAACACAACACCTGCAACACATAGACCTCACAGTCAGAGTGTCAAACAGTCACAGCCCTTAAGGCCAAACACAATGCCAGACACACTAGTCATTGGTGACTCCATAGTCAGACACACTGACGTCCCGCTCACCAGACTGAGTAAGGAGAAGGTCACAGTAAGCTGCCTGTCAGGCGCTAGAATCCGCCACATAACGCAAGCACTCAGGTCTCTCAACAGCAGGTACAAATATGACTCAGTCATTGTCCACGCTGGTGTAAACGACCTGAGACGCACTCCTTGGACTACATGAAAAGAGACATTGAGGAGCTCTCAGATTATGTAGCCCAGGCAGGTATGACCCTGACCTTGAGCAGTATCCTACCTTCACCAAGAATGATGCCACAATACAGAGATAAGATGATCAGCTTTAACAATTGGCTTAAACACTGGTGTCATTCAAAGGGGATCCAGTGTCTGTCTGCCTGGGATGACATGCTGGACAAGCCACGCTGCTTTGCAAGGGACGGCTTGCACCTGTCACCCCTGGGATTCCGGATATTGGCAAAGGCTCTTGCCACCTCCATAGTGCCTTTTTTAGGCAAGGCTCAAATTCTAAACCTACCACCCTAGAACACAAAAAAGGAAAAAAACTAAGGGTAATGCTGCTCAATGCCAGAAGTCTAAATCTCAAAATGCACGCACTCTAGGCCCTTCTCAGTATGGAGAACATCGATGTCTGTGCTGTGACAGAAACCTGGTTCAAGGCTCCTGAGAGCACCCCAGCGCTATCAGGTTTTACCTCATATCATGCGTTCCGGCCCCAAAATCCGGACAATACCAAGAAAGGAGGGGGTATCCATATTCATCAAGGACACCCACACCTCAAGACTGGTGGCAACGCACGATGCATCGGAGACCATCCAGGTGCAATTAACCATAGGCAAGACTGCTCTGCAAATTGTAGCATGTTACAGGCCACCCTCACAAACTCAGGAACCTCACATGGCCTTCCTGAAAACACTAGAGGGGATAAATGTATCACCAAACACCATCATACTAGGTGACTTCAATTACCCTAATATAGACTGGGATCACTACTCAAGCCCAAACACCCTAGCCCAAAAGTTCCTGGAATTCATAAACTCAAATGCCATGGAACAACTAGTCACCATCCCCACAAGAGGAGATAACATACTTGATCTCATCATCACGAACATGGGAGCACAATGTTCAACACCGGAGGTGTACCCCTCACTGGTGAGATCAGACCACAAACTAATCTCGCTGGAGGTCCTCATCCCACCCCCACCTGAAATAAAAAAGACCACAATAAAGAACTTCTCAAAAGCCGACTTCACACTTCTAAAGACTAGTGTGGTCTCCTTTAAGGCCCCCGAGCCGGCGGAAAACAGTACTCAAGCCGCTGAATCACTTACAAATGCCTTCTACCAGCACCTGCAGGACTGCATGGATAAGGCAATCCCAAGCAAAACAAAGACTCTTTGTACCAAAGGCAAGCGTCCAGTCTGGTGGACCCCAGCCATAAACAAACTCTACAACAAAAGGAGGAAGCTACTACAAGATAGAGCAAAATCCTTAAAAGGTAAGACACCCTTGATCACTATAAGTAAAAAACTAAGAGCTCTCATAAAATCATCCAAAGCAAATTTCGAGAGAAAAATAGCTAAAGACTCAAAAGACAATCATAAGGCCTTCTTTAGCTATGTTAGAAACCTGGGAGGAAACTCCCAGATATGCTCAGAGCTAGTTCAAAATGATGTGAAGATTACTGATCCTACAGACATTGCCAACATACTGGCTGACAGGTTCAGTGCAAACTTCTACCTCCCTCCCAAAAGGAGAGATATCTATACCAAACGATTGCAGCCCCCCAAACATCTCCAGCGCCCAAGTGAGAACTGCTCTCTCCAAAGCAAAAAACACAGCGTCCATGGGACCTGATGGTGTCCCCGGCTGTGTGCTCCATGAACTCAATGAGGAATTAAACCCACAGCTAGGACAGCTGTTTAATCATAGTCTTACCTCTGGATACGTACCCAGGGAGTGGCGCATTGCAACTGTGGTACCACTTCACAAAGGCGGTGCCTCCACCGACCCTGGAAATTACCGGCCCATTAGCTTGACAAGCCTTATCTGCAAAGCCATGGAGAGGATCATAATGGACCTCATAAATAAAGACATAGGGAATTTGCAGACTTTGGATCCAACCCAGTTTGGCTTTGTCAAAGGCAGATCATGCCTTTTAAACTTGGTTGACTTTTTCGAAACAGTCACCAAAGCCATTGATGAGGGAAAGGCAGTCCATACAGCCTACCTCAATCTGGCTAAGGCCTTCGATACAATACCCCATTCGGGTATCATTGAAAAACTCATCAGCTTAAATGTCAACCTATACATCACAAGATGGGTTGCAAACTGGCTAAGTGACGGAACCCACAGGGTCAGAGTTGCTGGCGCCATGTCAGACTCAAAGCCTGTCACAAGTGGTGTCCCACAGGGCTCAGTCCTGGGCCCACTCTTGTTTGGCATCTACTTTTCCGAAGTACAAGCAAACACAGGAGGGTTATGGCTGACAAAGTTTGCAGATGACTGCAAACTGGGCGCCATAGTAGAAAACACATCTGACACAGATATCCTTCAGAAGGGTCTCACAGAAACGGATAACTGGTGCCAGAGCCACGGCCTAAAGTTAAATGCCAAAAAATGCATAGTCATACCCTTCGGGAAAAACAAGGTTACCCCTAGCTACCAAATAGGTGGCAATCCACTGAGCACAGAAGAAGTTATCAGGGACCTGGGGACCCAGGTTGATAGTAGTCTGTCATTCGACACCCATGTAGCTAAAGTAGTTAGGAAGACCTTCTACATTGCCCACCTTATCATGAAGGGATTCTCATCTAGATCAAGGGAGGTCATAGTCTCCCTTTACTCATCACTCATCAGACCAATGATTGAGTACAATGCCCCATTCGAATGCATGTGACCCGACACTTGCAGCAGCTGGAGAGGCCCCATAAGTTCCTCACCAAAAGGATAAAGGGTCTCAAAAATCTGTCCTATGCTGCCCGACTGATAGAACTCCAGCTCTATTCAGTCGCCACGCTTGCTCAGAGGTGACCTTTGCCAAACATACAAGGCCATGTCAAACCCAGATTTGATGAATATGCTTCACCTCAAAAAATCTAGATCCATCAGAGCCACAAGGGCGGGAGACTTAAACCTTGACACGGCTATTAATAGGACGTGCTGGAGGGATAGATTCATCACCCAAAGACTCCCTATGCTGTGGAACAAAATCCCGGTACATGTGAGGCAGAGCACCTCGCTGGCCTTGTTCAAGAGAAATCTTGACCAATGGATGGGAGATCGCAGATATACCCCAGGGATTACCTCAGTGTCACTGCTCGACAGAGGCACAGCAAAATAATGGGTATAGTTCCCCATACTAAAGGGGTGGCGTAAGCCACAAAACGATGGGCTAGGCTTGTAAATGCCCTCGGGCAGATAGCCTAGTATGAACCTATGAACCTATAAATGAGTTTAACATAGCGAAACACGTTTTTAAAAGCAATGGCGATCTTCCTTTCTCCATTGCGTCCACACACATTTCTGATGTACTGCGTAACCATACACATGCGCAGTACATCAGAACTGCTGCAGAATACTGGACAGCTGTGGAAGGGCAGCAAGGAGGCATTATACAATGCCATTATTTAAGAAAAGTAAGTATTTTTTTTCATAAACAATGTCATTGTATAATAGCAATAACCCACTTCTGGGTGTGGATAATGCTGGATTTACCCACAGTTGTCTTTGTTTGGCCACTCGGGCTTTGTCCTCATGACCAAACCACACCAACCATGGGTAAATCCAGCATTACCCACACCCAGGCATGGGTTATTGCTTAATCATCTAATACAGTAGTGCATGAAGTCTTGGTGAAATATTTACACTCATTCCAGCGTGTGCAGTACTGTCTGCAATTGGCTTGCTTCTTAACTATTAGAGTACTTCTAGAATGTGGGCAGTGGGGAAAAATCCTTGAGGCTGCCTTTGCTATATGAAATTGCAAAGAGTTCCTATTTTGACTCCACCTTTATTCATGGGCTACTTGCTTTTATTTATCTAGGTCATTACTATATTTCTTCAAGAACATGTGTCTGCTTTTGATTCAGATGAAGACAATTTAAATTATATTCATAAGCAGATGACAACTAATTATCTGAAACTCAGTCCTCCTAAGCCACCTATAACAGAAGTGACTTTTAGGTCTTCTATTTTTTACTTTCTTCCCATAATTACTTTTGAAAGAAATAGGATGGAATTAATTCTCAGAGCATGTCATTTTTGTTTTATTTTTGAACAAAATGTTATTATTTCAGTACAATTGTCTACCGTATTAAAAACATTCAAGATTGTTTCTGGAATATAGCAGTATTAGACATCTAATTCCTTCTAATGATCTTGGAATAGTCATGAATGGTTATGTAGAGACTTGAGTTGGCTAAGGCAGTGCCCCTTAACTTGAAACCCTGTTCTTAATCATCTGTGGACATCACAGAGCTGTGATGCTATGACCCTGACAGAACTTTACTATTATGACCTTATTTTACATCTCTTTCAGATCTGGCACTGGATATTGACTTTGTCTAGGTTAGAAAACAAAGTACTATTAGTCTCATGGCAAGACCTGCACAAACCAAGGCCCTGCATATATTGAGGTCTTTCAAATCTATACACCACTTGGAGTGAGATTGGATACTAAGGATTCAAAGAATGAATATGGAGGCTTCTGATGTGTGCTGCTATTCGTTCAGGGTGTCTCTTCTGCTGATATCACTACTTGGGACTGCACCTCAGTCTGATTTTGGCAGCTTTTATTTCATAATTGTAGTCTTCATAAAAGTATTCCGACGTCATATTGAAATATTTATTTTTTAATTTATGTGTACATAATTTTACTGATCTGTTTTGATGCTATTCTAAAGTTTTAGAAAAAAACTGTTTGACTAACTGTTGTACAGAAACCATGAGGAATTTGATTTTCTATATGAGAGTCTTTCAGCTCTGTAACCAAATGCTTTCTAAATTGCAAACTATTACAAGGGAAGCAAAGTCAATGTACTTGAAACCCAAACTTTTCAAACTATCCCTCCTTTCTGTTTAAAACATTAAGCATGATTTTGTGGTCTACTTACCAAGAAATCTCACTGAAAAGCATGGCATGAGTAAAATAGAACATGCCAGCACTCAAAGACTTAATGCCATCATACCATTTATTGATAAAAATGCAGTGCCTTCCCCTACCCATTATATTTATGTACAATTTTGGTTTTATTTTATATCTTTATCTGAAATTTACTTAGATACAATTTTAGTTTTTTTTATAGTATTATCAGCAGTGTTGAGGGATTTCAGCTACCAGAGTTGCCATGCCAGATATCCATGATACATTTATAAATTGAGGATTGTCTGGATTTATTTTGTGATATTTAATTTTTAAATTTCTTACTGCAGCATAATTGTGCTGCTTCACTATATCTGTTCATAATTAGCATAATTTGTCAACTCTCCATTCACTCAATTATCATCTGGACCTTATTTCAGGAGTGTAATTTAACGTTGTATTCTTGTTTAATGTAGCAGATTGCCAAATGGATGGCATAGTTGACCAAATTGTTTTCCAACCACTGCATAATTACAGAAAGAAGCATGTGCTTTATGAAACACAATTTTAAGCATTCAACACTCATATGAATATGACTGTTCCATCAAAATGCTACATTGCATCATCATTAGTCTGCATTCAAATTTATATATACAGCTTGATAGAAGGTCATCTGCATTCTCTGCAAAGCCCTAGTTTTCTAGATTTCACTGTATTTTTATTTGGTGCATTACTATATTAAAATACAAAACATAAAGAGATAAAATAAAATAAAACATAATATACAATATAATCAGAGTAGTACTCAGTTGGATGTTTACTGGCTACAAGCAGGAGTTTCAGCTCATAGAAGCCCCTACAGCGAGTTACAACCTTTGGTCTGTATACCATTGTTTAACAACAGTTACTGTGGATTACTATAGCAGTAACCCACACCTGGGTGTGGGTAATGCTGGATTTACCCATGGTTGGTGTGGTTTGGTCACGATGGCGAAGCCCGAGTGGCCAAACAAAGACAACCGTGGGTAAATCCAGCATTACCCACACCCAGGCGTGGGTTATTGCTATTATACAATGACATTAGTTAAGAAAAAAAATACTTACTTTTCTTAAATAATGGCATTGTATAATGCCTCCTTGCTGCCCTTCCGCAGCTGTCTGGTATTCTGCGGCAGTTCTGATGTACTGCGCATGCGTATGCTTATGCAGTACATCAGAGCTGTGGGTGGAAGCAACGGAGAAAGCAAGATCTCCGTTGCTTTTTACAAAGTGTCTTGGTATGTTAAAGGAGTTTAACATAGCGAGACAGCTTTAAAAAAAGCAACGGAGAAAGGAAGATCTCCGTTACTTTTTTTAAAGCTGTCTCGCTATGTTAAACTCCTTTAACATAGCGAGACAGTGTCTAAAAAGCAATGGAGATCTTGCTTTCTCCGTTGCTGTAAAAAAAGACTTATACTAATGGAAAAAGTCCGGGCGACCGGACCTTTTTCCATTAGTATAAGTCTGATTTACAACATGCACACTGATTTGGAATATTAATGGGGGGTCGTTGTATAATTTTCATTTTGCCATAGATAATAAATTCAACAGAGTGATACTAACTATACGAGTGCTGAATTTCTACATGTGCTATATGCTTTTCACTGCTCTTTTGAATCTCAGATAAAGCAGTCATAATATGAATCAATGTAAATTTAAACCTAATAGAATTTGCTGAGAATATACTCATTTTAATTTATTTGAGCAACACATATTACATGCAAATGCTTGCTGTATGCACATTAATTTTTCATGAGGTCTTAACCTTCCTTTTAAAATGAAACATACTTTGTAATAGGAACGAAGGGAAAGGAGTAACATAGAAACAAATGGGTTTAAAAAGTGAAATTATATATTTACATAACATTGAGATCAAATAAGACTTCAGACTGAGTCAGGGGCTCTTAAGTAGACGTATTCATTATTTTCTTATTAAGCTTATTGTTCTGTGCCAGTAAGGATAAAACATTTAAAGGAATTAACCATTATGTAAAAAGTAGCAATTGTCATTAGATCCATTCATCCACAACCACTTTTTTCCCATTTTTGCACATGGGGTCAGGGTGTCCCTTCAACAGTTAGAATCATCTAGACCCAAGGTTTACACTGCCGGGTAGCTAGCCCTGCCACGGCAGTTAATCCACACCACATACTCACACTCACACTTATGGGCAGCTTAGAGTGTCCAGTTCACCTACTACATGTCTTTGGAATGTGGGAAGAAAACAGAGCACCCAGAGAAATCCAGGGATGACATGCAACTCTGCACAGAAGACACCCCAGTCAAAAACTGAAGCAGGGAACCTCTTACTGTGAGGTGACAATGCTATCCACTATTCTTTAAAGAGATCATTTGGATATAGTGTAGCAGGAACATACATCATCATTTAGTGTCTCACAATTTTATTTGTTTAGAAAACAGTAATTGCTAAGAAATGTCTTTTTCCAATCTTACTTGAAAATTTTATGTCAAAATGAGCGAAAAATCTTGTTTCTAGAATTATGGTTCCCTGTTACACCAATATTATTGAATAACTGCTTATGTAAAGTAACAAAAGGTTGTAATTTTGTTAGAGGACAAATAATTGCTTCCTCAGGCCATTAGTGGTGACTACACAATGTTTGCCTGTACAGAAAATAGTGTACACATAATGGGTGTAGTACATTTAAAGACTGATTGCACTTTGGAAAAAAACATTCTAAATTCAAATTGGGTAGCTATTGTTTTTATATTATTCTAGATTCAGATTTCACTAAACATATTTTTAAGCAGACTGTATCAGGATTTGGCTGTTTAACATATTTGAACATTTGCATCTCTCCATGGAGTTTAAAACTTCATCAGTTGCTCAATACAAAAGCTAGCAACTTATTAAATCTGAAATAAATAATAATATTATATTTAAACAGAAGTAGCAATTACACTATCAGGAAAATAGGCTCCCTGTTGAAATGTCAGCTCTTGAAATGCTGAGCGCTGACATGCTAATAAAAGGCAGAAACTCCCGGAAAATGGCAAATCTCAACCATCGCTCTTCTCCATTAAACTTCTTTTTTGCAGGGGGCAAGCCTCCATGCATTGGGTGATATGGTGGGCAAGCCCCCCACACCCCCAAACCTATATATATCAACTCTGAGATAATCATTCCTCAGAGAAAAGGGAATATTGTGGGAAATGGCCATCCCAAACTTAATATATATAAGTTCATGTTTCTACTATTAAGTCTCATTGTTTTGAAACTCACACTAGTGGGTCCTGACATTTCAAATCTTTACCTAATTAAAATGGGAACACTCTACTCTGCTACTACAGATCTTTGCTCTAGCAACAAGCTCCTATCAATAAGTCATACAACACTGCTGGAGCCTCTACTCCCATAAGTGTCAAAACTCTGGAATGAAATCTCTACATACTTTAAGCAGGCAAGTAAGATTAACAGTTTCAAAATGTTGCTTATACAGCACCTAAACCAAAGCCAGCTCTGTTCTTCCTGCTCCCCTGACTAAGTCTTCTCCTCAGATCTCTATCAGGTAACACTCCGGTAAACCTGAAAAAATGTCAGTAATGCAGTACATAATTTCTAATGAAGCTTGACTTGCGATTACTTTGAATTCAAATAGATAATGCTAAATAGATAGAGAAAATTAAGTGTTTTCAAATTGTGCATTGCTGCAAAGGATGAAACGTCCAGGTCCCTAAATGTAAAACCATAATCTGGATACTGACGTAGTAGGTAATGATTTATTCCAGAAAACAGACCTCACCAAACTAGTGTGAAATAAATGAAATTCTACAGAAAAAAACTATAGTCACATCACCCCAAATCATATCAAGTACATTTGTATAAATTGAATAATTAACATAATCTTATTATGAGATGTATACCGCATTCAAAAACTATATGGTTTTAGGTTAACAAGCTGTGTGACTTGATGCAGATAGAAAATGCAACAAATAAACTGGCTTCATATGTTGCATAACATTTGCATGAACACATCATCTTAGCTATAGCAGTAATGTGCGTGAAATAAAGGGATCAAATATATGGATTTTCAAAGATTTCAGAATACCCAATAATAAGGCATTCAAGACAATATTTATTCAAACACAATATAATTATTTGGGAACTGCAGGTTGAACTAGTAAGAAATGGCTGCCTGAACTAATTTGCTCTGTTCTGTCAACTTCAAAGTAAACTATTTTCTCCCCGGTTTGAGCTGAAATGAGTACAAAAACAGAAAATGGAAAAGCTTTGCAAGAGGTAGAGATAACAGGTTTTAGAATGTGTCAGATGAAAAACAGAGGTGTTAACTTTTTTGCTAAAGTAGCTGGAGTTGCAGACAACACGGCTTTCCTCAAATGGGGTTTTCTTAAACTTGTTTTTATTATAGACACAAATATTAATAATCAGCTCACAAACATCATAATGCAGATAAAATCAACAGTAACAAATCATAATTTGCATAAGATGACTCGCCATAAACAGCCAAGGTAGAAGAGCGATGGATGTGAGTAATACTTAACATATTGTAAAATAAAAGTAAGCTGAATACCTGGCAAACAGGGCATTGTCAGACCTCACTCTGATGGACCTCCTGTATATCCACAAAGCGAATAGCACCAGAATTACCTGTTCTAAAGACTTGCCTGTGTTAAAAATAGGACCTGCTGGACAGACAGGTATGTATCCCAGGGACTACCCCATCTCTGGAGCAGACTCCCCATCCATGTGAAACAGAGTTCCTCCTTAACCCAATTCAAGTGCAACTTGGACAATTGGATGGGGAATAGGAAATTCATCCCTGGATTGGCACCTATATCTCTAATGGGCACAGGAAACCTGTAAATGGTTTATCTCCCAGGCCCCTGCTTATAAATGTTTCATCTCTCAAGCCTCTGCTCACACTTTTCAAGGGTACCAGAACTTGTCAGATATTTGGGAGGCATGAATAGGCTTAAAAAGGCCCTTGTGGTCGTTAGCCTTGTAAACACCTATGAACTTTTGAATTTATAATAAAAAGAAAACATTAGCTTTGTAAATACCATACATAGAAACAAATCTGCATTCTGAATTAGAGTCCAGAATGAGAAGTAATTAACTAGACTGCTTCCAAAGTCAAAGTAAACTTTATTGTCAAACAGATCAACAGAGAGGAAAAAGTGCATGTCACTGCATGAAATTTCGATACGCAGGCTTGTACCATAAGAATTATAGTTTACAGAAAGAAGATTAATAATAATTTAAAAATACTGAAAACAGAAATCAAAATAAGATACTAAAAATAAATACAATAAAAAAATGATACAAATTTGAAAGTTTTTACAGCAGAAACAAAAACAATACAACAACAGGAACAGACTTGGTAGAGATATAAGGATATATAACAAACAGTACTATAAAGAAAGAGGCACATGTAAAAAAAATATATATAAAAACTTACGGTATATAGGTTCCATAGTGCAGATAGAGACGTGTTAAGTGCTATGTAGAGAGTTATGTAAATAACAATCCATTCCAATAATAAAATAAACATGTTATGATACAATAACTTGCACCTTGACTGTTTACCTCTCTTATGTCTTACAGTGAACCTTTATTAATAAAACAGCCTGTTGCTATTTTGTCAGGCATATCTAAGGATACCCACTCTTTTTACATTTTTAAGAGCAAAACCTGTATGCTAAAATCTATGTCTAAGAACATATTTTATTTCATCAGAGCAATTTACCACAGAGAAACAATTGCTTTTTGTAGACCACACCTAGTACCAAATATGATTCATTCTTGATTTATCACAAATTATAAGTAACAGTTCTATTATACCTATACACAAGTTATAGATTGAAAAATGGAACAATGTCCTAACAGACTGAGTTTGAATGTGTGAAGAATCACTTACAAAGTCAATAAAGTAAACCAATAAAGAGGCCATAAATAAAACAAGCAAATGTAATGTTGTTATATACAAATTATTGATTTTTTATACACACACAGCATATGTGTGTGTGTGTGTGTGTATATATATATATATATATATATATATATATATGCACAATTCACTGAAAGCTCACTTCACTGAAAACACATTTGACTGAAACTCATTTCTTCTAAACAGGTATATGCACTGTTGCCCACTGTAGTGCGATCCTGGAGTTAGTATATATAGTTGGGGGAGTGGGTGGCACAGCCCCCCCACATTGGGAGGTGTGGGGGCATAGCCCCCCACATAGTTTGGGTATATATTATTTTGTGGAAAAAGTTATTCATTTGATTTGTAAGAATCCATGTCTCTGGTTTACAACATTTAAAACAGGTAGGGAGCTACGCCCATGCACACAAGTGTGTATGTTTGGATGTATGTATGTGTGAGGGGGACTAAATGAGGAGGGTGCCTGTACTAACATGGTGCGTTGGCTACAAGCAGTGATTACAGCAAGAACACAAAAAATAGCTTCTTAGTGATCTCAGTAATCACAGAGTGATTCAGAGATATGCAAATTAGTTTATAATGAGGTCTGTTCTAATTGCAAGTAATGTGTCTCTGAATCTCTGGTTCCTACAATCACCATGTTCATCTACTTGCATTTATCATAGTACAGGGATCAGGGGAAACCACTAACCACCACTGGGAAACTATGCTTGTGTCATAATGGCACCTAAACTAGTATGGGGGTCAGGAAGTGGGTGAAGGACCACTAGCAACCAGGGATAATACACTTGTGTCATAACAGCATATACAGCAATACAGGGATCAGGGGGTGGGAGAACCAGTAGCCACTAGTGACTACTCTAAACTCTTGGGACTTAATGGCACTTAAACTTAGGGATAGGCATGCAGATTGTGATGTGTGTATGTCTGAATTTGTACCTGTGTGTGTGAGGGAGAGCAACAGGGGAGGTATGCCTATGCCTATATAATGCGTCCGCAGCAATTAACTACTACAAAGTGCAGATCAGCAATGATCTTCATATCATTCTAGTAACTGTGATTCAGAGACATGCAAATTAGCAGATAATGAGGTTTTTCCTCATGGAGGAAAACATGTCTCTGAATCACAAAATACTGCATTGTGGGAGCAGGACTTTTTAGATCTGGCCACACAGCTCATTCTAGGTCCTTCACCAATCCCCAGGATTATGTTTCAATATACATTTTCTGATTTTATTATTTTAAATTGCAAGAAGACAGTACAGGTAACTCTCTAGGGTAAATATGTTTACTTGCTATACATTCATGAAGTTCAAATGCTTTAACATCATATGAATTGTCATAAGCATCTTGTCTCGGTACCAAATGTACTATGATATTTGTTTCCCTTTTATACTGCACGTATTAAAATAACTTCAGAATGTTAATGTTAGTGCAATGAGAAGTTTGTATAAAATTCAGTATGTTCTTTATATATTTATTCATTTTTTACAGGGATGACCTGATCTTGTGAAGGTGTATCTGACGTTATAACTTCACTCCATTCCTTCAGTAACCTTTAATCATTTCCTATTGTATGTAAATAATAACTAAGGATGGACTCAAACCATATGATTTCTTAGATAATTAAATAGCCACAGAAATCTGAAATTACATTAAAAAGAAGCTTTAAAGAAATTAAGCATATAGGTTTTAAATCATCTTACCCGTGTGGTCTTTATTCTGTTACCAGATGCACACATCCACCCTGAGTTATCAGGTAATGTCTTGCACTCTTCTCCCTCAAGGCATGGTTCCATCTCACACCACCATTTTCCAATAACTATCGAAGCTGTAGATAGAAATGATAAAAATCATTAAAAATGCTGCTTTTTTATTTAATAATATGTTTAAAAACATCTTTCCGAGGTTTCAATTTTATTGCAGTATTCTTCAATTTTTGTATAGAATTACATTAAATATTTCTGCCAATATTATATTATGTCATATATTTGCAGAAACTATGATTTAGTATGGAATCTGCACTTATTTTGTGTTGCTATAGTTTAATGTTATGTATGAAGCTATGCAATTAATGCTTCATTTTTATGCCATGGGATATAACATGGAAACAACAGACTACATGGTGTGAAGACCAATACACACTATACCTGCTTAACAGATGTACCAAAACAGTACTACTGCACAAAAAGGAATATAGGCTTGGATGCAGAAACATTTGCTGAATTGAAGAAAGTGATTATGTGTGATGAGTGGCCATCCACAGGTTGTGTGCAATTCAGAGATACGCTCAGCAGGAGTACTGGAACCTGAGCAGCATATCTGCTTGAGTTGTATGCTAATGAGATGATAATGAGCAAAGGTTTTAAAACGAGGGACTCCATGTATGAAAATGAGGTAAAACAAGATGGAGGACTTACTCAGAAATGCAAAACTAGTTTGGCATATTGATCTAACATTATCATTGATGACCTCAGCAAAATCCTTGTCTATATGTAGGAGAACTGCTGGAAAATTCTAATAGTTGTTGCTTCATTAGTGAATATGTACATGTAACAGGCAGTTATTGCTACTATGAGCTACAGTGGTGCATGTCATCACCATGGAGACATTGTGGCATCCCAATGGGCTTTTCAAGGCCTTCAGACACCGATCTTGTAGACAGGACATGGATCATGTGGACAGGGACACCAAAAAGGATCTGGTAGACAACTGTCATCCTCATCTGCAGGCCCATGGAAGTCATGTAATACTTATCCCAGATGATACTAAGGTATGTGAGATTTTATACATACTGTTATAGGAACCTTTCAGCAACCACCATGTGACATAGTAAAGGGTATCCGAGGCGTTGGTCTCATGGATAATTCATCAGTTCTTTAATGCTATGCTATAAAATGTGGGGGACAATACATAATTTCCATGAACCACAGGGTTGACAGCCAACACTATGTGGGATTTCAATGATTTAGCCAATTTCCCTGAGGTGCCAGGGGCCATAGACTGCACCCACATTGAAATAAATGCCCCATATGATGATCTAAGAAGAAGGTATGTGGAAAGTAAAGGTTACCACTCCATCAAGTGTCAGGTGATCTGAAATGCTCAGAGTATCATCTATAAGGTTTAAAGTTTTATTTAGGAATGTTACTTTAAGAGCATGAATTTCTTATTTAGTTTTTAATTAACTTTGATGTTTAATTGATTGCACCTGTTTTAGCGAATGTTTAATAGATTAATTGATTTGTTTTTTTTATATAAAAAGGGTTGCTTTTTGTACACAAAGTACTCTGAAAAGGCTGTTATAGCTGAGATGCTAGGAGATTTATGTGTTGCTGTTCGTTGTATTTTACTTGAAGATTGGTTTGCTGCTATTTCTCTTTCTGGACATTGTTGGATTGAGTTTTTGCTGCTATTCAGTTTTTTCTGATTTTTCATCAAACTTTTACTTTGCTGCTACTAGTTCAACTTAGAACTGACAACAAATAAAAGGAATTTATCCAGTATCCAGGAGTGTGGAGTTTTCTGGTTCCTGTGGTTCATTTTTTGGTTCTCCATAAGTGGTTCATATATCATCTATAAGGTGTCTGCAGACCACCACAGTCAGTTACCATGACTCCCACGCATGGCACACAAGTCATCTTTACAAATAGTTTGAGAGGAGTGATTTTTTCCCCCAGGGGCATCTTTTTGGTGATGCCAGATAAGCCCTGGTGCCCTGGCTTATGAAACCTGTATGAGATCTATAGACTATGATAAACCAGGGATAAACAATGCCCTTTCACAATCCCAGGTCATCAAAGAGCATGTGTTTAGGCTACAGAAGACACATTTTCACTGCTTGCATGTAAATGGTGATGGTCTATGGTAGGATCCTAGCACATGTGGTAAGATATTTCCAGTGTGTGCAATTTTACACTTAGGAGGCAGTTGAAGAAGGAAAGCCAGTTGAATGACGATTATCTTCCAGTGCCCCAAGCAATGGAGGCTGAGCCAGACAATGAGTCGATAGATGACCGAGCAGCAGGATGCAATGGAGGCTGAACCAGACGATGAATTGATAGATGACTGAACAGTAGGGGGCAATGGAGGCAGATCCAGATGATGAGTTGATAGATGACCGAGCAGCAGGGGATGAACATGCTAGACTGAGGTGGGCACAGTAAGCTGTGATATGGGCGAAGAGGCACTGGCTGGCACATAGCTTCATAAAATAGTAAATTATATACACAATAATAAAAGTGATGACTGAAACCCAACATCAGACTGTGCTTACCCTGCACTGTAATTCAAACATAAGTAACCAAATTTAAAAAAATACAGAGGGTTGGGCACAGTTATCATTTCCACAAATAATGGAGGGAGCACAAGAATGTGATTTCTTCCACAGGGAAATGTGCCAGTTCTGTTGAAGGTGAAAATGTATTTCCTCAGTGTGTGTACAATGTAGGGCTAGAGAGGATTACTGATGAATGCTTTATAATGGGCCACTGTCACTAGTTGTCTGCACATGTGAGACAATGGAAGCTGTAGTGGCGTGTGTGTGCTGGGACACAGACTCAGTAGTAGCTGCAACACTGTGCCTTGCTCCACCAGATAATTCTGGGTTATGCATACACTATGGGCTAATATCCCATGCATGCTTCCACCCATGGGATCTGCCCCTCCCAGGAGCATCATGGGTAATACTACAGTTCTACTTAGATACAACTTTTCTGTATAATCCTGTGCCTCTGTGATGGCCCTGCACATATATTGGGTCAGACTCATAGACACATCTATTTTGGTGGGGACGGTGGTACCTATACCAATGACATACATCAATATGCATACCCATGTCTTCATTCCCCTGTCCTATGGGGTTTATGGCAGACATTGATGGCTGGACCATAGTGGGTGTCACCCTGCTTTGACTGTGTGTATCCTCACTAAACTATCCTGTGTGGTCTATTTCTTGGGTGCCACAGGCACAGAGGCTGTGTCCATGGTATGGTTAGTGGGATCTTGTCTTCTACACTGTACTCAGTGGCCGTACCAGTTGTTTATATCCTTCCCCATCAGAGTTGATTCTCTAACATTAGGCAGTGGAAGTTCTATAGTGATAGTGCCACATAGAGACTCACACATGAACGCAACAACACAACAAAGCACAAAGCCTAGTGTAAGTATAACCCACCACCTTTACTTTACTCCCAGTGCCAGTCCCAGTGTAGTTCTTCCCTACAGTACTTTAGAATTCCTTACCTTGTGCAGGTCATACTCCTGATATTGCTGTAGTACTCAAAGTACACAATATTATTGAAATGTGCAGTGATAAAGGGAACAATAATAAATATTCATATTGTAATGCCCACCAGGGTCATCTCCAATGGATACTCTCTGGGCATGTTGCAGCCCACCCACAATGAGAGAGTGGACAGAAACTAGTGCATCTGTGTTAAAGGTGGCAAGACTGATGACCTCCTTCTAGTTGCCCTTCCATTCCATGCCCCTGAACAGCCTGTTTTTAAGTATCAGTGGCAATATCTGAGGTCCTACATCTGACCTGTTCATAGGTGCAGTCCTTACCAGCAACAGTATTTATGTCAACTGCAAGATCCTGCTGAAAACATTCAGGACAGGGCCAATCAGCAGCCTCCTGCCCAAAGACCTGTTGGGCATGGAGATGGAGGTCTGCCAGCAATGTCTCATCTCTACATCCGAGAAGGCATGCTTTCTAGTCTTCTCATCAACAGAGTTTAGTATCTGTCACCTTCACCACACACCCAGGCAGTGACATGCACATTAACATATATACTTTCAGAAATTTATGGCCTACAAATAAGCTATAGACAGGTATACATGTGGCTCATCCTATCACAACACAGTGATTGTCTGCTACTTTTAAGAGCTACATTTCACAATTGCTGTTGCATACACCTCCTAGTAGTCTTGATAGTCTTGGGATATATCCTTGCCTTTGCTTTACTGACTACTATTCCCTTATTAAAACACTTACTAGCTACTTTATATTTCAACAAAGCAAGTATTTTTCCTGAGAAGCATTCACATAGATCTACACACAATTTCTAGCCAGAAAAACACTGCCATAACTACAGCACGTAGCTTTCAACAGTGTTGCTTATTATCAACAGGTATGACTTGTGAGTCTGGAGCTTTACATCTTCTTCATTAGCATGTTGAGGTTCTCTTCAACTGTCATGGTTTATATTGTACAGATTCTGCCCTCTGATGCTGATTGGTATGTAGATTAGGGTTCAACTCATGAATGTCTCTGAAGCACACACATTCTACATGCAATGCCCATGAGCAGACCATGGCAGAATGTTTTACGTGGAGCCATGAATACACCTAAGCATCAGAAATGTATATTGTGCATGCTTAGGCATGGGAATATTGCCATCAGATTCTCTATAATTTCTAGCTTCATTCTCTTAGAAATAGAAATCATCATGGAGCACCACTGTAATAATTGCATAATATCCAATACAGCTAAGCTCAAGTTGCCATGGTTCACATCTCTGACATTGTATTGTACAAATTCAAAAATGGCATGGTCCATCTTGAATCCCAACATTGACCATGCTACTCAGTTGCTCTACATTGCTTGAAAATTTTTGTAACAAGAAGGAAACATGACCACGAGTTGCCAGTCATTTCTACATATCTATTTATATATCTATATCTATCTAGATCTGTATCTATCTATATCTATATCTATATCTATATCTATATGGGTCTACTTTGACCCATCGAAATTACACTTCTTTGAATTTTACTTACCTGACTCCACTTCTCCAAAACATCATTAAACCAAAAGCACAGACTGCTGAAATCCTTTCCCTATGAAAGGAACTACTTGGCCACCATGGTGAACTTTGCCCTTTCTTCAGAGTTTAGTGCAATCTCAGAGTTGGCATATTTAAGTAGGGGGGTGTGGGGGGCATGTGAGGCAATGCCCCCCACTTTGGTGAGTTTAGTTTTGGTCCATTGAGGTGTTTTTCCGGGGTGGCCAAGTGGTTCCTTTTAGAGGGAAATGATTTTGACAGTCCATGCTTTCGGTTTAATGATGTTTCAGAGAAGTGGAGTCGGGTAAGTAAAATTTGAAGAAGTGTAATTTCGATGGGTCAAAGTAGATAAAATTAAAGTATATAAAAAATCTTACTTATAATACATACATTCACCATGCAATAACAGGCTCTGCATACATATGCCATGCTGGGACACCAAACAGCACATTTGTCTTTTGTGCTTCATAATAAATAGGTTCTGGGTTCTGTTCTCACAACAGGTACTTTCCTTTCATCTACATGAAACATAGTTTATTACAGCATGGTAGGACCATCAACTACTGTCTTGTTCTTGAGACTAATATGGGGCCCAGTAGCTGCAGACTACTGGGCCCCAAACAACAGACAGAATAACTTCTATAATTCCCAGGGGAGCCTACATCAGCCAACTGGAAAGATTCCATTTGCAGCCTGCAGAGTCATGTCCTTGCCTGTCATTGGCCCAACCATCAGAAACAGGGCCCAGTGATGAGGGTGCCCAAGTTAGGGTCTAATCTCCCACTGGGGCAGACATTGACAGAGTGATACTGCTGGATGTACCCACTATCACCTCAATCAAGGTGCTCTCTTTCAGTCTGTGTCTATGTCCTCCCTTGTTTGTTATTGAATCCTTCCCATCACCATTATCTTCTCTCTGATTGACTGATGTCACCTACTGCATTGTGCTTCCCCTCCCTCAGTGTGGCAGCACTTTCCTTTAAGTTTTGTCTGTCTTCTATGCTTATTCATGTACCCCTGTTACCTACTGTAAACCTCTTAACATCTTTTCCTACCGTTCTTGCTATAAATAAAATGGATGCCTATCATACCTCTCAACTGTACAGATTTTCACAGAATGTCCAGATTTTTGCCTCATAATTTTAGTCTGTTTCAAATAGAATTATGGTTTTCTGGCACATTGTTGGTAAATCATTGAGGGTTGAAGTCATCAAATAATAACAGACATTTCAGTTTCAGGCTTCATACCCTTCAGAAAATGTATGCTAATGCAAAACCTATTATTCTATTAACTTCCTAAGTTTGTAAGAATAATATTTAAAAATTGTCCCTATTTTTGGCCCATTGCCCCCCCCCCCCATTATTTATGACTTTGTCTAGATATCCTGCTCTAAGAAGTTGAGAGGTATGGTTCTTATCCCACCAAAAGTTTACCCTACATTCCTTACCATCATCCTATTCATCTCTTTCATTTCCCTTAAGTATTTCCCTCTCTTTGCTTCCTTCTTTTTTATAATTGTCCTATAGTCTGATTTTCTCCCTTTAATTAAGTTAAACAATAGAGAAAACCACACTGTACTGGCCCTTTAAGGCTACTAGCTGCCTTTTCTGTCTTGCCACTTCCGTGAATCCATGAACACACTGAGGCATATCGAGGTGTGTATGAGTAACAAGTGCACAAACATTTCTCTTTGTATACCATGGCCACCACTGGAGAATACTTGCACTCAGCACAGACCCTGCTATGGCCACATGTGGGATTTTTAATTAAATGCTTTGAGATTTGGGCCACATCACTTCCTATAGGTAAATAGTGGATGATTGGGCACAACCGCAACTGCCATTTTTCTGCATCCCAGGGATAGTGTAGATGAAGTACAAGATAACTGAAAGATACATAGAGGTAACACATTAAAGCAACTTGACAAAGGATTGGCAGTTTTCTTTCATCATTATGGTTAGTCATGATGAACCAACTGTGTTTATATTTTCAGAATCACTTTTACTGTAAAAAAATGTAGTAACTAAATATATCAGCTTCAAGATTGTTTCACTTCACAGAAAAGAGAATATCTGGTTTTGTTGGAAAACCAAGTATTCAGTTTATCTCCATGTAAGGCAATCATTCAGTTATTCAGTATTTGGGGTGACTTCACTACACAAACAAATAATTATGGAATATTGTATTTTACAATATTTTACAAATGTTTTGCCAATCTAATATTTCCTTACTTGATTCAATATTTTCTAACATATCTTTAACTACTTCTATTTCTTAGATAAAGGACAAACATATTTTGCCTGGGCTATATTATCTAATCAACTCTGTTCCAAAGAGTTTACTCATTGTGTTTAATGTTGTCTATATGAACTGCAAAGTGTCAATATTTGAACTAATGATAATGTTCTTTATCATCTTGTAATATCTGTCCAGGTGTTTGCACCATGTATATACAGATTCACACTGGATGAACTATAGTTATAATTTTTACTTAGTCAATATGTCATTCTTCAGTATTAGGTTTTGTAATAACTTTATTTAGCTATAACCATATTATGTCAGTGTGGAGATTTTCTCCTTGGGCCTACACTAAACATGGGATGATATTCCAATCAGACCTTCCCAGTAAACAACTATCAAATAAGTAAATAAATAAATAAATACTCCTAGTATATAACTATATTCATTTGTTACCAATATGAAAGTAATTATTTGGGCATTTACTTATTGACCAGTGTTTCATAAATAATATTTCTCATTCGTACTAGTGATTTCCATTATTTTGAAATGTATGATTCAACAAACTCTTTGATTATTATTCCTTATCACAACCTCTGCTTCTTTGTGAGACATGTTGTTTACTATGTTCATAGGTTCATAGGAGATTACTAGGCTAATGGCTCAAGAGCCCTTACAAGCCTGGCCAGTTTTATCAAATTTTTTTATCCCAAAGGGAAAGATATCAAAGATCAGCAAGTGGGTTTTTAAATATTCGTACAGACTGCTTCTGTCCATGAGGGACATGGGCATCACCACAGGAGTGAATTTGTAACTACCCATCCACTGGTCCAGATTGTGCTTGAAAATGGTCAGGGAAGAGCCTGCGTCATGTGAATAGGAAGCCTATTCCAGAGAAGGGCAATCACTGGGACACATATCTGTCTCTACAGCATGACATATTCATGTCAGAGATCAGGTTTAGATCTTTGAAGTGGGTAAGCCTCATACAGTTAGTTTTGCTAACATGCAACATTTCTATCAGGGCTGGGTCAGAGACTGCCTTTTAGGTCAGGCACAGATCATCCCTCAGTAATTGGTAGGAAACTGAATACAGGCTTTTAAAAGGTCTACATATGACATGTTGGTTATACCTTGTATTTTTTTGGTGAGAAACTTCTGAGGACACTCCAATTGTTGTAGGTGCCTGGTGAGGTACATGCCAAGGGGTGCATTGTACTAAATTACTGGTTTGATGTGAGGGCCAAATACAGTGGTATTATGGCATCCTTAGTTCTGGATGCTGTGGCCTCAGCTAGAAGCTGAGCCACATAGAAGGATTTCCTCACCAGTGTGGGACACATTTTGGTCAAAGTTCAGATTACCACCTATCTGAGTATCCAGATCTCTCACCACTGGGTCCACTCTTAGGAGGGGTGCTATCAATGCTGTAATTTGCAGGGGTATTTGATTTCCCAAATTGTATTATTATGCACTTCTTCACATTTAGTTTGAGGCCATGGCTCTGACGCCAATCATTAGTCTGCTTCAGACCTTTCTGTAGGATATCGACATTGTGGATTCAGTGATTTCCCCCAATAGAAAACTTTGTCAACCAAAGGACATCTACATTTGCCTTGACATCTGAGAAGTATATCTCAAACAGGAGATGGCCCAGCAGTGATCCCTGTGGTACTTGACTGGTGACTGGCCTCTTGCTGGATGTGGCTTCCCCCCAATCTAATAACGTGTCATATCCATGAGCCATTTGGCTATCCATCAGGTGATATAGAGGTTTATGCCCAATTTTGTGAGTTTATCTATAGTACCTGAGTGGAGTATTGTGTTAAATGCCTTGGCCAGATCACGGTAGGTGGTATGCACTAATTTACCCTCATCTGAGGCCTTGGTGACCTTCTCAAAGAGGTCCAGCAGATTAAGCAGGCAGGACCTGCCTTTGATTTAGCTGAACTGGGTTGGGTCTAGGGTCTGGAGAGTTCCTATGCCTCAGTTAAAAAAGTCTATGATTATCCTTTCCATAGCCTTGCATATGAGACTAGCCAGAATTATGGGTCATATGTTATGTTATCACTCTGAGCTTTGGTTAGCACATAGAGGAGGTAAGTTTTGTTTAATTATTTACTTTTTTCTCTTTACTCCTAGATCTTGTAAACTGCAAAACAGTCAGTGATACAGAATTCATTTTCATATCTAGTTTTCCCAACAGTATTCACTGTATAACATGCTCATGGATGGCTAATGTTGATAATGGAATATTATATAAATATTATACTCCTCTTGGTAAGACACAAAATCACCTAAGAAGCATTGAACCATAAACACAAATAATATTGCAGAATTGACAAACTACTGCAAGAGTTTTTACAGGGGTGCTCCTCCCCACTCACTGCTTCCCCTATACCCCAATTTCTTTATACATATATATATATATATATATATATATATATATACATATATATATATATATATATATGTGTGTGTGTGTGTGTGCATATATATATATATATATATATATATATATATATATATATATATATGTGTGTGTGTATATATATATATATATGTGTGTATATATATATATATATATATATATATATATATATATATATATATACATATACATACACACATATACATATATATATAGTGTGAGTTCTCAAAAGCTGAGAGAAAAGTGAAAATTGTAAGAAAATAAGACAATTTTTATATTTTCTCAAAATAATATTAAGTCATACTGAAGTACAACACTCATGCATTTTGATGTCATCAATGTGAGACAGTGATTTGCCAAATGCAATATTTTAAGCTAAGCTAGTAAAGCCCAAAGTAAACAGTAGTCATACTGAAAACATACCATTCAGAATGGAAAAAAAGAAAAAAAGTTGAAACTGGAATTGTGTAATTTAAGAGATTAATTTCATGACAATTAAAATTCCCAACATCCTTTGTGCACTGGGCTGTACCCCTCTATAACTCCAATTCTTGTGATGACCTCTAAGGTCACTGCACATCAAAGAAAAGGAGATTCCACCATCCACAGGGACTTCCATTGTCAAATGCCATTTTGAAGTAAGAACACAAACATTTTACTTTTTACACTTAATCATCTCCTGGTTTGCCTACTCAGAATATATTATATTTCTATCAGATAACTGGTTAATTCGGCCTTATTGTTCAAACAATAACTGCCTTTATGAGCTCTGTAATTTTAAAAATGGCCTTTGAAGCCAATCAACTAATTTTATTCATAACAAGCTAACAAGTCATAGTGTTTATGCAAAGTGTATAGTGTTGGGGTGTAGTCTGTGGTACAGGGAGGGAGGATTGCATGACCCTCACCAGAGAGGATTAGATCTTCTTTGATCAGCAAACCAATATCTTTTATATCTCTACAACAACATGATATGTACCTCGACCTGGTCAAAGCTTTTGACACAATCCTCCACTCCACTCAGGCACAGTATAAAAGGTAAATAAACTGGGAATAAACCCCTATGTCACCCACTGGATTGCCACCTGGCTTGCAGATAGGACACAAGAAATAAAACCAGTGGAAATATTATTAGTTTTCCACTTGTTTTATTTCTAGCTTTTATGCATACTGAATATATTCCTACATCTGTCAAACACATATTTAGAACCTAGATGTTTGAGTACAACACCTCTGCCACATTAGCATAGTCTTTCATTTTCTCATTTCTAATACCACCTTCAGCCTAGTTGCAGTTGGAGGTGAACTGAAGCCAGTCCTGATTAGCAACAGTCATGAGGTGGAGACTAATTTTGACTGGATGATTGTCTATCACAGAATGCTTACACACATATCCATATTGAACAGTCACCTTCACACAACACAGAGGATCATCAATTCTTCTGTTTGAATGTCTTTGGGATGTGGTAGAAAATAAGAGACCCTACAATACCCATTTGGACAAGTTGGGCCCCATACAAAATGCACCTTAGTCTGGAACTGAATGGTAGCAAAAGAACACTGAAGGGCAACATAACTGCTGTACCATTGTGCCACTAGCAGTACTATATTATTTAGACCAAAATCTCATTTGAATTAGATAATACTCAACCAAGAACCATTCTTGAAACCATGTAGGAGAGTCATCCTTACGTGTTTTCTGTACCAGTGACGTCCTTCAGGAAACCCAAGTACACTTATCTCTAGACAGAAACCTAGCTATGCACACATAATTGCTGTAATTAGCATTTTGCAATTATAGGAACATGTAGTAATGTAATACCTTTAATAAAACACAGTTTTCAAGATGTACGTCTTTATCATTTCACACTAACATTTTGTCATGAACAGTGGCTGACTTCATTGTTAGGGTATACTGCTGTACCTAACCTTTTTATCAACGTTGCTTCCTTAGTAGCCATTGTAGAGGATCATCTTTCATTATCACTTAGACTTTTGCTTTGCAAAGGCTTAACTGCATTAGATTAACATTCATACTTGAAAACTAAAGCAACAAAAGTAACTCATCCAGATGACTGGCAGAGTACTGTGATTCAAATGAAGCCTTTAGAAATCAGTTTTGCATGTAACCATCCAACCACAAAGTTACTAATTTCCACCTCCCAAATAGAAATGTTACTCTTTGCAATGACTACATTTCTGATTCTTCCTCAGTACAATGTGAGCTCATGATAGAATTAAAGTGTTTGCAAAGAAAATCCTCCACTACAACAAATCAGGCTCAGAAGGTAACTTCTTCAGATTCAAGAAATTATATACAAAAAAAAATGAAATTGGCAAACCAGATTCTCATATCACACAACATTGTGAAATCAGTATTCCTTGTTAACCTTCAGGTCTAAATTTTGTTTTCACAATTTATAACACTTATGAAATTAAACCCATCCAATATTACTTATAATATCTTCTGCAAACTTGTTTTTTTTTTATATTCTTTCCCACAACTTTTCTATGAAATCTTTTTCTTTGGATGGTAAAAATCAATGCACGTTGCATATAACACTTTTAATACCATTCTTTTGATGTACAAAGCCTACTTCACTACAAAGTTGCAACGTTTCTGAAAGTAAACAGACTGAGAGCCAAAATACTTTCATAAGCAGTGGAATTTTCATTCATCTCAACTGTTGTGCAAACAACAGTTGTTATACACCAGGAGTTGGTATATACATATGACTTTGGCAACTGTGGAGGTGTCCCTACATTTGTAGGGCATAGGTTGGAAGGAGCTTACCACCTCCAGTATGAATAGGTCTCTGAAGTTTGATGAAAGGAGCTTTGCTAAATGCTTTTCTAGTTTTTTTTGTGTTCACTGGAACTGCTATTGATAATTCAACATGTATCTAAACTCTTCTGCATATTAGAAACAAACTTATAGCTGCTAAGCTGCTTATATTCTTTTCCCATCTTTTTTTGACCACAGGAAACATACCCAACCACGTACATAGTTATTGTGGCACTATCCAAGATATACTCCCCAACTCACTGGATTGCTACCCTGCAGCTGTTTGACTCCTTGCAAAAATCTTCAAAAAGATCTAATTAATAAACATAGTTTTATCCATACAAACAATTATAGATAGCTATGCAACAATTAGCATGTTTTTTGGAAAGTCTTTGATACAGTCCCCATATATTATAAAGTCACATATTTAGAAAAACAATTTTACTAGCAGTATATTTACTTAATTCAAAAAACTAATTTACAGACTTTTGCAGACCTGCATGGACTCAAAACCTTCAGATAAAGACACATGTGTCTCAGGGGTGCTGCAAGGCTCAGTATGGGGGGGCCCATTACTATTCTTATGTTTTTTTAATGATATATCTCTTACTCTAGCTCTACCCATAACCAGGATGACCACATGTAGAGTCATAGGTGATCACTAGGCTAATGGCCCTAGAATCCTTTTAAGCCTAGCCATTCATACCACAATTTGTTCCAATTATCAATGTCCGTGGGCTAGAAAAGATTTGCTATATGCCTGTTCTTAAGGGCCACAGGTGACATTCTATGGGCAAATTTGTGATTTGCCATCTATTGATCCAAAATGCATTTGAATAGGCTTAGGGAAGAGCTTTATTTCACATAAATCGATAGTCTGTTCCAGAGAAGGTTTAACTTCTGAGGCACATACCTGTCCCACCAACATATTTGGTTTATGTCACAGATGATCCCTAGACCAGGTAATTTTAGTTGTGTTTGTTTTGCAAATATGTAGCAGATCCACCACGGCTGGATTGCAGAATGCCTTGTAGGTTAGGTATAACTCACCTCTCAGTAGTCTGTAGTAGATAGAGTACAGACAGACAGGGCTTTGAGGTGGTCAGCATAGGACATATTATTTTCACCCTGAATTCTTCATGTGAAGAACCTCAGTGGCTGCACCAGCTGTTGCAAATGCCTGGTTAGGTACATGCTGAAGGCTGCCTTGTACTTGATTACAGGTCTAATGTGGGCTGAGTACAGATGAACTATGATCTCCTTAGACCTGGATGCCATGCCCTTACTTATGTTGCACTATATAGAAGGATTTTCTCACTACCATGGACAAATGGTGATCAAATTTCAGGTTGCTATCAGTCTGAGTTTCCAAGTCCCTTCCCACTGGGTCTACTCTTAGGGGAGTGTTATCAATGTTGTAGTTTGCAGGGATGATCATCTTCCCAAAGGGTATAATTATGCATTTTGTGACTGAGTTTTAGGTCATAGTTATGGCACCAGTTATTTGTCTCTGTCAGACTCTCCTGGAGGATATATATATCTTTATGGGACTCCGTGATTGCACTCAACTAGCATTCACCAGCAAATGTGCTCAGCCAAAGGCTCCTTACATTTTTCTTAATTTCAGAGAAGACTTTTCCAAATGGGAGATTTCCAAGTACCAAGCCCTATGGGACACCACTAGTAAAAGGTCTTAGGGTGGAGGTGGATTCCCCCACCCTCACTTCATGTGTCCTCCTTGTGAGAAATTTGTCTATCTTTCCAGGTCTGATTTCACCTATCTCAGCTGGAAATTGCTGGTGGAAAGCTCATTGTGTGCTCACCTGATTAGCCTTAGGACACAGTTAGTGTAAAACTTGCTTTTTTCTGTTTATACATAAGCCTTGTGTTTGCATGAGTCATGGCTCATTTATCCATAGCTTCTCATCATTTGGTGATGATGCCAGAGACTCTTAGAGATTTTGCTAACATCTGAAGCCATCCTTGGCAAGACAAACTAAATGAAGTATTATTTTGCACTTAATTATTTTCATTATACTGTGAAAGTTTACTGTACTATTTATTGTTTTTTTTTGTACTAATTTAAAGTTTAAAGTCACATTTTCAAACTGCTGTAAGGGCTGTGGTTCTGCACTGAAGAACATTGTAGCTAGTGTTTCTTAGTTAGTATTAGGCATCTGTTTGTGGTTCCTTTACACTTGGGCTCCAAACCAATCATTTTATATTAACAGGGTCAAAGTCTGAACTCTTGTGACAGGAAAGGGCTGATTTCACCTATATGAGTTGGAAATTGCTGGTGGAAAGCTTATTGTGACCTTACCTGATTGGCTTTATGGCATAGTTGGTGTAAAACTTGTTTTTTTGATCATATATAAGTCTTACATTTGTGCAAAGCTGCTTTTCATGCATTGGCAATTACAGGTGACTTGTATATACACATTCACCAAAAGTTGAAATTTCCCTATAAAAACAGTTCAGAATTTTATCCCAGTCTCATGTTACTCACAGGCTAACTTGTTTGCATAGTGATTGGCATTTATTTATTAGTTAGGACTATTTAGGTCTATATTGCATAATTATGACACCCAGGACTATCGCTGCTCAAAGAGCATCTGGTTTGGGTGCTGGGCAGCATTGCTAGTTAGGTTAGCTACGGATTATGCCACGTGAGTACCATTCCATCTGGTTACAAACATCCTCCACTCCTATTCCTTGCAAGTACACAAAAGGACTTGCAACCATAGATGGGCACTTTCATGCAATCTATACATCCTGCTTTGTGGAAATGGGCATCCTGTGGCAATGTAGCAACTGCCTTATGTACACTGACAACCACTTAATTCTTGAACAGACAAATACAGTATGTGAGAGATGTAGTTATACATTGACACTGGAGGCTAGACTCTCACATACAGACACAAAAAAGCAACAAACAAATTGTCAGTGACTCACAAGCACATCACTGACCACATCCACAAAGGATCACACACACAGACCCACATATGCATTGGTACTCACAAATAACTTACCCAACCTCAAAGGCCTTTCAGGCACAGTCCGTAGAAACTCCATGTGCACACAAACAAGATAATTTCCATTACAACACGTAGAGCCACATCTCATTGTGTCTCAACTACCAAGACCATAAGCTGAAACCTTCCATGACCTAATAGTCTGGTCACAGGAGACTCAATTGTGAGACACTCTGAAGTCCCTCTTACCAATCCTAATAAAGAGAACTTACAGTTAGTTGCCTTTCAGGGGCTGCAGTCCACCAGATCACGCAAGCACTCAGGTAATTTACCTCTAAGTACAACTTTAACTCAGTCATAGTCCATGTGGGCATGAATGCCCTGAGATGTACCTCCTTGGACTATATAAAGAGAGACATGATTGAGCTCTCAGAATATGTGTCACAGACAAGTATAAGCCTAGCACTGAGCAACATTCTACCACATCTTTAAGGATGATGACACAATACCATGATGCCAGGGCACTTCTGTGGTCTAGACTTGTAAAGGCTCCAGGCCCATTACCCTAGTACACAACTATGAACCAGCAAAAAATGATCAATTTTAACAAGTGGCTTAACTACTGGTGTCATTCCAAAGGGGTTCAGTACTTGTCAGCCTACGAGGACATGGCTGACAGTCCACACTGCTTTGCTAGGGATGATCATCATCTGTTATCTCTAGGCTTTCAAATATTGGCCAAAACATTATACACCCCTATAATGCTTAACAAAATATAATATAATAACAAAAGCTACTCAGGACAAGCTAAAGCTGTTAGTGCTCAGTGCTAGGAAATTCCACAAGAAACCTCCCTCTCCAGAAACTCTCCTCGCCCTGGAGAATGCTGACATCTGTGCAGCTACTAAAACATGGTTCAACGCCATGGAAAGCAGTCCAGCAGTGCATGGCTATAACACCTTTCATATATTCAAACCACTCACTGAACATGAAACAGCAAAAGGCAGAGGTGTATCTATCTACATAAAGGATAAGCACACCTCAAGGCTGGTCAAACAATATGACGTGCTTGAGCTACTCCATGTCCAAATAACAGTGGAAATATCTGTTACCACATTCTTACTAGCTAAAGGTCACTCACCATGAACTAGGAAACATATACATCATACCTAGAACCACTCACCATGCAGTCCAATACAATATTCATGGGTGATTTTAACTACCCTTCTATTAACTGGGAGGCATACATGGCTACTAACATGCAGGCCCAAAGATTTATTGACTTTGTAAATTCAAATGCCCTGGATCAGCTAGGCTGCACACCCACTAGGGGAACAAATATCATAGATCTCGTACTCACAAGTATGGGAGAGATCTGCACCCCCTAGTGTGATGTCCTCACTGGTGAGATCAGATCACAAAGCGGTCTCCCTTGAAATAAAGATAAAACTAGTCCCCCACCTAACCCCAATCATCATCATCATCATCATCATCTCCCTTTTCTTCATGGGGTTGGGGTATCTGTCACCAACTCTCTCAATTCAGTGCCACACTCCTGCCTTCTTCAACACTCATGCCTGACTGTCACAGATCTTCTTTCACACAATCCACCCACCTCTTTGCTGGACATCCTTGCTTCCTCTTACCTTCTTCCTGTCTGTCCCAAATCTTCCTCACCAGATTGTCTTCTGCTTTTCTGCACATGTACCCAAACCACCGTAATCTGTTCTCTTTGATCTTTCCTGCAATTGGAGCTACTTTGGCTTCTGCTCTTCATCCTACCACCTTTCTCAGGCACTTCATTTCCATCACCTCTAGCTTCTTCAACTGTTCTGCCTTTACTGCCCAGGTTTGGTTTCTGTACCATACAGTCATACTGGTCACACCACTGTCTTGTACACCTTACTTTTCAGCTTCTTTGGCATTCTTCTGTCATAGACTACACCTGGTACTCTATGCCAGTTGGCTGCAGCCCCTCTGATTCTAGCTTTGACATCTTCATTCAGACTACCCTTCTCCTCAACTACCCTTCCCTACCTGTTCCACTATCTTTCCTTCTATCTCTATTCTCAGCTTCTTCTGATTTACCCAGTTTGCTGCCATGACCACCATCTTATCTGTGCTTAGTCTCATCCCATCTGCCTTCAGATTTGCATTCCATTTTCCTATCCTTTGCTGAAGTTCTCAGAGTCTGCCTGTACCAAATCATCTGCATACAGCAGCTTTGTTGGTCTGTCCCCACTAACCTGTCTATCACCAGTATGAACAGCAGCGGGCTCAGAGCTGAACCCTGATTATACACCCACTTGGGGTAACCCCTCTGGGAGGGGGCCTCATCTGTGCTTGCTGCTTTCCCTGACTTCATCTTCCTTAGTGCTATTTTTACTTCTTCTAGGATGAGCTCCTCTTCTCTCATTCTAGGCTGTTTCTGGGGCAGTACAGCTTCTGTGGGGTTTTCTTCATTCAGAAGCTGCTGGGTGAGCAGGTTGTTGCTGGCATCCCTTATGAAGGGTGTCTGACTATCTCCTATCTTTCTTTCTTTGCCTTGCAACCTGATATAGCTTCTTTGTGCCCTTTACTGAGTCACTTTCCCTATTCTTTGCTACTGCAACTTCTTTCTTAGCTTATTGTTAGCCAGTAGTCCTTCCTAGTCAGTCTTTTCTCTCCCACTTATTCCTGCACTCCTTCTACTCCTTCTTTCTTTTGATGACTTCCTAGACTTCTGCATTCCAGCTTTCCATAGCTGGCTTGGCCACTGTAGTCCTACATGCTGTTTTTAGGTGCTGCCATTCTTCTTCAACTCCACCTATTTCCTCCTCTTCTTCCATTAGTCTTTATTCCTGTTGCCCCAGGCAGTCCTAGTAGAATCTGGATCCCAAGCAATGTGGCTTTGCTGCACTGCCCTTCCAGTTTGTCTTGTCTCTTGGATACATGCACACACAGGTCCCTAGCATGGGTCATAGTAGGTCAGGTCCTCAACCCATGCCCATTTTTTGGTGACATTAGTCAACATGACCGAATCACTTAGAGCCATACTTTACACTGTTGAGTGGCTAGCCCTGCCATGGCGCTCAGTCTGTTTTCTTATCTTGAGGATGCTGTGTACCACAGTAGATGCCCAAAGCAGTTGGTCTGTATAACTATAGGGCACCATGTACAGTCTGTGCTGCAGCTCCATTCATTGGTGAGTTTGAGATGGAAACACTCAGCATGTTTTTTGGACATGGAAGAAATCCTACAAAGACACAAGGAGAACATGCAAACTCCGAACAGGCATTGGTTAGAGGTCAGGATCAAACCTTGTACCTTGTGCATGGGAGGCAAAGACCTTAACCACTAAGCCATCTGGTGTGTCTAAACCCAAGTCTTTAATAAATTCTCTACAGTAAATTACCCCCTATTAATGGACTGCATAGCTGGTTTCCAAGCTCCCCAAAATCCAGAAAACACAGAAACCTATGCAGAACCATACAAGAAAGCCCTGTACAACCATATAAATAACCGCATAGAAATATCAGTACCAGACTGAAATAAACCCAGGTCAAACTGCAAAGGCCATCCTGGTAGACCCCTGGTATTAATAGGCTGTACAACAAATGAAAGATAATCCCACTGGGAAGTAAGAGGGAATGTGCACAACAGAACAAATAGTCCCTCATTAGTCTAAACAAATGAATCAAGGAACTAGTCAAGTCTCTGAAAGGAGACTTTGAAGAAAAATAGCCTCCAACGCTAAGGATAACCATAAGGCATTTTTCAGTTAAGACTGCAATCTTAAGGGCAGCACCCAACAGTGTATGGAACTGGTTGTAGATGGCATTACCTATACTCAGCCAGAAGATATGGCAAAGCTGCTGGCCGACAAATTCAGCTCAAATTTTACCTCGCCATCAACCCCAGTTCTCTCCCAAGAAATAACCTCCACTGCCAATTATCACCAAAAAACAGGCTGCCACTGCATTCCCTAAAGCTAAAACACAGATTCAGTATATAAGGTTGCTTCTTAAACAGCTTAAATCAGGACAGCCTCTGGACTGGTTTTGTCCCAGTAAGGTGGACCATCTACTGACCTTAGAAATTATGGACCAGTAAGTTTAACTAGTCTTATATGTAAAGCCATGAAAAGAATAATCATGGACCTGATAAATAATGAATTTAAAACCCTCCAAACACTGGACACAGCCCAACTGGGCTTTGTCAAAGGGAGGTCATGCCTAGTGAATCTGGTTATTTTCTTTGAGAAAGTCACTAGGGCCATGGAAGAGGGTAAAACAATATATACCACCTACCTAGTCCTGCACAAGGCATTTGACACAATTTCCCACTCAGGTTTTATAAATAAATTCACAAAATTGGGCATAAATCCCTACATCACCAGATAGATAGCCAACTGGCTCCTGGACAGGACACGTAGTTAAAGTGGGTGAATCTAGATCCAGCAAGAGGCAAGTTACTAGTGTTGTGCCATAGGCGTCTATGCTAGGATCACTTCTGTTTGGAATATACTTCTCTGAAGTCAAGGCTAATGAGGAAGGCTTTTGGGTGACAAAGTTTGCTGATGACCACAAGCTGGGGGCAAACACTAAATCCCCCACTGATGTAGATATTCTTCAGGAGAGTCTAGCTCTGACAAATAATTGGTGCCAGAACCATGGCCTAGAACTAAATGCAAAAAATGTATTATCATACCCTATGGGAAGTCAAGTACCCCTGTAAATTAAAACATCAATAGCACACCCCTAAGAGTTGACTCAGAGGTGAGAGATCTAGGTACACAGACAGATAGTTGCCTGAACTTTGATCGTCATGTGTCCACAGTGGTGAGGAAGTCCTTCTATGTGGCATAACTTATAAGTGAAGGTATAGCACCAAGATCCAAGGAAAGTATAGTCCTGCTATACTCATCCCTTATTAAACCAATAATCAAATATAGTACACCATTTGGGGTCTACTTTATGCGCTCAAAACATGAAAAACCTGAATCCAAATAGCACGACACATAAAAAATGAACTGCGAATACATCGAACGTACTAAAGCGTGAAATTTAAAACCTCGAACCATCATAGTCGGCCAACCCACCACCCGCAACACACTATCTTCCCAAACACAATAAAAAAACACATACATACAATAACCAAAACCCTACTTCTAACCCTAAATGAAAGCACCAAAACCCTACTGCTAACCCTACACTAAACCCCACATACACAACTATCTATGCACTATCCTTAACCCCTACCTAACCCTAAGGTCCGTAACTACCGCACACTTCCCCTACAGAGCTATACCCAAAAAACTAAATATTCCACACACATACACTTAACAAAAGCCTACACTAAACCTTACATACATTACCTACACAAAACCTTATATACACTACCTACCTATGCACTTACCTTAACCCCTCCCTAACCCTAAGGTCCGTAACTAACACACACTTACCTTACGGAGCTATACCGCAGATGGGCCAACTATGCAAATTTGATATTTCTACTTTTGCGGTTTCATTTGTTCGATGTATTCGTGGTTCACTCTTTATGTGTCACGCTATTTGGATTTGGGTTTTTCATCTTTCAAGCATATAAAGTAGACCCCACCATTTGCATTGTACTTGACTAGGCACTAACAGCAGCTGGACTGACCTCAGAGGCGCCTCACAAAGAAAATACAGGGTGAAAACAATATGTCCTATGTGGCTAGACTAAAAGAACTATCCCTTTACTCTGTCTCCTACCAACTATTAAGGGATCACCTATGCTTGACATACAGGACATTCACAAATCCAGCCCTGTTTGAGCTGCTACACATCCGCAAGTCAAACAGCAGGAGGGTCACCTGATCTAGGGATCTAAACTTAGCCAGCAATTTAAACAAAACATGCTGGAGAAACAGATATGTGTCTCAGAGGTTGCCCCTTCTTTGGAACAGACTTCCTATTCATGTTAAGCAGAGCCCTTCCCTGGACCTCTTCAAACACAGTTTTGATCAATGGATGAAGAATTGCAAATTCACACCTGGGGTAGGACCTATGTCCCTTATGGACAGGGGCAATCTGTAATGTATTCGAGGTATAGCCATAAACCCATGCCATCCTCTTTCCCCTAGGGACCATATATTGGGTATAATCAGGTTATATTGCATAGGCTTGTAAGGCCTCTTAAGCTATTAGCTTCATAATCTCCTATGAACCTATGAACTATATGGTGACAGAGTTTTATGCCTAAATTTGTGAGTTTGTCTATAATACTCTAGTGAGGTACTATGTCAGATGTCATTGCTATGTCAAGATAGGCAGTATGTTATCATTTAGCCCTCGTCCATGGATCTAGTCACCTTCTCGAAGAATTCTACCAAATATAGAGCATGACCCGCCCCTGATAAAACTGAATTGGGATGTGTCCAGAGTTTTCAGATTTCATTTGCCTTTGTTTATCAGGTCCACAATAATTCTCTTCATGGCCTTTCATATAAGACTAGTCAAACTTATGGGTCTCTAGTTCCCTGTGTCTGTTGATGGTCCACCTTTGTGTAGAGGAATGACCATTGCAGTTCTCCATTCCCTAGAGAAGAAGCCTATCTGGAGGCTGTGGTGGAACAGAGATTCTAGTGGGCCTGGCAGGTCATGTTTCAAGCTATTTAGAAGGCATCCTGGGATATTATCAGGACCCATTAATGCAGTGAGGAGGTTCTTTAGTGTTCGTTGGGGGAGAAATGGTTCATAGGTTCATAGGTTCATAGGTTCATACTAGGCTATCTGCCCGAGGGCATTTACAAGCCTAGCCCATCGTTTTGTGGCTTACGCCACCCCTTTAGTATGGGGAACTATACCCATTATTTTGCTGTGCCTCTGTCGAGCAGTGACACTGAGGTAATCCCTGGGGTATATCTGCGATCTCCCATCCATTGGTCAAGATTTCTCTTGAACAAGGCCAGCGAGGTGCTCTGTCTCACATGTACCGGGATTTTGTTCCACAGCATAGGGAGTCTTTGGGTGATGAATCTATCCCTCCAGCACGTCCTATTAATAGCCGTGTCAAGGTTTAAGTCTCCCGCCCTTGTGGCTCTGATGGATCTAGATTTTGTTGAGGTGAAGCATATTCATCAAATCTGGGTTTGACATGGCCTTGTATGTTAGGCAAAGGTCACCTCTGAGCAAGCGGTAAGCGACTGAATAGAGCTGGAGTTCTTTCAGTCGGGCAGCATAGGACAGATTTTTGAGATCCTTTATCCTTTTGGTGAGGAACTTTTGTGGCCTCTCCAGCTGCTGCAAGTGTCGGGTCAGATACATTCCGAATGGGGCATTGTACTCAATCATTGGTCTGATGAGTGATGAGTAAAGGGAGACTATGACCTCCCTTGATCTAGATGAGAATCCCTTCATGATAAGGTGGGCAATGTAGAAGGTCTTCCTAATTACTTTAGCTACGTGGGTGTCGAATGACAGACTACTATCAACCTGGGTCCCCAGGTCCCTGATAACTTCTTCTGTGCTCAGTGGATTGCCACCTATTTGGTAGCTAGGGGTAACCTTGTTTTTCCCGAAGGGTATGACTATGCATTTTTTGGCATTTAACTTTAGGCCGTGGCTCTGGCACCAGTTATCCGTTTCTGTGAGACCCTTCTGAAGGATATCTGTGTCAGATGTGTTTTCTACTATGGCCCAGTTTGCAGTCATCTGCAAACTTTGTCAGCCATAACCCTCCTGTGTTTGCTTGTACTTCGGAAAAGTAGATGCCAAACAAGAGTGGGCCCAGGACTGAGCCCTGTGGGACACCACTTGTGACAGGCTTTGAGTCTGACATGGCGCCAGCAGCTCTGACCCTGTGGGTTCTGTCACTCAGCCAGTTTGCAACCCATCTTGTGATGTATGGGTTGACATTTAAGCTGATGAGTTTTTCAATGATACCCGAATGGGGTATTGTATCGAAGGCCTTAGCCAGATCGAGGTAGGCTGTATGGACTGCCTTTCCTCATCAATGGCTTTGGTGACTGTTTCAAAAAGTCAACCAAGTTTAAAAGGCATGATCTGCCTTTGACAAAGCCAAACTGGGTTGGATCCAAAGTCTGCAAATTCCCTATGTCTTTATTTATGAGGTCCATTATGATCCTCTCCATGGCTTTGCAGATAAGGCTTGTCAAGCTAATGGGCGGTAATTTCCAGGGTCGGTGGAGGCACCGCCTTTGTGAAGTGGTACCACAGTTGCAGTGCGCCACTCCTGGGTATGTATCCAGAGGTAAGACTTTGATTAAACAGCTGTCCTAGCTGTGGGTTTAATTCCTCATTGAGTTCATGGAGCACACAGCCGGGGACACCATCAGGTCCCATGGATGCTGTGTTTTTGCTTTGGAGAGAGCAGTTCTCACTTGGGCTGGAGATGTTTGGGGGCTGCAATCGCTTGGTATAGATATCTCTCCTTTTGGGGAGGGGAGAAGTTTGCACTGAACCTGTCAGCCAGTATGTTGGCAATGTCTGTAGGATCAGTAATCTTCACATCATTTTGAACTAGCTCTGAGCATATCTGGGAGTTTCCTCCCAGGTTTCTAACATAGCTAAAGAAGGCCTTATGATTGTCTTTTGAGTCTTTAGCTATTTTTCTCTCGAAATTTGCTTTGGATGATTTTATGAGAGCTCTTAGTTTTTACTTATAGTGATCAAGGGTGTCTTACCTTTTAAGGATTTTGCTCTATCTTGTAGTAGCTTCCTCCTTTTGTTGTAGAGTTTGTTTATGGCTGGGGTCCACCAGACTGGACGCTTGCCTTTGGTACAAAGAGTCTTTGTTTTGCTTGGGATTGCCTTATCCATGCAGTCCTGCAGGTGCTGGTAGAAGGCATTTGTAAGTGATTCAGCGGCTTGAGTACTGTTTTCCACTGCTCGGGGCCTTAAAGGAGACCACACTAGTCTTTAGAAGTGTGAAGTCGGCTTTGAGAAGTTCTTTACTGTGGTCTTTTATTTCAGGTGGGGTGGGATGAGGACCTCCAGCGAGATTAGTTTGTGGTCTGATCTCACCAGTGAGGGGTACACCTCCGGTGTTGAACATTGTGCTCCCATGTTCGTGATGATGAGATCAAGTATGTTATCTCCTCTTGTGGGGATGGTGACTAGTTGTTCCATGGCATTTGAGTTTATGAATTCCAGGAACTTTTGGGCTAGGGTGTTTGGGCTTGAGTAGTGTTCCCAGTCTATATTAGGGTAATTGAAGTCACCTAGTATGATGGTGTTTGGTGATACATTTATCCCCTCTAGTGTTTTCAGGAAGGCCATGTGAGGTTCCTGAGTTTGTGAGGGTGGCCTGTAACATGCTACAATTTGCAGAGCAGTCTTGCCTATGGTTAATTGCACCTGGATGGTCTCCGATGCATTGTGCGTTGCCACCAGTCTTGAGGTGTGGGTGTCCTTGATGAATATGGATACCCCACTCCTTTCTTGGTATTGTCCAGATTTTGGGGCCGGAACGCATGGTATGAGGTAAAACCTGATAGCACTGGGGTGCTCTCAGGAGCCTTGAACCAGGTTTCTGTCACAGCACAGACATCGATGTTCTCCATACTGAGAAGGGCCTCGAGTGCGTGCATTTTGAGATTTAGACTTCTGGCATTGAGCAGCATTACCCTTAGTTTTTTTCCTTTTTTGTGTTCTAGGGTGGTAGGTTTAGAATTTGAGCCTTGCCTAAAAAAGGCACTATGGGGGTGGCAAGAGCCTTAGCCAATATCCGGAATCCCAGGTGTGACAGGTGCAAGCCGTCCCTTGCGAAGCAGCGTGGCTTGTCCAGCATGTCATCCCAGGCAGACAGACATTGGATCCCCTTTGAATGACAGCAGTGTTTAAGCCAATTGTTAAAGCTGATCATCTTATCTCTGTATTGTGGCATCATTCTTGGTGAAGGTAGGATACTGCTCAAGGTCAGGGTCATACCTGTCTGGGCTACATAATCAGAGAGCTCCTCAATGTCTCTTTTCATGTAGTCCAAGGAGGTACGTCTCAGGTCGTTTACACCAGCGTGGACAATGACTGAGTCATATTTGTACCTGCTGTTGAGAGACCTGAGTGCTTGCGTTATGTGGCGGATTCTAGCGCCCGACAGGCAGCTTACTGTGACCTTCTCCTTACTCAGTCTGGTGAGCGGGACGCCAGTGTGTCTGACTATGGAGTCACCAATGACTAGTGTGTCTGGCATTGTGTTTGGCCTTAAGGGCTGTGACTGTTTGACACTCTGACTGTGAGGTCTATGTGTTGCAGGTGTTGTGTTCTGAGGTGGTGGTTGTTTGGGTGTCTGCTTTGGTGGCCTCTGCTGTTTTGGTAGATTTTTGATCAGAGCCTCCGAGTATGTCTTTGTGTGTTTATGTGTATGATTTGAGGTTGTAATGGTAATATGTGAGACTGGGTCTATAGTGTGTGTGGTAACCTTCTCCTCCTGACTGGTCTTGCCAGTCCTATGTTGAGAGAGCTCAGCCTCCAGTTTGGCCGTATAGTTGCATCTCTCGCATGTATTTGTGTTTTGTGAGAGGAGGAGAGGGTTGTCTGTGTACATGAGGCAATTGTAACATTGCCTCAATATTCCCAGGTTCACCAGCTGAGCAGGAGAGGACACTAGCAACTGATCCCTCGACATGCTAGAAGGAATAGACAAAAAACTTTAAAAAGATTCCGGGGACGTGGGTGACCGAGAAGTGGGGGTTGCCTTTTTGGGGTACTATCTATGACAAGAGTGCCGTATCAAGGTAATAAGTACTGTAGGAGCAAGTGCTACGTTTAACAGATAGAGAATAGTCTACTTGGAGTCAAGTAGAGATGATCTTTTTAATTATAGGATACGCTGATTAGATCAGTAGTATAGTTCGAGGAAGGTAGTTTTAAGGGAAAATTTGAAGAGTGGACTTTAGGTAGCCCGAATAGTTTAAACCTGCTTAACCGGCGCTGCCCTAGTGTGCAACAGTAGCAACTCCGGGCTAAATCGGGCTAAATCGCGCTAAAGCGTGCTTTATAGCAGGGGGCTGGAAAAGACAGGAAATGACCCAAAATGGCCAACAAACCACAAGTCACTGCCCTAAACCACTCCTCTGAGGACAAATGAAGGAGTTATGGAAATGACCCCTAGTGGCCAATAAAACTACAGTTTCAAGTCAGTAACCACCTCTCCGGGGGGCAGGGAAGCTGCTCAATGTTAGTCACTGCCACTGATGAACACAGAGACCCTCCTTCAGCCCAAGCAAAAATGGCCTCACAGAAACTTTCAAACAGTTCAGGAACAGCAAGCCTGTAACTGAACTTTTTTAACTCTCAGAAAAGTGGGAAAAAGCAAGATTTTTTTTTTTTGTTTTTGTTTTTTACAGAGATAGCAGAGGTTCACAAGTAATATCAAGTTATAACAGTGCAGTAAATGACCCCACACAAGAGTGCTAGGTCAAGGACAGAAAATATGCAAGTTTTAAGAAAAAAACGATTTAAAATTAAGTGCAAACAGGTAGAGGACATTTCCTTTGGGGGAACTGGAGGTGATGTGGGAGGGTGTGAAACTGGAGCTAAAGTTATCAGCCAGCCAATTTGCAATGTCCCTACCTGATATTTTACTCCTAGAAGCACACAAGTCATTCGAAACCGTACAGAGTAAAACCAGGACGGCTGGTTAAATAATAGTAAATTAACTGTAAAACAATGAAAATCGTGAATCATGCTATTCACTGATCCCCAGAAGTTAGATGAATTGCCACATCCTAGATAATATTAACATACCTACATAATAAGTGGAGTGGTGACACTCTGTTGGGCTTACTCAACTTTGCCTGTACAGCTGCTGTTTTGGGTGAACTTTTATGAGGTCTCTGGCTAATCTTCTTTTAGGATAATTATAGAAACACCACAGAGTTAGAACTGTTATGAAAATAAGGAAAGATGTGGTCATTAGGGGAGCTCTTAATGGATTATAACAGGGTGGTAGCAGGACTGGGTGGATATGTACACAGATACATTAAGATATTTACATACAAGTGGCTACTTAAATGTGGATGTGTTTTCTTGCCCTTAGCCACAGCATAGTGTACAGACATATATTCTACTGGATATTAGCTTTTAAGAATCAATTTTCATTTGGGTGGCAGCAGTGGTTTAAGGTTCTGAGCTAATTTCTAAGAAAACTGTGTTTCAGTCATACAACCCAGTTGTTATGTATGCTTTTAAAAAGGGGGGATTGCAAGTCAGGTAGGGCACAGGCCACCTTGCACAGTTAGTGTTGCATAGTCTGAATATTAATCTGTCTTTTTCTACTAGATATTTTCTATGTAAAGTTAAAAGTGTAGTCGATGGTCTTTAACCTCTTGCAATTACACATTTTGTTCACTGTCACTAGAAACAGAATTGCTGCAAACAGAAGTCCGACAAGTGTTTTGGGAACAATGCATATTGTGCATTGCAGGTTAAGAGACAGAAGCATTGTGTAATTCCACCACTAGGAGGTCATACAATGGGCATTATTAGGTTTGCTTCCACAGCATTATAGATAGCTATCATAGGTGTTGGTTCAAAGACAGTAGCTTTTGAAAATTATATTGTACTTGTTCGCTTTGTAATAATTGTATATGGAGCTTTTCTCCGTGGGCCTCCATTGAAAATGGGGTCATTCTAGCCCAATGGACTTTCCCAGTTAACAAACTGCAAATAAATAAAATAAATAAATAAAAGATACTTTGCCTTCAGATGATAGGATGGTGATGTGGTCAGGACAATTATAGTACATTAGGTAATACTTGAGTTTAGTTTTCATGTACACTGCTTGCTGGACTACAGTAAACATTAGGCAGTTTGGAAGATGCTAGAAGCATGAGTCAGAATGCTGGTGTAGCATGTTTATGAAAGCCACACTCCCTTTCTGGAGGGATTCTCTAATATCCATACAGATAACTGCTCATACACTACCTTGACACCCTGGCAGTCTTTCTTTACCATGGGGCTTTTAAGATGAGTGATGTCCTAGGTGGGGCAGAAAATGTGGTTGTTAGCCCAATGAGTTGGAGAGATGTGGAAGGTTTGAAGTAACAGGTAGCAGTATGGCTAGGGGCATCAAAGGAGGATAATTTGAGGAAACATCAGCAACTTGGTGAGGGAAGGGGGACTCATTTTTAGTCTGCCTAGATAGGTAGGTACTGTATTAATGCTGTGAATGGTAAAGGGAAGGGGGACACGTGGTTACTCTGCCTAGATACGTAGGTATCTATGATGCAAATAGTAAGGGGAAGGGGGGAATATAGTCTGCCTAGATAGGTAAGGATCTATGCTGTGAATGGTAAAGGGAAGGGGGGCACATGGTTAATCTGCCTAGATAGGTTGGTATCTATGTTGTGAATGGTAAAATGAAGGGGGGCACATGGTTAATCTGCCTAGATAGGTAAGTATCCATGCTCTGAATGGTAAAAGGAAGGGGTGGACACATGGTTAGTCTGCCTAGATAAGTAAGTATCCATGCTGCGAATGGTAAAGGAAAGGGGGACACATGGTTAGTCTTCCTAGATAGGTAGGTATCCGTGCTGTGAATGATAAGTGACAATGCAGGCCATAATGATTTAGTCTTCTTGTGAGCCACAGGTGAGATGATGCAGGTGCAACAGGTTAATGTAGCACTAAAGAAAGCATTAAAGCACTTTGGGATCACCTTGAAAAACACCTGCGCTCATTCCTTTAGGACTGGGAAGACTTTAGACTTGGCTAAGAAGGGGGTATCAGTAAAAGTCAACAGCTGACTAGATGTTCAAAGCTTTTGTGAGCTACATATAGTAAAAATAATCATGTGCGTTTGTATATATGCAGCCCTTAAAAAATCTGTTTTGTGATTATTTTATTTATAGAGTTTCTTCTGTGATTGCAGTGCTTTGTGATTTGTTTATCTGTGCATTCACTGTTATTCTCCCTTTCGCTGTATTTTCAGATCATATCTGTTAGGTCTGTGCTTTCTTGTGCAGGTATTATTATTCAACTGTCTAATTACCAGCTAGGGATACTAAATTCTGTAAATGGGTGCCTTCACCAGACACATACTCAAGTAATGTGGTAGCTCTGTATGGTGTCATAAAGCTCACCAATTCCTAACCTGAAGAAATTAAGTGAAAATTAGTCACTTATGTTTTATAAATGTACTACGAATCTCAGTGTCCCATTTAGCATTAGTGACTTACTTCATCCGCAAGAAACTGAAAATCAACATGCAGAGTGTTGGTCATATTATACACACACACAAATGATGAGAAACCTTCTGTTTAGGCATTGTTAGAATCATATAAGTAGGCAATAAAATATCAACTTGTATATGGCTGCTAGTGTCTCTGCCACTTATGGGGAAACATAATCGCTATCAATCCAGATTCTCCCATCATGCATGGCAGTGACAAAAGCAAGTTCTTGTGCTCATGCCCAAAACAAGACCTCATACCTTCCTTTCATATTTCCATGACTCTAACAATACCGAAATAGAAGGCTTCTCTACATTTGTGTGCGTACATAAGTTTGCATGTAATTTGACCCTAATCACCATGTTAGGGGTTTCCTAGTGGGACAGAAAATGGTTTCTAAGGGAAAAATCAATTCTTATCTGCCCAGAGGATCTTGTTAGTCTAGTTGTAATGACACAATCCCAGAATGCTGGAGGTCTTGAGCTTTAATCCAAAATAACTAATATTTTCCTTAAATTTCCATAATTCAAATAATGCGTAAGCAGGAGGCTTCTTTGAGTATGTGTGTATAATTTGATCCCCTTTCACTATGCTAGAGGCTTTAAAATGAAAGGAAAAATACTTTTTAAGGGAAAACTCAATACCTATCTGTCCAAAGGTCCTTGTTAGTCAAGAGAAAATATCCGCAATGAATGCTGATGATTTTGTCTCTGAAACCCAAATATGAGCTAATACTTTCCTTTCATACTGCCATGATTCTATCATTGCCTAAGCAAAAGACTTCTCTGCATTTGTATGTGTTTGTAAATAATTTGACCTTAATCATCATACTTAGGGATTTTCCTAGATGAAAAGGAAAGGGCTTTTTTTTAAAGGAAAACAATATCTGTCTGGCCAGAGCTAATTGTTAGCCTAGAGGCCTATACTCCAGTATAGAATGCACAAGGTACTGGGCTTGACCCCCACATAAGAGCTAATATTTTCCTTTCCTAGTGTCATCATGCAAAATTATGTTAATTTTCAGACATTTCACAAGCGGTGCAAAATCACCCTCGCAATAATACATTGTGTCTTAGAAAAAAAAGACAAAAAACTGTTTATTTGGTAAACTTACACAGATATAAACCAATTGGTGTAGCTGCTGAGTAAATATATCTGATTACTTCAGGTTTAGTGTATGTGCAGAAGAGCCCCTTGTTCTAATCATAGGATTTTAATCAAAACTGAATAGGGCAGCTTGCAGTAATGCTGAATGAAAACCAGCATTGCCATTGCTTTTGAAGCCTGTAAGAAAAAAAAAAACACAGTTAGAGGTGCTTTATTTCAAGGTTATGACACCACAGACCTGATCCAAAAGACTTGCTATCAGCATTAAGTGACCTCTTACACTAAGAGCAGGCCTTTTGCAATCTGATCCCCATTGCAAGCCTGTTTATAGATGGGCCTCACTCCAAACTAAGGGACTTGTATTGAGAGCAAGTCTTTTGGAATCAGGACAAACTTACACTGACAGTGACTTTTTTGGAATCTGGCCCCACGTGTCTTTGATTAGTGATTCAAGTCCATCCTAATAATAACTTCCCTGGAAGTTACAGCAATAGTATCTCTTTAGTGTGTCTTGGGTCTGCCTTAAGACCTCCAGCTAGTAGGCTGTACCCAGCCCACTATTCACAGGAGGTGCACTGGGGACATTCTCACTTGGTAGCCAAGTACCTCGACATACCCCTCTGAGCATATAAAACTAGTAGATCTAGTGTAAAATCCTCCTGATCTTCTGAGCTTCTTATTCTGTTATGTAGACTAAAACCAAAGCATTGCGAAGGAACCTCATTTCCGTTGCTGTATCAGTAATCTCCTTCTATCGGTGGACAATGATCATGACTACAGCTTACGATGTGATGGTAAACAGAGGCATCTGTTCTAAGAATCAAGCAAGACCATAATGCACTAAAAATTCCTGTCTAAACCACATTCACCTTCAGAGACAAATCCACACTTTTGCCAAAACAGAACCATAGCCTATTACTGGCAGCTTCAGATGCTCATTCCAACTGCTTCATACTTTGTAATGCAGCACTTCGGTTTCCATCAAAGATTGCAGTCTCTTGAGGCAAAGAAAACAATATTATTACTCCCAAACCAGATTTTCTACAGACCTTGACCACACCATGATGTTCTGCTCTATAAAATTAAGAACAAAAGATCAGTCATACCCTCCCTGGAGTTCTTCATCTGCTATGAATTTACTTGACTTAACCCGAGAACACAAACTCTTATTTACAAAAACAGACATCAAAGTGCTGTAGTGCTTGTCATAACATATTGCAGTCTGCACAGTCATACGTCTTATCCACATTAGTAAAACACATGTAGACTATACTGAAGAACTCATCTGACCCTTCCACTAGCTACACAAGGCAAATTGTTAGTGCACTGCCACATGGTCAAGATGGAATCTGTATAGCCCCTTGGACAGGTTTAAGTGCTCATCTATCAGATGAAGCCTCTTTTGTAGCCTGTTGGTCTAAGCTTTACCAAGAAGACTGAGTAGCATGATTTGTCTAAAACTGAAACACACATGCCTGTTACCCTTGGTGAAAATTCTGGCCACCACATTCATTTACCATTGAAAGGTATAGTTGTCATCTCTGAAGTAACTGACTGACTGTATGTAAGTTTTTAATGTTCAGACTTTTATCTTTTTTATTTTAGGTGCACCTTTCTGTGCCAGTCATATAGATTTGCTAAAATCAGCAGTCTTTACTTCCACTATAGTTTACTATTACTAATTTTACAAAGTGTTACATATGAGGTATTCTTTTCAGATATCCCCCCAGATTCTCTATGTCTTGCACAATATGCAGGATTAGTGCAGGAGCTCTAGCAGGCGATATCTCTGCCGTGCGATCCAGGAACAGCCTGCAGGGGCATGCACAAGTGCTCCTGCACTAGTCCTGCATGGACTAAGAACCCCTGTATGCAAATCACCCCATTTGCAGGAGAAATCCATGCAAATGAGGTGAATTTCCGACCCAGGAAGCTTGCAACTGGCCATGCAGGACTAGTGCAATCTGTAGAAATGTACTCAGTTAGTAACTGAGTATATTTCTGCAAAATCCAAAACGGAGCTGTGACAGCTTCAAATAAAGGCTGCATATCAGTTAGGAAGCATGCCAATGGCCAAGTATAAGGCCTTTGGCATTGCAAACAGCCAAAAAAATAAAAAAAAAAAATCAACTTTTATTTTTTTTTAGCCGATCTCGGCTGTTTAAGCATAGGGCAGCGTCGTGCAAACGGGATTGAGGGGGAAAATAAAATAAACCTAAATTAAGCATTCTAACTAAAATCACTATTCTGCCATGCAAGTCAATGGCAGGCAGAAGACAACATGGCCAGTGAGTAGTGGTTGCTAAGGGGGGGGGGGGTCAGTGTGAGACATGTAACTATGTATTAGTAGGCAATCCTATGCAAATGAGGGGAATGATAGTGAATCCCAGTTTTCCCCCAGCATGCTAGTCAGGTCCCAACAGTGTAAGAGTAGGAATAGCTTGGTGCAAGCCTAGGAGTTAGCTGACATCATGGGGGTGTGTGTCAGGCATACTGTAAGCAGACTGGAGCCCTGTGGCTCGAGTTTGCTCCTAGCTTAGCACAGCTAGGGGGTGTGTCTGAATCTGCCTAGCACTCTTTACATTGCCTAAGCGGGTGTGCACTCTGCGCATCGGGTTTTAAAGGAAGAAAAAAAAAAAACTTAAACCAGGAAATAGCAGCACTGTGCACATTAGAGCACTCTGTTTGCACTGTGTACCCCCGGGCTTAAACAGGAAGGCAATGGGAAGGGAAAACAGCAGTAGGAAGGTAATCAAGGAGAACCAGCATAGCTGGCAAGTGAAATGTATTAGTATCAGCCAATTACACAGGCAGCAGACCAGCCCTGCTCAGAACGCTACTATAAACTATGCAAACACCTTCCCCTCTGGTTTTTCCCACACTCTACACCACTGGTGTAAACAAGCTTTTAACACTCACAACAGCAAAATTATAGGGTCTGCAATAGCTATCATACAACAACTTGTGGAAGAGGCTGAGGGTGGTGAGGATGTTAATGCTGTTGACCAACCCACAAGGAAAAGATGGAAAAGAGTATACAGACCCAGGGTAACCTACCAGGGGCTACATGAGCTGGAGATAGTGGAGTGCTATAGGGTGGAGAGGGACCTCCTACAGCAAATTGTTGAGCTGTGCTGGCCACACCTCACACACAGAACTAACTGAGGGTAATCCATCCCAATGGATACCAAGGTATGTGTAGGCCTAAGAATACTAGGTACAGGTACCTTACAAAGGTCAACTGAGGATATGATGGGGATTTCACAGGCATCAGCACCTAGGGTACTCTACCAGTTCCTGGATTCCATGTCAGCACATGTCGGTGAGCACGTATATTTCCCCAACACCCGTGAGGCGTTGGCCAGCAATATGCAACTGTTCCACCAAATAGCAGGATACCCTGAGGTAGTGGGTGCTATAGACTGCATGCACATATGCATCAAAGCACCACCTGGTGAGCAGGCTAAGGTCTACATCAACCGCAAGGGCTTTCCCTCCATCAACTGCCAGGTCATGTGCGATGCCCAGGGCATAATAATGAATGTGTGTGCAGGCTGCCCTGGAAGTTATCACGATTCCTACATCTGGCATCTGACACAGCTGTACCAGAGATTTGCCAGTGGGGATATCCCTGACAGTCACCTAGTGGGGGATGCTGGATACGCATTGGAGCCGTGGCTGATGACACCCATCAGAAGTGCACGCACACCCGAACAAGAACTCCATAATGAGGCACATGCACAGACCATAATTATAGTAGATCATGTGCTTGGGATGCTCAAGTCATGGTTCAGGTGCCTGGACACATCCGGTGGAGCCTTGCAGTACTCACCAGCTACATATACCCAAATTGTCCTTGTATGTGCCATGCTACACAATATGATCCTGCGGAAACAGCTGCAGCAGGAACAGCTTGGGAAAAGGCCACACAGCCCCCCACCATTTCCAAGGCCTGCACAGGCACAGAGTGATTCAGAGGAGGAACAATCTGAGCCTGCCCCAGTAGGCAGAAGGAGGCATGCCCAGTATGCCCTGGCCTTGGCAAAGAGGCAACGCATACCACATACACTGACACAGGAGGGACCCAGAAAATAACACCTCTCTCCGACTCTCACATACAGTAAAAGGGATGCCAAACATTACACTACCTGTGCTCAACCATGTGTAGGGAGTGTACTATGTGCATCCAACATAGGCAGCCCTGCAGCACCACCCTCAATACTGGGACACCCACAAGGTAAGTGACACCCACATGCCAGTCAGAGGGGTTAACATACCCAACAACAGTCACAGCCGGCAGGACAGGTGTAAACAAACACAAACAAAGACCTTGCTATGGCCTCTGAATGATGCCTATGGATAACCTTCCCCCCAGGCCTACACAAACAGACTACAGCAGGTCAGGCAGTGGGATGTTAGTTCTGAACGGTAGGAAGTCAGAAACTAATGTGTAGGTAAATCAAAGCTAAGATCTGTAGTACACTGGTATGCCTCTAGTCAGCATGGTAGGTAAGAATACAGAATGAAATGGAGTACCTGACATACCAGTACAGTCATAACAAATGTGTACAAGTGTCAGGTGTGCCCCTCCATCCTACGTAGAAATGTATAACAGTCAGGTGTGCCTCCCCCGATCATGTGTAGAAATGTAGAAATAGTCAGGTGTGCCCCCCATCCAACATAGAAATGCAGTAACAGTCAGGTGTGCCCCCCAATCCTGTGTAGAAATGTAGAAATAGTCAGGTGTGCCCCCCATCGTATGTAGAAATGTAGTAATAGTCAATGCCAAATGATCGACGGATACCCTACAGAAACAGTATGCTATCTGTAACTGTACAAAACAATGGTCGGCACTGCAGTAAGAACTACCTGGACTTGATCCACACATTCAATACAGATGGGCATACTGGGCATGCTCATGCACTTAAACACATGAAGGCCATGTCTGCAAACACCAGTGGACCAGACATATCTGGCAGTTGCAGATGTTAGTGCAGACACTCCTCAGTATGCACCACATGTGCTTTGCACACACAGTGGATAGGAATACGGACATATATCTAAGGACAACACACTATAATAAGCCAAAGGTAGACGTACATAGATGTGTGGAAGAGGGTGACTGTGACAAGGAGCCATCCAGGCTTGTCCCACCCAGTAGACAGCCAAAGGGCCACAACCACATGAGGTTCAGATGTCACTCACTGTAGATACTAGACACCGGTATCTGTCAGCATTAAAGACTATGTGGTGCATGTGCTAGCTGTGCAACATGACTGTACAAGGAAGTAGTCATCTAGCAGCTGTATACATGTAACTGTGAAATATGACCCTGCGTGTGCCTGCATGTGGTGTGTCAACCTCTAGATGAATGGGTTATGGCCCATGCACACACACTGCCCTCTCCTTAGCCTTACTATGACAAGCCTGCTGAGGTCATCCACTGTGAAATGCACCTTTGGGAGAGTTGTAGCCCAGTAATCTCTGTGGAGCATCCAGTAACTGCATACTGCTGTAGTGTGATAAACTAGTTAGGTAGGAGATCCAATCCCAGACATGGCAACTGTGTGAGTGTGTCTTTGTGTGTGTGTCTGTCTGTCTATGTCTGTATAGAGAGCAATGCTTTTTAGGGTAGTTCACATTCCCTACAACTCAAATGCTTTACTTTGGCAAGGCTGCTGATGTCATCCACCTAGAAATACATCTCTGGGAAGGTTGTAGCCCAGAAATCTCCATAGTGCATCCTATAATTGCATACTGCTGTAGTGTGATAAATTAGTCAGGTAGGAGTTCTAATTCCAGACTTGGCAAGTGTGTGTGTGTGTGTATGTTTGTGTGTGTGTCTGTCTGACTCTGTCTGTGTATTCAGCAATGTTTTTTTGGGTAGTCACACTCCCTACAATTCAAATGCTCTACTTTGGCAAGGCTGCTGATGTCATCCACCTAGAAATACACCTATAGGAAGGTTGTAATACAGTAATCTCTGTAGTCCATCCTATAACTGCATACTGCTGTAGTGTGATAAAGCAGTCAGGTAGGAGTTCTAATCCCAGACTTGGCAAGTGTGTGTGTGTGTGTGTGTGTGTGTGTGTGTGTGTGTGTGTGTGTGTGTGTGTGTGTGTGTGTGTGTCTGTCTGTCTGACTCTGCTGTGCAGAGAGCAATGCTTTTTAGGGAAGTCACACTCCCTACAATCTGAATGCTCTACTTTGGCAAGGCTGCTGATGTCACCCACCTAGAAATACACCTATGGGAAGGCTGTAGCCCAGTAATCTCCATAGCATGTCCTATAACTGCATACTGCTGTAGTGTGATAAAGTAGTCAGGTAGGAGTTCTAATCCCAGACTTGGCAAGTGTGTGTGTGTTTGTGTGTGTGTCTGTCTGACTCTGTCTGTGTAGAGAGCAATGCTTTTTAGGGTAGTCACATTCCCTACAACTCATATGCTCTACTTTGGTAAGGCTGCTTAGTCAGGTAGGAGTTCTATTCCCAGACTTGGCAAGTGTGTCTGTGTGTGTGTGTTTGTGTGTGTCTGTCTGACTCTGTCTGCGTAGAGATCAATGCTTTTTAGGGTAGTCACATTCTCTACAACTAAAATGCTCTACTTTGGTAAGACTACTGATGTCATCCACCTAGAAATCCATCTCTGGGAAGGTTGTAGCCCAGTAATCTCCGTAGTTCATCCTATAACTGCATACTGCTGTAGTGTGATAAAGTAGTCAGGTAGGCGTTCTAATCCCAGACTTGGCAAGTGTGTGTGTGTTTGTGTGTGTGTCTGTCTGACTCTGTCTGTGTAGAGAGCAATGCTTTTTAGGGTAGTCACATTCCCTACAGCTCATATGCTCTACTTTGGTAAGGCTGCTGATGTCATTCACCTAGAAATACATCTCTGGGAAGGGTGTAGCCCAGTAATCTCCATAGCACATCCTATAACTGCTTACTGCTGTAGTGTGATAAATTAGTCAGGTAGTAGTTCTACTCTCCGACTTGGCAATTGTGTGTGTGTGTGTGTGTGTGTGTGTGTGTGTGTGTGTGTGTGTGTGCGTGTGCGTGCGTGTGTGTGTGTGTGTGTGTGTGTGTGTGTGTGTGTGTGTGTGTGTGTGTGAGTCTGTGTGTGTGTGTTTCTATGTTACTGCATCCTATAACAGCATCATGCTGTACTGTGATATAGACCTCTGGTAGGGGTTCTATCCCCACACATGGCAGTTGTGTATTTCTATGTTTGTGTAGGGAGCAATCCATTTTAGGCTAGTCACATTCACTACAATTCAAATGCCTTACTTTGGCATCACTGCTAATGTCATTCACTGTGAAATACACCATTGGGGAAGGAGAACTCCAGTAATCTCCGTGATGCATCCTGTAATGGCATAGTGCTATAGTTAGTATACTAGTTAGGTAGAAGTTCTAATGCCAGACATGACAGGTGTGTGTGTGTGTGTGTGTGTGTGTGTGTGTGTGTGTGTGTGTGTGTGTGTGTGTGTGTGTGTGTCTGTACTTGTCATTTGTGCCCTGTGTGGTGGTGGTTGTGAGTGTGTAACAACTGGACTCAATGTGGAGCAGGTTTTGCAAACTTCTTATATGATGGGCCATGTATCTATCACAATTTCCACCGTACAGGGATAACAGATGTGAAATAGCCAAGAAGCCGGGGTGCAAATCCATACCCCTAAATGTGACATCAATGCCAGCTGAATAACATTAGCAACCCTTGTATTACCCAGGGTACACTCTCAACCCATGTCTCATACACACACACACTTGCCTAGGCAACAGCTGAACAGCCGCTATGTTGGTAGTACCCTGCATATTGCCCACTGATAGTGACCATGGTGTGATTGCAGTGGGCTACAGAGGGCATGGCACCCTGTCCATCAGTCCAATAGGCATGTACATGCCGACAGTGCACCTCCACCATGTTCCCCACTGAACACCTGAAACATCTGTGGTGCCATCAAGTGTGACCCACAAAGGACATAACATACCTGAAACACAAGCCCTGTATGGACAGATGCCACTGACATCAGGGAATACCAGTATCATGCTATCAATGTAGGTGCAGGGCCAACATGCTGCCCATGAACAATTCCCTCCACATGAAGCCAGGACTGTCACATCTGATGATAACGATCTGTGTACACAACATGGGCCAGACACCCCAGGTACAGCTCCACATATCACTGTACATGCATGTGGGAGGTGTGCACATCCCAGACACTGTCCATATCATGTACGAAGGAACACATACAAGGCAAGCAATGCACAGCATTAGCCACACACAATAATCACCCAGGTAACTGGATGGTGAATACAATACTCACCTGTGTGGGCAGCTCCAGACACTACACCCCTAAGCCACAATGCAGACCATTGTCATGTGGCCTGATGTAAAGGTATACCCATCACCTAGCCTTGTATACCCATCTGGCACCATCAACCACAACACACCTGTGAAGCAGTGCACACATGCATGTCAGTATTGGCACCCATGTCTCTGTGTGTGGTTTATGATGCGTATGACCACATTCACACTCACTACAACCCCCACTGGCATACTTAAGCATGCTATCTGATATCAGACACCTCCACATACCCTTTGCACATATAACCACTGTATGACCCCTGTGGTGCATGTGATAACTGCACAGTACTGTGTTGTGGCAATCCCACAAGTGATTTGTTGCATTGCTGGCCCTGCCAAGTGTGGCAATGTGTGTGCATCCATGTGAGTGTGTGGCTGTGTTGACACTGACACCTGTTCATACAGGCAGGCACATGTACTACACCAATCACATAGCTACCATATCCCTATTGCAGATGTCACTCACCATCACATATACATTCTGAGGGCTCCGCAACATGTAACCTATGTGGCACATCCAATAACTGCATGGACATGTGATAGCACTACACAGTCATCGGGGGTTTGATACCCTGTACTGGCAGGTGTATAAAACAAACATGTGTAAGTTTTACTCTCCCACCCCCTCCCTGGCTTTTCTGTGCATCTGTCTGCCTCTCTTACTCCCTCTCTGGTGGATGTGGAGACTTACACCTGCTTTGCTTAGGCAGCAGCATGTGTATTTTAAGTGATGCTCAGGATCAGCTGATGGTCTCTGCATGAATTGCAGCCCTTCCTCTAGCTGATTGCATGTGGAACAGCTGTGGTAACATTCCCATAGCCAATTGCATGGAAACACACACCAATATCTAGGAACATCATGTTGGTGTTGGGCCTTTCATTCACTGTGAGCAGGAACTCGATCTGTTGTTTGGCAAACAGCATCTCAGATGGATTGGGGTTTACCTCTAACAACATACACTGTGGAAACAAGCCAACACACAGGAGGGGGGTGTTTCTGACATGACTGTAGTCTGTAAGTGCTGCTATACTGCATTTGCAGTAATGTTGATTTAACAGGGTGTATGTGGTTATGGCTGTCCTACATGTTTACATACCTGCCATGTCAGTGCTATGCTTATGAGGGACACCCATCTGTAGGGCCATCTGCAGACTGGCCAGTGTGTGGTGCCTTTTGTTTTAGGTGTTACCCACAGAGTACCTATCTGTGAACTGCAGAAAGTAGCATGAGGATTGCAGTCTGTAGATGGTGACAGCCTTGAGAGTTACTGATTTCATATCCCTCATAGGACATATGGTGCAACAAACCCTGTTAGAACAGTAAATGTATGGGGTTATCACAGCAACATGTCAATACTGGCCCTGTGTATGTGCCTCCAATCACAACCCTGACAACCTTTGTACATATGTCATGTAGTAAGGGGTGCATATGTACTGTACACCATAATTACTGACATCATATCTGATAACAAGCCAGTGATAAGTTAGACTGCTACACATGTAATGTATAGTAGGGGTTATATTTGATGACATAACCTGGACATTATGTGGTTGTGTGTACAGTACTGAGGTCTGCATACTTATGGTGATTGTTGGCAGTGTGTGTAATGTTAATATGTACCTTGGCCTGTGTACAGACTGGGATAGATGTCATTGTTCTTGGTCTTGTTCTATCTAATGTTACATGCTTCTCCACTGTATGTTACCCTATAGGCTTACATGTTTGTAGGGCTATACACGCACATGTCCCATACCACAGACAGGCAGCGGACCACACTGTGTAGTGGTCCAGTATATGTAGGGTGAGTGTGTGTATGGCACATATGAGGTTGGTGTTGAACAGCTAGTCCATATACTGTAATAATATGCTAGCATGCAATATGTAGCTGTGGCTGTGTTCACATTTGTTGTTGTGATGCACATACACACAGGTGTATGTTACTCTTTGCTGTGGCATGCCTGTAGAGCCTGCTATCTATGTGCAGGTACATGTGCATTCCCCCATAGGAAATGTAAGCCAGTATTGAGCCAGTCTGCCTGTAGCCTGCACAGTTCTATGTTACATGCCTAGCAGCTTAGTGTACTTACTAAGTGAGATGTAATGTCCAGTTACTTGCCAGATATACTGCTACCGGGCCACCATAACAATCAGGTATGTCAGACAGAGCAGTGGGATGCTATACAGATGTATGTCAATATCTAGTGGGTAGTATGTGGCCATGGCACCTCTGTACCAGCAGTTATTATGTGGCAGGACAGACAGGGATGTGAGAATGCATAACCTATGGAGGCACATGTATACCAGTAGTTACGTGTTAAACCCATCTACATGGCTGTTAACATCCACATTGTCAGGATTGGTCCACATGTCTTGCACTAAGGGGTTATGTGTATACCTCTGAACTGTCCAGAGTGTGTCAGACTGTCCACATATATTGGCCATTATATCTGCTGTAGTCCACAGGAGCAATACGTGCTAGCAGTGGTACTGTACTATGATTTCCTTAGGATGTCTGTTAGTAGCCAATGGCGCACATATTATAAGCAGATGTGACCTCCCACACACACCATGTCTGTAAAGACAATCCCTATGACAGTAACAATACTCTACAAGTATACCTGCTATACATACCTGACATCCCCTTGCACTATGAAGTTGGGTCTACAGGAGCTGAGGTAGGGCTACACTCCATGTTCAGGACATATGATGATGATATATGTACATATACTTATCCAGATATCTGTATAGACATACAGTTATACATAACGACAAACATAGATGGATATGTATATGTACATATATATACAAATAAACACCCAGATATATACATATACAGAGCTATATATGTCTACACATATACAGATAGAGATATACATGCACATATACATACGGATATCCACATGTATTTTGACAGTAGTAGGTATATCAGAATAGATATGCATGCACATATAGTTATTGATATCTACATATATACCAACATAACTAGGCATATCTGTACACATAGGATGTGCATACATATATAGCTATATATATATATATATATATATATATATATATATATATATATAATACACGTATATCTATGTATACATATATCTATATATACACATATGTATATGGGATCACTACAGAATCCTGAAAGCCCAAAGTCCTGAAGACCATCAGGGGTGAGCTGCCTTAAGGTATATGGATGTACATTACCATACAATCCACCTTGGTTAAATGCAGGCCTCATTATAAAACACTTCAGCTCACAAAAGTAAGAAAAAAACACGCAGCAAAGGTAATAAATAAATTCTTTACTTTCACCACAAGATCTGGTACCTCGGCCTCTCGCCTTCAAGGATACATACATCAGTGTGAATACTACATTTATACCAGGTTCATTCATTACTTATTCAATTATTTAATCATCCTATTACCCATATATTTCTTAAAATATCCCATTGACTTAAACCCTTATTATTAAAGTGACCCATACATATTTCATTAACTTATATTTTTAACTATCCTAATGAAAACATTTAATACAAAATATTTAATACAAAAATATTTAATACAAAATTATTTACTTCAAATACAACTGTGCATATTAATAAATACATAATATAATTAGTTAAAATTTATTCTAAATATGAATAGTTTAAATATAATCTACCTCTAAGTTTAACTCTCTGGGTGTCAAAGTCCCATAGTTCATAGGTTCATAGGTTCATAGGTTCATACTAGGCTATATAAGCCTAGCCCAATTCTGTATGGCTTACGCCACCCCTTGATTTGAGTATACTGTGCCCTTTTTAAGGTTTAGTTTACTGTGCCACTGTCTAATAGTGACACGGGAGTAATCCCTGGGACAAACCTACGATCCCCCATTCACCTATCGAGATTCTTCTTGAAGAGATTCAGTGAGGTGCTCTGCCTCACATGAACTGGAATTCTATTCCAGAGCGAAGGGAGCCTCTGGGTTATGAACCTGTCTCTCCAGCAAGTTCTATTTATTTCTGTGCTGAGGTTCAAGTCCCTCAAGTGTGTGGCTCTAAGGGATTTAGATTTACTGAGGTGGAGCATGTCCATTAATTCTGGATTTGACATAGCTTTGTATGTCAGGCATAGATCGCCTCAAGTAGGCGGTATGCAACTGAGTAGAGCTGGAGTTTTTAACCGAGCAGCATATGGCATCTGTTTGAGACCCTTGATCCTCTTGGTGAGATACTTTTGGGGTCTTTCTAATTGCTGCAGGTGTCGGGTAAGGTACATCCCAAAAGGGGCATTGTATTCTATGATGGGCCTGATGAGGGATGAATAAAGGGGCACGATTACCTCTCTTGATTTAGATGTGAAACCCTTCGTGATGAGGTGGGCTATGTAGAAGGTCTTTCTAACCACTTTGGCAATGTGGTTTTCAAAGGAGAGATTGCTATCAACTTGGGTCCCCATTTCCCTAATAACTTTCTCTGTACTTAATGGGTTTCCGCCTATGTGGTAATTTGTGGGCACATTGTTTTTGCCAAAGGGTATGACTATACATTTTTTGGCATTTAGCTTTAAACCATGGCACTGGCACCAGTTATCTGTCTCTGTGAGACCTTTTTGAAGGATGTTTGTGTCAGGTGGAGAGTTGATTATGGCGCCCAGTTTGCAGTCATCTGCGAACTTGGTTAGCCATAGTCCTCCCACGTTTGCCTGTACTTCGGAAAAGTATATACCGAACAAGAGTGGTCCCAGGACAGAACCCTGTGGGATGCCACTTGTGATCGGTTTCGAGTCTGACATGGCTCCAGCAACTCTCACTCTGTGGGTTCTGTCTTTGAGCCAGTTTGTGACCCATCTTGTGACATAGGGGTTTATATTTAAGCTGGATAGCTTATCTATGATGTCCAAGTGGGGTATTGTGTCAAATGCCTTTGCAAGGTCCAGATAGGCTGTAGGCTGTGTGGACTACCTTCCCTTCATCTATGGCTTTGGTGACTGTTTCGAAGAAGTCAACCAGGTTCGAAAGGCAGGATCTGCCCTTGACAAAGCCGAACTGGGTAGGATCTAGTGTCTGTAGGTCCCCAATGTCTTTGTTTATGAGCTCCATGATGATCCTCTCCATAGCCTTGCAGACTAAGCTAGTCAGGCTTATGGGGCGATAGTTTCCAGGGTCCATAGAGGCTCCACCTTTGTGGAGTGGGACCACTGAAAATCATTTTGCTTTCGAGCACATTTAATTTCTGCTTAAGCTCACCACTTTTTACTTGAAATGGTCTTACCAAAATACTAAATAAAAAAGTGGAATCATCTCCACCATGCACTTTGCAAAAATGATCTGTCACAGGACTATTATAGTTTTTATTCCTAGTATCTCCCAAATGTTGTAAAATTCTGACTTTGACAGCTCTTTTTGTTTGGCCTATATACCATTTTGTTCTTTCACATCTACATCCACATCCGATAACATACACTACACCACATGAACTACAAGTGAACCTATTCTTACTTATAAATTTGCGTCCATTAATTAAACTACCTGAAATATTTCTAATTCTCTGACAAGCCTTACATTTTCCACAAGAAAAATAGCCCATAGTTCTATTTTCTGAGACATGTAAAGGCTTATTTAGCAATTCCTTAAGGTTGGAATATCTCCCATATGAGAATTTTACTAAACCTGGGAATAAATCCCCAACTGTCTCATCTAAGCATACTAAATGCCATAAGTCCAATATCAGCTCTCACAAAATTGGTGAAAAGGATGAAAATTTTGAAACAAAATATATATCATGCCCTTGATATGTGGTTTTCAAATTTTGATTCCTGTTTTTGCCTACTACTTGCCCTCTACTTATAACTTGAGGCCTTACACCTGTTTGTAGGTTCTTCAAATCACAATCCAAACTCTTTCTATCATAACTCCTTGCCAGTAACCTATCCCTTGTGTCCAACAAAAATGAAGTCTTATAATTCTCTTCAGAAGTATTTCGAGCAATTTGCTTAAATTCCCCTAAAGGCAAAGAGCTAATCAAATGTGGAGGGTGCATACTTGTAGCAAAAAGAAAGTTGTTGACAGCTGTGGGCTTCATAAATGTCTTATATTGAAAAGCATGATATTCATCCACATAAAATTTAACATCCAAAAAATTGTATGGCAGAGTTACCAAAACATGTTGAAAACTTAATACCATGTGCATTTGAATTTAGTCCCTCAAGAAACTGCTCAAACTCTAAGGGTGAACCTTTGCACACAAAGAAAAGATCATTGATAAATCTACTGTACAGCATAACTTTTTCTCTCCAAAAAACAGTGTTATATATAAACAGCTTTTCAAAGTAACCCATATATATCACTGCATAAGTGGGTGCATATGAAGCACCCATTGCTGTACCCTTCTTCTGTAGATAAATCTGATTTTCAAACTTAAAATAATTATGAGTCAAACAAAGCTCAAGTAACCTTACAATAAAACTTGTTTTAGGTCCATCACCCATAACATCAAACACTGCCTCCAAACCAAACCTATTTGTTATAGAAGTGTAAAGTGAATTCACATCAGCCGACACCCAGTAGTAATCATTCTTCCATTTAATTGTACTAACCTTTTCACATAGTTCCGGAGTGTTTTTAGTATGAGCAGAAACCCTATACAAATATTCTTTTAACACTGAATCCAAAAAAATTCCTACATTGCACACAAAAGAATGTGTCCCAGAGACTATAGGCCTACCTGGATGGTTGGTAATATTTTTATGTATTTTAGGTATAACATAAAAATAAGGATCAACTGGATCCTTAATTACCAACTTTTGTACATCTTCCTTAGTCAAAAAACCTAACCTCTCACCTCTCTCAAGTAGGTCCAACAGCTCAACACTATAATTACCCGCAGGATTGTTGGTTAAATGCAAATAATCATCCCCACACTCCAATAAATCCAATGCCATTCTTTCATATTGCGCCTTTGACATAACAGTCCAATTCCCACCCTTGTCAGCTTGCCTAAATAAAACTTTCTTTAAACACCCTCTAAGTCTAAATAACTCTTACCACTCTGGTTTGGTCAAATTATATGACTTTTGAATTTTCAAAAACTTAATATATTCAAGTTCAGCTTTTTTAATTAGAACTTGCTCAAAAATACTAACTGCTGAGGATAATTTTGGTGGAACAAAATTACTACAAGAAGCAAGAAGGGGCAAATTAAACTTACTATACCCTGCACTAAAACTACCACATCTGGGCAGATCATTATTTGCTTCATTTTCACATTCCAATTCCTCATTATAATCGTATATGGAAACTTTCATCAAAGATTCAGTTTCTTCATCAGTACTTTCATCTACTGCATTTGTATTCACAGTACTGTTTTTTTTGCTTATTTTGCTTATCAAAATAAACTCTGAAATATAACTTTCTACAGAAATTTTTAATGTCCAACAAGATTTCAGCCAAAGTGGGGAACTTAGTTGGAACAAACTTTGTTCCCCTATTTAACAAACTAACAACATTTTCAGTGAGCTATATATCATACAAATTAACAATTTTTAAACTGCTATTCAAATGGACATTGGTTTCAGGTAGTTCAACAATATCGGACAAATTGACAATTTTTAAAACACTATTCAAGTGAACAACATTAGCTTCAGTTAGCTCATTACCATCATTTCCGCTGTTAAAGCCAGAAAAACTCAATAAAATTGCTAGCAATATTTGTCACAAAGTCACCTTTACTTGATTTTTTCAGTACTTTCTGCCCCTCAGCCAATTTTTTAATCCTTTTTGTTGGTTGCTCTGACTGGATACTTCTCCATCCACCCCCGGGGACAAATTTGAAGAGGTATTCGCTCCTAACGACCCAATGTTTTCAAAGGAAACGCTCTTCTTGGATAGCATTTCAACCAATGAAGACGACTCTCTAGAATTGGACTTCCTGCCTCCTAACCTGTTGTTTCCACGAAGTTGCACTCACTGCCAAGAAAACATGGTACGGTTGCTGAAATCATTCATGTCACGAACTAGATTTCTTTTTTCATGGATTATCACATCCGACTGGGCTTTATCAAGTTTGGCCTTGATCTCACCCATCTTGCTAACAAAAACTCCCTCGACGGAGTCAGTTTTCAGTCTTTGTTGCAGATTAACGATCTGCTCCTGCAACTTACTGCTGGTATGTGCATTTCTCTTGATCAGCACACAAACCCATTCCGATGAACACTGTAGCATCGCTCTGCTCCACTCTTCCTGCAAATCTTGCTCCTCTTCAGTGAAGTCCCAGACAGGAAGCTTGCCAATCCTTAGCCCATGAGGAACAATCTTTAATTCAACATACTTTTTGAGCAATTTGGTGTCAAAAAACATGTAGATTTCCTTAGCCATCAAGTGTTGCAACTGCTCAAACTGTGCACAACTATCCTTAGTTTCAGAAACAAACCATGGACCACAACCTGCTAACCTGGCTTCTCTTTCCTTCACCAAGTCAGCAAACAGCAGGTTATCCAAAGGCAATGGGACCCGATTAGCCCCTGATACACCCTCAGCTTGAGACGGCAACATTATAAAACACTTCAGCTCACAAAAATAAGAACAAATCATGCAGCGAAGGTAATAAATAAATTCTTTACTTTCACCACAAGATCTGGTATCTTTGCCTCTTGCCTTCAAGGATACATACATCAGTGTGAATACTACATTTATACAAGGTTCATTCATTACTTATTCAATTGTTTAATCATCCTATTACCCATACATTTCTTAAAATATCCCATTGCTTTAAACCCTTATTATTAAAGTGACCCATACATATTTCATTAACTTATATTTTTAACTGTCCTAATGCAAACATTTAATACAAAATATGGGTTACTTTAATAATAAGGGTTTAAGGCAATGGGATATTTTAAGAAATGTATGATTAATAGGATGATTAAATAATTGAATAAGTAATGAATGAACCTGGTATAAATGTAGTATTCACACTGATGTATGTATCCATGAAGGTGAGAGGCCGAGGTACCAGATCTTGTAGTGAAAGTAGGAATTTATTTATTACCTTCACTGCGTGTTTTTTTCTTAAATGCAGGCTCACTGCTACCTGCCATATAGACTGTTCTGTTTGTCAGTGTGCTTGTGATGGTGTCAGTTGTGCCTTGTTATGTAACTGTTACATCCCATTGTGTCAACTGAGGTCTTTACCCCCTAGGGATTGTCTACAGAGTGTAGATAGAGGCTGCTGAACTATACACCTGCATTACTTACCATTGAGTGTTTGGTATCCTGTGGGCCAGTCTGTCTTTACTAATGTACTACTTGATGGCCTTGGCCTGGACAGCAACATTTGTTAACCTTTCGGGACTACTGTATTAGTATTACTGTTTCACAGTAGCATTACTCAGCTTATAAGGATGTCCGTGTCTAAACAGCTATATGACATGGCATATACAACTGTAATAGTACACAAATAAAGCTTTCCCATTTATGCACACCTGTGTGTGGTGTTATATCCTTTGATATCTCTCTGGGTATATGTTGCAGGCAATGAATGTCATTTTTATGGGTGGCTCATACATTCTCCAGGTGGTAAGGTGGTAACTGTAGGAATAGAGCCTTTCCATATTGTGTGCACGTACTACATATGTAACATACTGTACATATCTCTGCGTGCGTATGTGTAGTTACATATACATATATATATATATATATATATATATATATATATATATATATATAGGTATATCTGTATCTGCATATATGTGTCTGTGTATATGTATCCTACGGATGCCCATGTCATGTCAGGTCCTGGTTATGGGATCTGCAACACTTGGTAGTGTATTGCAGGGTGGACGTGTTTGGCTGTGGGGGGTATACCTATTTGTACAAGACGTATATTGTTTGGGGCCTCTCAACTCCATTAATGGTGCATGTGGACATATATGTCTTAGTTATTTTCCCATTGTTATCTACAGATGTATGTCTATATATATATATATATATATATCTAGATATATATATATATATATATATATATATATATATATATATATATATATATATCTTCTTACATATATATAACTATGTCCGTATATACCTACACAGATATATATCTGCTTGCATATATGTAACTTGCTGTGCATATTTAGACATATAGGTGTAGACATACATATCTATAGATGTAGGCATTTGCATGCATATATGTTTATATATATATATATATATATATATATATATATATATATATATATATATTTGTTGTATCTGCTGAGATATTAATATATTTACACACACATATACATCTAAATGTTGGAATACATTCTCTGTACTTTTGAATGACTGGGCTGGATGAAATGTTTTTGAAAATATCAGGGCTATGTGTATCTAACATGGCTTAGTGGTACATCACTATCGCTATGGTATGCAGGTTCCTGGGTTCGATCCTTACAGAGGGCTGTTTTGTTTGTTGCTGGGCAGAACATGGGCCATTGGATACAGAGTTATTTAGGCATTTTGAAGCAGTTGTAAGTGGGATTGTGCATGTTTGCATGGAAGTAAGCACTGCTAACTTCTGGTTACAGTTTCTCATACTCAGTTATCTTCTAAATTGCTTAACCTGTGTAGGCATAGCTTACCCCATGCAAATAGGCTTAAGCTCACTTACGCCATGCTAATTTCTTTAAAAGAAAAGAAAAAGGGGTTGCTAGGAAAGTGGTGAAAAAAGGGGCACAAAGAGGGAACGACAGTAGGGAAAATAGCCAGGGATGTGCAGGAAGGGTGTAGCTGTGCATATACACTGAATTTGAGGTTGATGTGGACACTCACACCCCTGCTAGGGGGTGAGGACAACAATAATGTGTTGCAATACCAATTAGACTGGGTTACATTTGTCCAGTGGATACGTATGCAAAATGGACAGCTATGTATGGGGTGAGATTTTCTTGTGGGAACAGATTGCCCTTTTTTTTTTTTCAGGTGAGAGTGGGATGTTGGGGAGGGGTAGTAGGTATATTTGGAGAGGTAGGTTGGGTATATTAACAGACAAGACAAACAAGATGCATACAGAGGTGATATATGACACATGGGGGGTAAACACCTTGATGGGGAGGGTTTTTTGGAAATCGGAAGCCCACAAGCCCCCTAGTGGAAACAGTGGGACTGAGGTCCCCACCCATGGGCAGTCACCACTGCACCTTCATAGCCCAGAAGGTGGCAGTGCTGGGGGCTGAGTCGCTGAGCCAGGCTGACTCTCTAATCATGACATGTGGCCCTCGAGCTGATGTAGAAGATCACCAAACTGCTGGTTGACCACTCTACGCACCACGACCCGACCTGCTGATGGGTGACAGGTGCATGTCCTCGCTCACTCCCAGGGGGGTGAGCCCCATCCCCTGAGGTGGTTCCACCCGAAGGTGGTGCAGGACCAACGGACAGGGAGGTCCCGGGTTGGGCACCAGTCTGGTGCCCGGTGCCACAGTCAGCTGAGGTGGGACAGGTGGATCCGCTGGGACCAGCCTTCCCAAGCATGCTATAGTGTTTAGATTTCATCATCATATGTGGGTTAGTAATAGTCAACACATTCCAGGGTTAGGTAGAACAGCACGCATAGATATTCTCATTAACCCAGACACTAGATACGGAACAGTTGCATAGCAAACAGAACACATGCATATATGGGACCACAGTGGTAATAAGAACAGCATGCAGGTACATTGATGGCACCATGCCACCAATGTTGGCAGGGCCGGCCTTAGCTGAAATGGCGCCCTAGGCGAAGTACTGCTCTGGCGCCCCTTAAGCCCCACCCATACCATATTCAAGCCACACCCCTAGTTGAACCACAACCACATATTGGCCACTCCCACAAACCCAACTCCAGTTCTTTCAATGTTTAAATGCATGAAAAAAACAGTCATACTGTGACACCTTAAGACTGCAATTGAAGGCTGAATGCTCCTTAATAAAACTGCATGATCTGTTGCTAGTGTAGAGTTTCTCTACAGTCATGAAAGACTGTATTAACTTTTTTGCAAGGTGCATTTAAAAAGAATACATCATAACTGCTTGCAATACAGAGTTCCATAATACTGACAGTGAATGCACCCAAAAGAACACCAACATAAATCTCAATGCCGCTTTATCTCTAGCTATATGTCAAAGACATGCATCTGGAGCATTTCTCCCCAGGCAACTGAAAGTTGGTCTCATTCCAAGTCGGACCATGTGTAAACAAAGGTTTAAAAACAAAATCACCTCTATATACACCTCTGGTGCCCAAGCATTGTAGGAAACACTGAAAAGGATTAACCATTGACAAAAGGAAATGGGGGTGAAGTGAAAGCAAACTGCAGTACCTATACATCCATCCATATGATGGACTGCTTTGTATTCTGTGTTACAGCATGTGAAAATTCAGTAAATCCATACTCTGGAATCAAAATCACAGCGTACAGAAATTAAAACACACTTTTCATTAAGTCTCACTTCATTTAGCAAGTGCAAGTACCAGTTTCAAGTGTGATACAAGAATGTATGGCTAACTCAGTCAAACGCTACTAAAAGATCCATCCAACTGCATGCATCTTTTGCAGACCAGCAAAGCATTTCTAACACTGAGAATAAAAGTTACCAACTACTTTGGCAGTGACTTGAGGTATCAGGTAAAAGGCATAAGTTTTGTATTAAAGCACATAAAACTAAATCAAACATTGCAGTGCCCTTAGTTTGGTCATACATTCAGCATACGATTACCGCTGATTGAAACAGACCTGAAACGTGAGCAGGAAGACTGGGATCAACATGCATTTTAATTCCAAATTGTAGATTTTGCCTAGAACTGTTATATTATGTGCTCATATGTATAATGGAAAAAAAAAACAGATACACATCAGTTTAACATTTTCAGTTACTAGTCAAAATAAATAAACTGTTAACAAAATAGTATGTGCTACACGAAAAGTGGAAACTTTTTAAAGTCTGCTTTAGAGCAAAATTCACTGTTATAAGTTTAAATACTGCACTTGAAATTCTTCTACAGTCCTGACTCAAAAATAGAACTACCATACCTGATAAATATTTGAACCACACTTTTTGCATACACATTCTACATAACAAATATATAAAATTATATACCAGTGACAGCAGAATCCAAGCTAGTCTCATGTAACCAGTTAACTCATGACTGTACTAGCTAAACTTATTTTCCACAGCATGTAACAGAAATGAATCACTATTACAAGATTCCTCCTCTAGAAAACTGCAAGGAAGAGGAAGGAAATGTATTCCTACTTTTAGTGATCTCTTTTTTCATAACACTGTTATGCCCCCTAGAAAATATATCACTCTGGCCCACTTATTTCACATGCCTTAGGTTCCCCAGCCCAGCTCAGCAGTCCAAAGAATTCACTCTCTCCACTAAACCCCAACTTCCCTGTTGCAGACCAGTCAAAAGTGTGATCTTGGCCACTTAGCCTTTATACTACTTGCTATACAACCATAATGCACATACAAGTTAAAAATATAAATGCTAACATTTAAAACATTTTTAAAAAACATCTGTGTGAAATGTTAAAACTTCTATCTGCCTCATGCTTAAAACAGTGGTTTAACAATAAATCGAATGTGAATGAATAATTATTAAACACTACAGAACAAACTACTGGTGTGATCCATTAACTGATGCACTGCATTCCCTAAACATCTGGGCAGGAAACAAGTTGCCAGCCAGGAATGCTACACACAGTTTCTTCACAATTAACTCTTCTCAGCACTGAAGAAAAAGCAGTAAATAAATTGCTATCCAAACATTTCCCTTTCATAACAAATAAAAAAAAAAAAAAAAAAATTCATCTGCTTTTACTGTACTTCTGTTTCTTCCTACTTTATTTTGCTTTTGCGTCATCTTAAAAGTACTCAATTGTATTTATTACTGCTTGGTGTAACTCATTCTAAGCCTTTTAGTTTCAACACTTGGGCTTCAGACCAGTTGTTTTACATTGAGAGGGTTTGTGGTCTGCACTGTAGTGGTAGAACAGGTAGCTTACATCCTTCTAAGTTGGGAACTGCTGATTGAGGGCTCAGTGTCTGTTATTCTAAAAGTGTATTAATTCTGGTTTAAGCACTTGGGCTTTCAGGCCAGATATTTTACATTAAGAGGGTTCGTGGTCTGCACTCTTGTGGGAGGAGAGGTTGGACTTTGCCCTTCTGAGCTGGGAATTTCTGATTAAAGGCTGATAGTGCATGCATATCTGAACTGCTTCTTACTGAAATTGGTACACCTTGTTTGCTGTAGCATAGACTAAATCCAGGCCTGCTGAATCTAGCTTTGTTTGTATAACTTGAGCACTAATCCAGGCATTCTTTAAAGTATTCAATTGTATTTATTACTGCTTGGTAGTAACTTGATTAAAGTGTAGCTATCATTCTAAGTCTTTTGGATTAAGCACTTGGGCTTCAGACCAGTTGTTTTACATTAGGAAGTTTGTGGCATGCACTGTGGTGGCAGGACAGGTAGCTTTCATCCTTCTAAGTTGGGAACTGCTGATTGAGAGCTCAGTGTCTGTTATTCCTAAAGTGTATTAGTTCTGGTTTATGCACTTGGGCTTCAGGCCAGTTATTTTACATTAAGAAGGTTCGTGGTCTGCACTCTTGTGGGAGGAGAGGCTGGACTCTGCCCTTCTGAGCTGGGAATTTCTGGTTAAAGGTTTATAGTGCCTGCATATTTGAACTGTTTCTTACTGAAATTGGTACACCTTGTTTGCTGTAGCATAGACTAGATCCAGGCCTGCTGAATCTAGCTTTGTTTGTATGCTTGTTGTTTGCTTGTTATTTCCCTGGAATGCTAATTCCACCTAAAACGCGGCTTCTCAGCGCTTTTGTGGATCCCTAGTGATATCTGCATTGCTTACTGTACTTATTTCCTTGTTTCACTTGAAAGAAAGTTACTGTTTGTCGTTTTTGCATTTAAGTTACCTGTAACACATTGCACTTAAGTTACCTGGCACTTGCTCACTAAAGCAATTATATAAGTCAGCACTAAAAATGAAAAGCACTATACCCTCACTCCCTATTGGCCCCTGTTTTCAATTATAAAGGAATTCCCAATATTATTTTAGCATGTCCAAAGGTCAGTTGTCAATCTCCTCTCCAGTCCAGCTGGTGAACCTGGGAATCTTGAGGCAATGTTACAACTGCCTCATGTACACAGACAACCCTCTCCTCCTCCCAACAAATTACAACACATGTGAGAGATGCAACCATATAGCCAAACTAGAGGCTAAGCTCTCTCAACTCAGTACTGGTATAACCAGTCAGGAGGAGAAGGAAACCACACTCACTACAGTTCCAGTCTCACATAGACCTACCACGACAGCAAACTAAACACATAATCACACAAAAACATACTCAGAGGCTCTAAATAAAGATCTGCCTAAGCAGCAGAGACCTCCAAAGCAGACACCCAAGCAACCGCTACCCCAAAACAAAACACGTGCAACACATATCTCACAAAGCCAGTGTGCCGAACAGTCACAGCCCCTAAGGCTAAACAACACACCTGATACAATTGTAATAGGTGACTCTATCGTCAGGCACACTGACGTCCTGCTCACCAGGCTGAACAAGGAGAAGGTCACGGTGAGCACCCTGTCGGGCGCTAGGATCCGCCACATAACACAAGCACTCAGGTCACTCCAAGGCAAGTACAACTATGACTCAGTCATTGTCCATGCTGGTGTGAATGACCTGAGACGTACCTCCCTGGACTACATGAAAAGAGACATAGAGGAGCTCTCAGAGCATGTAGCCCAGGCCGGTATGACCCTGACCTTGAGTAGCATCTTACCCTCACCAAGAATGATGCCACAATATGAAGACAAGATGATCAATTTCAACAATTGGCTTAAGTACTGGTGTCATTCAAAGGAGATCCAATGCGTGTCAGCCTGGGATGACATGCTCGACAAGCCACAATGCTTCGCTAGGGATGGCTTGCACCTGTCACCCCTGGGTTTTCGGATATTGGCAAAGGCTCTTGCTACCCCCATAGTGCCTTTTTTAGGCAAGGCTCAAAAGACAAACCCACCTCCATAGGTATCACAAGGGATAAGAAACTAAGAGTAATGCTACTCAATGCCAGAAGTCTAAACCTCAAGATGCATGCACTTGAAACTCTCCTTAGCATGGAGAACATCGATATCTGTGCAGTAACAGAAACCTGTTTCAGGGCTCCCGAGAGCACCCCAGTGCGACCAGGTTATACCTCATACCATGCTTTTCAGCCCCAAAACTTGGACCGAACCACAAAAGGAGGGGAGTATCGATATTCATCAAAGATACCCACACCTCCAGGTTGGTGGCAAAGCACGAAGCATCAGAGACTATCCATGTGCAACTAACAGTGGGTAAAACTGCCTTCCAGTTTATAGCCTGCTACAGACCACCCTCCCAAACCCAGGAACCCCACTTGGCCTTCCTGAGAACACTGGAAAATATGAAGGTCTCTCCAAACATAATTATATTGGGTGACTTCAACTACCCAAACATAGACTGGGAGCATTACTCTAGCTCCAACACCCTAGCCCAAAGGTTCCTAGAATTTATAAACTCAAATGCTATGGAACAACTTGGTACCACTCCCACAAGAGGGGAAAACATACTGGACCTGATCATCACCAACATGGGGACTCTATGCTCCAGACCAGAAGTGTATCCCTCACTGGTAAGATCAGACCATAAACTGATCTCACTGGATATTCACATCCTGACCCCACCCCCTGCCCAGAAAACCACAGTGAAAAACTTCTCTAAAGCAAATTTCACACTCCTCAAAACTGAGGTGGAATCCTTCAAAGCCCCCGGCCCTGTGGAAAATGCGTCCCAGACTGCAGAATCCTTTATAAATGCATTCTATGAACACCTTCAGGAATGCATGGATCATGCAATCCCAAATAAAACCAAGACCCAATCCTCCAAAGGCAGACGTCCTGTCTGGTGGACCCCAGCCATAAACAAATTATACAATAGAAGGAGGAAGCTACTACATGATAGAGCAAAATCCGAAAAAGGAAAGGCATCTCTGATCAGTATTAGCAAAAATCTAAGGGCACTCATAAAATCGTCTAAGGCCAGCTTCGAGAGAAAAATTGCACAGGACACTAAGAATAATCATAAGGCTTTCTTTAGTTATGTTAGGAACCTGGGTGGCAATTCCCAGATATGCTCAGAATTAGTCCAAAACGACAAAAAATACACCGAACCCACAGACATTGCCAACATCCTAGCTGACAGGATCAGCGCAAACTTCTCCCCCCCCTCCCCAACAAAAGGGCAAATATCTATCCCAGCAGAGTGCTGCCCCCCTGACATCTCAGATGCTCATGTAAGAGCCGCCCTCTCCAAAGCAAAAAACACAGCATCAATGGGACCAGACAGTGTCCCGGGCTGCGTCCTACATGAACTCCAAGAAGAGCTAAACCCAAACATAAAACTACTGTTCAATCTCAGCCTTACTACAGGATATGTACCCAAAGAGTGGCGTACAGCAACAGTGGTCCCTCTCCACAAAGGTGGTGCCTCAACGGACCCTGGAAATTATCGCCCCATAAGCCTGACTAGCTTGGTCTGCAAAGCTATGGAAAGGATCATCATGGACCTCATAAATAAAGATATTGGGGACCTACAGACACTGGATCCTACCCAGTTCGGCTTTGTTAAGGGCAGATCCTGCCTCTTAAACTTGGTTGACTTCTTTGAAACAGTCACCAAGGCCATTGATGAAGGGAAGGTGGTCCACACAGCCTACCTGGACCTCGCAAAAGCCTTCGATACAATACCCCACTCGGGCATTATAGATAAGCTCACCAGCTTAAATATAAACCCCTATGTCACTAGATGGGTTGCAAACTGGCTCAAGGACAGAACCCACATGGTTAGAATTGCTGGAGCCATGTCAGACTCCAAACCAGTTACAAGTGGCATCCCACAAGGCTCAGTCCTGTGACCTCTCTTGTTCAGTATATATTTCTCGAAGGTACAGGCCAACACAGAAGGACTGTGGCTGACCAAGTTCGCAGATGACTGCAAACTGGGCACCATAATCGACTCTCCAGCCGACACAAGCATCCTCCAAATGGGCCTCATAGAAACAGACAACTGGTGCCAGCGCCATGGCCTCAAGCTAAACGTCAAAAAGTGTATAGTCATCCCCTTTGGCAAAAACAAAATGCCCACAAATTACCACATAGGTGGTAATCCATTAAGTACAGAAGAAGTAATTAGGGACCTGGGGACCCAAGTTGATAGCAGTCTCTCATTTGACAACCACGTGGCCAAAGTGGTTAGAAAACATTTTATATAGCCCACCTAATCATGAAGGGTTTCACATCTAGATTAGGGGAGGTCATCGTGCCTCTTTACTCATCCCTCATCAGGCCCATAATCGAGTACAATGCCCCTTTTGGGATGTACCTTACCAAACACCTGCAGCAACTGGAAAGACCCCAAAAGTACCTCACCAAGAGGATCAAAGGGCTCAAACAGATGCCATATGCTGCCCAGTTAAAGAAACTCCAGCTCTACTCAGTGGCATACCGCCTGCTCAGAGGCGACCTGTGCCTGACGTATAAATCCATGTCCAACCCGGAATTAAGGGACATGCTGCACCTCAAAAAATCCAAATCCCATTGAGCTACATGCTCGAGAGACTTGAACCTCAGCACTGAAATAAATAGGACATGCTGGAGGGACAGATTCATAACCCAGAGGCTCCCTTCACTCTGGAATAAAATCCCAGTCCAGGTTAGGCAGAGTCCCTCATTGACTCTCTTCAAGAGCAATCTTGATGAGTGGATGGGAGATTGTAGGTTTACCCCGGGTATCACTTCTGTGTCACTGTTAGACAGAGGCACAGTATACTAACCTCGAAAAAGGGCATAGCAAAATTAATTTAAAATGGGTGGCGAAAGCCAAACATACTCTGGCTAGGCTTATAAATGCCCTAGGGCAGATAGCCTAGTATGAACCTATGAACCTATGGTCAGTCGTTTGGTTACAACAAGTAAATAACCTGCAAACGGATGTCCCCCTCACCAGGTTGGATAAGGACAAGGTTACAGTTAGCTGCTTATCAGGTGCTAGGATCAGTCATGTCACTCAAGCACTTACCACAAGTACCAGTATAACTCTGACATAGTCCATGTGGGTGTGCATGACCTGAGACATAATAACTCACTGAACTATATGCATACAGATATGCCTGAGCTCTTAGATTGTGTGTCTCAGGCAGGTATGAGCCTATCTTTGAGCTGCATTTTGCCATCACCAAAGAGGAGGCCACAATACCAACAAAAAATGATTGATTTTAACAACTGGCTTAACTTCTGGTGTCAGTGCAAGGGGATCCAATATCTGTCAGCCTGGGTGGACATGGTTGATGGACCACACTGCTTTGCCACAGATGGTCTTGCACCTGTCTCCTCTATGACTCTCTCAAGCTACTCCAAGTCCAATTAACAATAGGAAAAATCCCCCTACCACATCTTCACTAGCTACAGGTCCCCCACAATGAACCAGGAAAAGGATTCTGCATACCTGGACCTACTGGCGTCACTTACCATGTAGCCCAACACCATACTCACTGGCAATTTTAATTATCCTACCATCAACTGGGGACAATACATGACCACAAATCTGCTTGCTCCATGGTTCTTGGACCTTGGCAGTGCAAATGCCCTGGAACAGCTAGTCAGCACACCAAAGAGGGGCTCAAATATTCTGGACATAATGCTCACAAACATGGAGGAGCACATATTATATAAGTATTGTAGACAAACTCAATCAATTGGGAATAAACCCATACGTCACTGATGGGTAGCCAAATGGCTCACCAACAGGGCACATACTGTCAAAGTTGGAGAATTCACATCTAGCAAAAGTGTCGTACCACAGGGTTCCGTGCTGGGCCTTTTACTGTTCAGAATTTATTTCTCAGAAGTCTAGGCAAACATGGATGGCCTGTAGCTGACCAAGTTCACCGATGACTGCAAATTGGGTGCAATCACGGAGTCCCCCAGTGGTACTACAGAAAGGATTAACGCAGACTAATGATTGGTGCCAAAGCCACGGACTGAAGCTAAATGCAAAAAAAATGTGTAATTATTCCCTTTGGGAAAGCTAACATCCCTGCTATTTACAATACGGACAGCACCCCCTCCCCCAAGAGTAGAGTACGAGACCCGGGTACTCAGGCTGATAATCTGAACTTCGACCACCATGTTACCTACAGTGGTGAGGCTTTCCTGTGTGACACATTTCATAAGTAAAAGCTCGGCATCTAGATGCAAGGACATTATAATTCCATTATACTCATCCCTCATCTGACCATTACAGTACAATGCAGCCTTTTGCATGTACCTCACCATACAGATGCAAAACCACGTCGTGCGTGGAAAGACTGAAAGCCCTATCACTGGATTCTCTCTCCCACAGGCTACTAAAGGGTGATCTGTGTCTTGCTTACAGGGTAGTCTCTGACCTGACCCTGATGGAAATTTTACACATTCACAAATCAAGCCACATGAGGGTCACTTGCTCCGGGAATATTAACCTAGGCATGGATATGAACAAATCATGCTGGAGAGAGATACCTCCCCCCTGAAACTACCCATTCTCTGGAACAAGCTTTCCATTCATGTGAAACAAAGCCCCTCTCTGACCCTCTTCAAGCACAACTTAGATCAATGGATGGGTAATCGCAAGTTCACTACTGGGGTCATGTCCATTTTCTCATGGACATAGGCAGGCATTAGGCTCATACCTCCATGAACTTCACTCACCTATGTATTGCTAATTGGGTTAACTTGGGATAAACATGCCTACACTTGTAAAGGTTCTTGGGTCATTAGCCTAGTAACCACCTATGAAACTATGACACAAAGATAGCACGGTTAATGGCTTACCATGAATGAGAAGGCTCTTCCCATATGATAAATCATAGCAGTACACCAGCATTAATTTAGGACAGAAGAAAAGCAAAGATTAGTTCAAGCTGGGTAGCATGACACAATGGGAAAATAAATTGCTTTCGAATATGGTCTCTAAATCCTGAAATATGACTGGTTAAAACTAAAAAGTATCAACCTGATAATACAGTTCGAAGCCTGATTATAAGAGCAGACAAAGCAGATGACCTACTACTAGAAAAATAATTCACAACTGTCAGTAGCCATCAAGTCTCAGGACAACTATGCAATGAAAACATCTCTTTTTTTTAACATTTTATTCAGCATCTTTCCTTATTTGTGTGTCAGTCTTATTTCTGCTGCAGGCAACAGTGCTGCATGTGGGGCAATTGGGTCCAGGATAATACCACCAGAGTCCCCCCTCCCCAGCCCAAGCTAATGAGAAAAAAAATACGTTCTAAGGCTGAGGACAAAAAAAGATGATGAGCTGACAATACAAGAGCTGCCCCCCCCCACACACACACACACGCACACACACTTACTTCAGTCTTTGAAATAATTTAAACAGCTGCAGTATTACAATGAGGCTGCTTAAATAACTACAACCAGTAATCCCACTTCTGAATTGCAGGGAACAGTCAAGTACCTCTTCAACAGTGACCGATCATAACACCTACCAGTTAGTACCCTGGGCATCCAGTAATCCCCTCTGCTCTACTCTACCCTACTAAAATTATGCGGAAAACAATATCCGCGAATTTCATCAACAGTCAGACTGGTCTTCAGAACTCACGCATGGTTGCAGCTTAAGAAAAAAAATGTATTTGACCTGCCTGCTCTGTTTCCAGTAGCAATACAAGAATAATTGCTTTGTATTCAATATACTCGGTGGCACATCACCACATACCTCTCAACCCCTTTCTAGACAAAGCCTAAAATAAAGGGAGGAGCAAAGGGTGCTAGGTAACAGGAATGCGTTAGCATGCATTTTTCTGAAGGGTATGAAGTCTGAAAATCGTGTCTACCATAATTTACTGGTTTTATTCCTCAGTAATTTGCCAGAAAACAATAAATATTCTGAGCAACAGACAAAAATATGAGTTAAGAATCTAGATATTCGATTTGGTGTATAGATGTAACAATGCGGTTGTGCAGTGGGCTTTTACAACTTTGGGTCGCTATGTAGCACACAGTATAGCTTCCTGCCAAGTATATATTTGCATGTACGCTCATTTTTAGCATGTTTTCCGTAACCAGTAACACTTCAGTTTTTAAATTGACCAAAAGAAAACTGTACAATTACGTACTCGGACAATGTAAATCTTATAGTTTCACAGACAATAGTGCAGGCTGCAGCATCAACTTACCTTAAAATAAGCAGCAAGTGGTGAAGAAAATTGTCATCAAAATAAAATAAAATTAGATCCACAGTTGGGAGCCCGCACGGTGAAACAAACCAGGCCGCCGATTATCCACCACGCCATCCAGTCCAGAAGAAATTCAGGAAGCAAATATCAGCCAATGGATGCGCCCACCTCTAGCTCGTCACGAAGGAAAGAATGAGAGGCGGGCATGAGCTGCATTATATACTGTCGATTGGCTGCAGTAGCCAGGGACATCACTAAAATGAAAGCATCACTAATTGGATGCTTTTAAATAATGCTGGACAACAGCAGCCACTCATGCATACATCATGCAGGGGGGGGATGGAAGAACAACGTAGGGAGGGGGGCATTCTATTCCTATGTGCTCGTGTCATCAGTCGTGGGGGGACGGCGCAATGCTACTATGTAGAAACAGGCATCGGGCGCAATGTTAAAAAGTGAAGAAAGTTTCACTTTTTAACTTTGTTTTTTTTTTTTGCGATTTTGTGCCCCTTATGAGGCCGGCCTGTACGGCGCCCTAGGCGGTTGCCTAGTTCGCCTATGCCTAAGGCCGGCCCTGAATGTTGGAATAATTCAATATAGCACATGCATGGGACCATTAAAATATTTATCAAACAATTGGACATTATCAGAACTTAGGTGTCAGTACATACCAGTTGGGGTGGGTGTGTTGATTAAGGGGGAAGAGAAAGATGTCAATTAACAACTACTATATTTCTGTAGTCCACATTACTTTCCTAGTCAGTGCTGTTATCTGTACCTTACAAGTCTTACTACACTACCCTATAGCCTTAGTTTGGACAGTGATATGGCTGTAGTCATTGTTACACATGAACCGTTTTTTCTTGCAGTACACACTTCTTACCTGGTATACCTGTGGAGGGACTGTTTGTTAACACTAACTGTTTCTACACATACTCCCAGATTCCGTGTTGATGTTGTGCACATAGATATCCAACTCTTCATGCACAGACTCTGGCCATGTGTTGACCACATGCTGGTGTGCCGGGGCATATCTAGAATATTGCCCTCTTCTTCCACCTTTAGTGACCTGACACACATATACATGCTTTCCTACACAGTTATAGTATGTAGCACAGTGTGGGTGACAGTGACCAGGGATACTTTATTATTCAGAGAAACTGCAACACTCACAATCCCCTACAATACCAGGGTGGACAGTACCAGTGCAAGTTATATTGGTCTGTATTTCTCAGCACAGTATTTGTATCCAACGTACCTGTGGGAGCAATGTTTGTTAGCACTACCTGACTGTTGCCACACAAAGTTCCAGATTACACATTAGTATTATGCACATACATCTCACTCTGTTACTGTACACACTCTGGTCACAGCTTGACAACATGGGAGTGTAGATAGGACATACCTGAAATATTATTCTCCTAACAGTTTTGCGGTTGCTACAATGGCAGGTGTGTTCTCATAGATGTTCTACAATCACTTATATTCCCGTTTTTCTGGCTAAACATCTGGGATCATCCCACAGACTTATCAGGGGGACAGGCATCAGATATGGGCCCATATACTGGACATTTTGGCCTCATCTGCACAGTTGTGGGGTATGATTCTGTATGCAGCCTTATTCCACTCTCAGGATTCAGACCATGGCTGTGTCTGCTACAACTTAAACACTGTCCATCACAGTTGTTTCTGCTATATAGATATTGATGTATATCTCCTATCTGCTTTCTGTCTTATTAATCCTCTGTACTTTTGCATTCTGACCTTGTATTACAACACTCTTATACAGATTTCCTAGACAGTTATATGTTGTAGGACAGTGTGGACAACAGTGATGTGTAATACCTCATTATTCAGAGCAGCTGCATATAATTCTTGTATTTCTGGGCACAGTGTTGGTATCTGACAGACCTGTGGGAGGAATGTTTATTAGCACTACCTGAATGTTCCTACACACAGTACCAGATTCCACATTACTATTATGCACATACATCTCACTCTGCTTCTGTACACACTCTGACTACAGCTTGACAAGTTGGGGTGTAAATGGGACATATGTGGCTTCTTAGTCACAGAAGGTATTGGGGAGTTGCTAGTATGCCAACTTTGTTCTCATAGCTGCATGTCAATCAGTTGTATTTCCTGTTTTCTGCCTATACATCTGGGATCATCCCACTGATTTCCCAGGGAGACAGTTTGATAGTCAACAGATATGGACCACTTTAATAGAAATTCTGGACATATCTGCACAGTTGTGGGATATGATTCTGTATGCAGACTACTACCACTGGCAGGATTTGTACTGTGGCTATGTGTGCTAAAAAAAACTACAGGTCACATTTCAGTTGCATGTGCTATTTGGTTTGTGTTGTCTGCATTTTCCCTGTTTACTGTCTATGTGTCTCTCAGTTGACCTAAATGGCCTCTGGGGATTACACCTCCTGTCATATACAGGCATTCTTATACATTCAATTTATGGTGCACGGTGTGGGTAACAGTGATTAATACAACAGTACTGTTACATGATTGCAAATCTACATTACCATATGATACCAGGATATACACATGCAGTCCAGCAGTTAGACCTGTTTTGTCAAGATATTACACTTTTACTGACATACAAACAATATGAGACTCTTCAGGTCATATTCTCTAGTGTATGCAGTACTTGCCTTGAACAATACAGGTTTTATACAGATAATTGATTTACTACTACTTTTATTTTTATTTCCTATGACAGTAAATGCATGAGTATTACTGACCTGTCTCGTGTCGCAACCTCGCCAGGCGACTGATGTGGGCCTCCTGGTTTGTGGCCCACCACATTACAGCTGTGGAGGACATAAGAGGAATATTTAGCCATACCTATCCATGATATACCTGAGCTGGCAATTATTACATACATACTGGGGTGATACTTACACACAGCTGGAACATCCCCTGCCACTCTAGCCTCTTGGAGCCACTCCTCCAAGAGGTCCCCCTTACGCTGCTTCAGGTCAGCATAGTGGTGCCTGACCTGCTCACCAGTTTGGGGTATGCCAGTGGCACTGGTGAGGTCACGGGCAAGAAGGTCCCAGAACTCTGCCTTATATTGGGAGCCTGGGTACTGGCCCTGCAGCAGTCTCTGATCATGGTCTTTGACAAGGAGTCCTGCCATGACCTTGGACTCCCGGATGCACCAGCACTGCGCCCGAAAGCTCACACCTTCTCCCCTTACTGCCATAGTGCCTGCAAGGGGAAGCTACAACTATTTATGAGATGTATTCCCGCCTCTTGGGTTTAATTAGGGCCGACTTCTCGCACTTTTCATTGATTTTCCAGTTTTGAAAAGGCTAAGCTATTGCAAAATTGCTTAACTAAGGTTGGCATTGTTTAAATGGGTATACCACTGGGCACAATTAGTTAGCTGGTCTACACATTGCTTACACTCCTATCCTTGCCTGTGCAATGCTTAGCATTGCTTACATTAGACTTTGAATTATATTTCCTTTTTGGCATTGATTTCTTATTCATTACATCTTATATATCTGCCTGGTATCCATGATTAATGTGCACGTACACTCTATGAGGTCCTTCTGTTTTATTGGAGACTTCAACACTCTATTACAATTACACCTCGCTTCTGAGCTTACTGCTGTACTCCAGTTCACATATTTATGTTATGTAGTGGGTTATGGAACATATGACTGTATACTGATTCCTTTCACAGGTTCAGTTTGGTTTTACAATGGTGAGGACTTGTTTGCTGATACCTCATTTAGCTGTATTTCTCTGATGGCTTGGTGGTTAACTACTATGGCTACAGTATATAGGGTCTTGAGTCCAAAACTGGGCAGAACAAGGGCCATTGGATACAGACTGATTAAGGCACTTTTGAGCATTTGTAAGCGGGTTCGCATGACAGTAAGCACTGCTAACCTGCCATTACATCTGCTTACAGAGAGTTAGCTTTGGAATTGCTTAACCAGTGTAGGCATTGCTTACCCACACACAAACGGGCTTAAGCCCCCTTACTAGTACTTAAATATGCTTACTACTGCTTATTTGTGCTTAAACCTGCTTACTAGTGCCTTATTCATTATGACACTGACACCTCACGTGCATTTACTGCAGTACTCCAGTTCATGAAAATATGTTATTTAGTGGGTTATACAACATAAATATTACTCATAACGTGCTTTGCCACGGAAAATGGAATCTGCTGCAGTGGGATTCGAACCAGGAATGCCTGCTCGTAAGGTGAATGTTCTGCCCACTACACTATTACCAGGCTGCTTCATTTGCATATATCTTCCTTGTTATCCTCTTCAGCCATTTAAGCTGCATTAACCATAGCTAAGCGATAGGCACACCCACGCACCTACGGTTAGCTTTAATCGGAATTAAAAAAAAAATAAAGGGTTTCTTCATTTTATTTATGTATACTGTTGCTGTTGTACATGAAGGGGATTATTGGTGGGGATATGCGGTCACCTATGAGCGGTCCAGCTCATTTTATACCCCTTTCTGCTGTTCTTCATTGCGGGAGCGTGTATATTCTGAGAGCTCTGCCCTCAGACACACCCCCTGCACTCTTACACGCTCCATGTAAGCCTAGGAGCTCAGGCAGCGTGCCTCATTACTATGCATGGCGCGCTGCCGCCCTGCTCCTAAACGGCCGCCTCCGTGCAGGACTAAGCTAGTCCTGCATGGAGGAATAGTAAATCCAGGGGATTATTTGTACCTGATTGTTCTACATGTTTATCTGAGAAAAATAATTATTTTCTGACTGTTGCAGTATTTGATTTGCTTTTTTATTTTTATTTTTATTTTTAAAGTTTTAAAGTATTAACAAGTACAATAAAGAAACATAACATATAAAATCCACACACAGTAAATATTTGCAATACTCCATATTCAATCAAATTAACACATGTAAAGAAAATTGTTTTTTTTTAAAGAGAAAAATCAACATTCGATTAATATTTTTTCAGTAAACACTCTACTTTCAACCAACTATTTCACATGTATTATTACTTATCATCTTAATAGCATGTAATTCATTATAACAAAAGTATTTGCAATATTTATAAATTCAGTACTTTTTAATTTCAGCTTTATTTATTAGTTTCATAAGTGAATTGACCCTTTTTAAATCATTTATCAGCCTTGACCTGCGCTACACTTGAGTAGACACAGGCAGAACATATAAAACTTCATAAAGACAACAGTATTGGACCCCAAGCCCAGTGAAGCAGAAACCACATCTCCTCAGTAACTGTCCTACCTGTTCCCTTACACTTTCAGAAGTAGCCCTGCTTTACTGAGTTGAAAAATCTTCAAAATCTGTGCTGCTAGATTTTTTCCAGCTTTAGCTGTTCCTAAACTGTGTTGTTTGCATGCTAGAATTGCTGGATTAGATATGATTATCCCATACTTGACATACTGAAAACATTTTGCTACAGTGTTATAAATTATTACATAACACTACAGGTAACTAAAGTAAATAAAATGTGCAAAAAAAATCTAAGTATGGGAATTAATACACAGATTGGGAATGAAATCAGGAAAGCAACAGAAATTCTTTAAGAGGAATGGTAACTGGTTAAGCCATGAATACTTTTCAGAGCTCAGACAAATTATTCCACACGGCTTTTAAGAACAAACTGTTTCTATTTCAACCGGGAATATACACTAGGATCTAAAAAAACTGATATATATTAAAGCATGTCCTACGGAATGCTAAGCGTGTTCCACAAAAGGAATGGCAAATGCATACAGACTTGCACTGAATTCATTTCTGGGTCTCTGAAATTACAGCAACAAAAATTAAGAACAGAACTGCCATAGTGAATGGAGGTAATCAAACTGGTAATACAATGCACTGTCTACTGATACACTATAATAATAAACAAATTATATATATATATATATACAAATAGATATAAATATATGGTTCCCTTTATAATCTCAAAAGAATGAAATCTCGAATTTCAGTATCTCAAAACCATAAAGGTGAACGGTCAAAATCCCAAAACCCAAAACTACGAAACACAAAATCGCGAACATTAACACACCATACACCACACAACACATACACCATCTTACCCAGACTACAACAAATCAAACAACAAAACATACACAGACACAATAACACAAATCAACACACCTACACCCCCCCTACTTATATTTACTAACTCCGAGATCGCACAAACAGAAAAAGACAGCAAACTTACACCCAAACATTCTACAGTCCCTCGTGTGTGCACATATACACACACAAACACACACACACACACACACACACACACACACACACACACACACACACACACACACACACACACACACACTTACACATTCATACTTTCACCTGCATACCCTAACCCACACATACAACGTACAAACACACTCACATACATCCAAACTCCCACCCAAAACCCTTACAGAACACTCACTTACCTTAAATCACACCTAAATCCACACAAAACACCGCACGTAATGTAGCGTAAAGCCATAACCGCGAATTTGAGATATTCTAATTCACGATTATGCACTTTCGCTATTTTAAAAATTTATCTTTATGGTCTCGAGATACTGAAATTTGAGATTTAAGTATTTCAAGATTATAAGGGGAATTATATATATATATATATACATATATATATATATATATATATATATATATATATATATATATATATATACATATATATATATATATATATATATATATATATATATATATATATATATATATATGAGATACATATGTATGATATATATATATATATATATATATATATATATATATATATATATATATATATATATATATGCATATTATATATATATATATATATATATATATATATATATATATATATATATATATGTATCATGCACATATATGCAATGTTTATGCTAGAACCATTGGAACTAATTATTTTTGCAGACAGAAGAACAAACAATACATGTTAATGGTGGCGCATAGTAAGGAATAATACATGCACAATTTGATTAGCTCTGTAATCATGTTGTTTACAGCAATAATAAAATTACATTACTATTCCACATGTTGCTACAGACCACCTGCTCAGTGAAACGTTTTAAATATGTTGTGCCCATATGAGCATTTACATGTCAAAGATGTTTTATTAAGGTGACCAGAGATTTGTGAAAAAATGCATTACATGTGATGTTGTTATATCAGAAGGGGAGGATTTATGTCAAGGAATCATGATAAGAAAAACAGGTGAGAAGATCAAGCCAAAATTGAAAATCTGCAAAATATATGGGTCCCCAACATATGAGTAATATTTACATTCTTCTTTTTTTCCTGAGGGAGCAGTATTCTGCTGATTACAAACAATGGCTGGGTCTCTAAAGCAGGGACTAAGTAAAAGGCGTCTTTTTTGGCAAACCCAAACATTTTAAATATTTTCCTTTCCCTTTATGATGAAAGATCAACATTAAGTAAGCTGAAACTTAATTACTTGTGAGAACACATTTCTTTAAATCCACTTCACAAACATTTCTTGCTCTCTTTATCAGATGAATAACAGAGGATAGGGAGATGTGCTTAAAAATGCAAAGTATTAATGTGAAGTAGATAGATGGGCTTTGGAAATAATGAGGCTTTGTGTTTGTCTCATGCTTTGGAAATGGGAAGGTGTGTGTTTTGGGGGGTACGGTCTCCATTCATATTCCTGGTGGAGATTAGTTGCTTATTGGGATGAGAGGACAGTTTGCTGAAAATGCAGGCTTATGAAGGTTGCATCATTATATAGCTGGAGATAACTCCATTCTATGTCCATTATGTGCCCTTTCCTGAAGTGCTATTCAAGACAGTGGTAGCAGACAGGCTAGATATAATGCAAATAAAAAAAAAAAAGAAAGAAAAAACTTGATTGCTACTTGTATGACAGTCAATCAAGTCAGCTCTCACTTCATGAGGGAAATAATAAGTGATCTCCTTGTCTTGTGTGGGATTTAAAAATGTTGACTGAAGTGATGGAGCAGACTGTAAGCAAACGCAGGAGCCAAAAAAATTAACAAAGTTATTTTGAGAAGAATTTACTAGGCAGACTGAGAGCGAGAACTGCTCCATGCTGTCCTGTGACTAGACTGGGGCCTCCTGCCAGTGGAATGTGCCTGGCACACCTCCACTGGGAGACACCCAAGAGACATCCTGACAAGGTGCACAAACCAGCCAACTGATTACTGTCAACATGAAGAAGCAGTAACTGTGGGCCAAGCTTCTAAATGTCTCATTGGGAGTTATTCTAGGTGCCATGCAAAGCAGCCTCATCTCTGCTGCTTGCATCTGTGGTCTGATCCTTACAGTTACTACACAAAGTTCATGGCCTTAGACAAAGATGACGACTCATGACTGGAGAGTAAATTGTGAGCTTAAACTAGTGACTCAGTTTGTGCTTCACACAACACTCTACTATAATGGTTGCTGTACTTTTGACCAAGTCAACATCTGATGGTTAGTGTCATGTTACCTGCTAAGTTCACTTAGAAGAAGCTCTTAAGAGACTTAAACTTCTCCACTTGAGGTGCCCGTAACCTTCTGACCTGCAAATGTTAATCCACTCTTTTACAAGGGAGAAAATTATTTCTGATTTGGACATGTTATCTTTTTAAACAACATCTTACTCAGCAGGGTAACTCTGTAGTATATGCAACTGATCACAGTTACTTCAAGCAAAGATGGCAAAATGCAAGATTAAAATCCATCGCAGCTGAAAATAGGATGCCCTCCAAACGTTGGCTGTGCCTTTATATCATTTTCATGAAAATCACAAACAGAAAGCAAAAGAAATGACACATTGGCCTGTGCCATATTTAATGTGAAGCCAAGAATATGAATACAGCTCCCAGTTCTGAATTACAGAACTGAAAGATATAGCAGCAACTCTGTTACCTAATACAGCTGTAGCACAACTTTCATTCACCATACTGTCATAACACTTCACATAAGACATATGGAGAGACATGGCCCACTTCTCCAAACAAAACACATGTAGAGAGTATTGGCAAACTCTATGACAACTCCAATGTCTGTGCAGGGACAAAGAGTCAATATATTTCTCCAAAGACAGATTAAGGTTTGTATTGCCCCTTCTGAATTGAGGAATTCAATATTGGACAAAGTTTACTTTCAGTGCAGTGACCTGGTGGCTGAAGCTATGGTACATCTATAATGGGAACATATCACCTCTGTCCCTATTTGACAGTCCAGGAGTCCTGTGCCAGCCGTCTATTTATACTTAATGGCCCATTATCCATTATGTCCTGACAATGTCCCACACCTTCCACATTTCCAGCTGTCATTAATCCACTTCTGGGTATTTGCCAAGCAGAAATATTTAATCTCAAAAGTGAACTTGTGTGCAAAGAGGGATCCACTTCCATGATCCATTTCTTGCACTTACTTTTGAGAAGACAACAAGTCCACTGGATTCACAAGTTTCTCAAAGTGCTCCTTCTAGCTCTAATGTGCCTAGAAGACATCACCATTTTCCACATTTGATGAGAACAGACTGAGAAATTTCCTGTCCTCCCCTCCAAAACCATAAGACAGTTTTCCAGAAGCTCTTTGAGGTTGTCTAAAGGTCATTCTCCATTACCTCTCCTAACTCTTGCCCCACCTGTATCTTCACTGTGGCAACTGCTGTAACACAAACAACAAAACCAAAGAGTGTTTCTTTGCTTATAATGGACCACCATTTTGTTAGAATCCAGGAAACAGACTTTGCTTGTGTTGAATGCTGCACCAATACAAAATAAATAAATAAATGACAAAAAATCAAGATAATTTAACACGATTAATAAAAGTAAACATGGAATGCTATGTCATTTGAAGTGTAATTCTTAAGTCTGACTGCTTGATCAATCAATTAATTATATTTTTTTACTGGGAATGTCTGACTGGGTAAGAAACTAAATTTTTAGAAGAAGCCCAGGGAGAAAAGCTTCACTGAAGGTACAGTATAAAGGTAGCCTACATCCTGAAGTCACAGCATACATATTACTGCACCAAAGCAGAATGTGGTACAGGTATCTCCCAGGAAGCCCCCATATAATACAATGCAAACTAGACTGCATTTCAATGTAACTTTGGGGCACAGTACAGCAGAAAGGTAAAATACAACACATATATCATGCATTTGGCATGCATCCTCAGAAGGTGGTAATACTGCATTACTGTGGTAATAGAGAACCAAATATGACTGCTACTCTATGTAATACATTCAGTTATAGCTGAGTAAGAATTTAGGCTTTTCCAAACAGAATTTATATAGAAAGAAAGAAATTGTTTGAGCAAATTAATCATAAATACATGCAACAGATAAATAAGTAGATATAAGCTAATCTTAAGTTTCTCTTCAGTGAAAGTATATCTATATATATCTATCTACACACATATATATATATATATATATATATATATATACATATATATATATATATATATATATATATATATATATATATATATATACATATATATATATATATATATATATATATATATATATATGGGATCCGGACACATGCTCGACTAGCATATGTCCAAATCATAAAACATTGATCACAAATCCATGTAAGCGCTTAACATCGAAAAGCTCTTCCGTGTATGTGTGCCTGTTTCGTAGATCGGGCTACAGTGCGGGTAAGGGAAAATTCCCTTTCCCCACTGTAGTGTGATCTCGGAGTGAGAATATTAAAGTGGGGGGGTGTGGGGGTGACAGGGGGGTGAGGCCCCCCTGCAGAAATGTAGATTTTTTTTGAACTACACATACACTGAACCACTTTTCGATGTTAAGTGCTTTCGTGTATGTGTGTTCAATGTTTTGTGATTCGGACATATGCTAGTCGAGCATGTGTCCTAGATCCATATATATGTATATATATATATATATATATATATATATATATATATACATATATTTGTATTTGTTTGTTTTTTAGATGTAGTTAGGAATTATACTCAAAGGAAGGTAGGAGTGAAGGAGCTATGGAGAGCAATGATAAAAATGTAGATAAAGGCTGGTATTAGGAGACTAAGATATATAAAAATAAAAGTTAGGATAATAGGGAGCTGTATCTATGAAGCGCAGATAATACAGAAGATGGAATTCAAATGTTCAGCAGTTTTACTGGCAGGACGTATATGGTCCTGAAGCTGCAGTAAAGTCTGTGTAGGTAACTGTACAATGTTAGAGACGTGGCTTAAAGCTATGTCTTCCATCTAATGGGAATGCCAGGAAGATGATTTTTTGCATTTCTGGAAGCAGCTCCTCTGCATGTGGTCAAGGTGAAATTCCTTGATCATCAGTTACCCTAAGAAAAAATGCCAAGGAACATAATGTCAGTCACTGTTTTCCACGGGGAATCTGCTGGTACAATTTCCAAATGTGCATGAAAAATGATTCCCTTCTGTTTGAAAATATCTCCTTTCTTTGAGTTGGTACAACCATAGAAGTGCTATAGATATACGATCGAGAGGATGAGGAAGGCTTGCCCTCCACATCAGGTGGTGCAGGAGCGCTTGCCCCCTCCCCCCCTACCCCCCAAAAAAATGCTTAAAGTTATCTTTTTCACCCTTCTAAGTTTCAAGCACTATTTTTCAGCATTTCTGATTATTAGGGGTTGCACAGTTCAGTAGAATCCCTAGAATCAATTATTTGAAATTTGAACTGTTAACTCAACGTACCTAGTGAGGAAATATGAATGTTTTATAGTATGCAGTTCTTTTGTCTCAGTTTGTTTTAAACCATATTCTTCAAATTAAAATATTTGTGTTTTATTTGCATAAGAAACTGAACATTTTTATTTAATTCAACATTGAGTGACATATTAAAGTCATACATGTGTCTTTTTTAAAACATTCTAACACAGGTATCTTTATGATGTTTTCTGAATGGATTCTACAAAATAACTTAATATACCTTCAAGTAAAACTGTCACTCATTTTGTATAACTCCTTTTTCAGAACTAAATAAAAAAGCAGTTTAAGTGGTATGCTGTAGTAAGTATCCAAAAGATGTAAAGATGTAAACATATTTGTGATATATTATTAAACAACATATTGTATAGTTTTATTCAGTTTGTAAATTGTGTTAAAATCTACATTTTTTCCAGATTATTTTATTAGGCTTGACCATATAAATTAAAAAATGATTTTCATAATGTGCCATGACAGTATTATTTCAGGACAGATGGTTATGCCTTCATGAAGAATAGGGATTCATAAAGATTGCCACAAGGTATACAACTCAAGTAACCTTTCTGAATGAATAGGCAGCAAATGCACTGTGTTAGGGCTGTCTATGAATTCACAAAGTTTAGCTCAAGGTGTACACGTAATGCTAACCGTTATGAACATCCCCCCTTCTTGTAGTGAAAGATCAGCTCAGATGGAATTATAAAAATGCAGTATATATTTTCCATATCTCTAAATTACTACATTTAAAGAATATTAGGAATGCGAGCTTAGCTTCATATGATTACTGTTTTGAATTTTATGTTTAAGTATTAACTGAGTTTAGGGGGCATGTTAAAAAGATGGCACAGCTATGTTCAGCTTGATTAAAACATATGTAGGGGTGCAGGTAGACATTTGTATACCTCTTTGGATTCTAATCCTAAAGTGTTGATCTTGTTTATAGGTCACATGAAATATAAAGAATTAATAAATACGCATTGTACAATGTGGGTTACACTTTACACTACAAATACGATTAGAAAATAGGAATTAGCTGGTGAAATAACATTGCTTCCTAAATATCTTCTGGGACACTAGATGACAGATCTTTATCATTTACTTTTAAACTTAATTTAGTACAGTTATAGCACAGAGGATTAAGGTAATAAATTACTAACATCTTGCTTCTTATAGTCAACGGTTTGACTACCACAGCCTCCATTTGCCTATTGTCTGACTCTGATCAAGCCACTTAGCCATACAATGCACTGGGGTAATTGGAAAATTGGCTAGGCTACTGAATGGTCCTGGACTGCATGTCTAACTATCTAGCAATCTCCATCACCCTTTTAACATATTATACGACATTTAATGATCTGAACTGGTATCACATCCGTGACAGAGTGAGAGATAGACAGAGAAACTAGAATGAAATCTCTGGCATATTTAAACTTCATTAGCAGAATTGACAAATTCATACTTGGCATGACAAAGAAGCAGTGTTGTGTTTAGTTTTAATGTGTACATCTGTAGGTACAGTTACAGCACTATCATTAGTTTGTTTCCTTTGTGCTTCATCTACAGAATTGTGTACAAGCAATTGTTTTCCGCAAAGCTAAGCCACGTTTGGTTTTACATTATAACTGAGAACAGGATAGTGATTTGCCAGCTGCATATTGACTGTATCAGGTCAAAACTGCTTTTGCATTCCTCAGAATGGTTGTCAGGCATTACACTTTACCAGAAATACTTCTTGTAGTTAGCAGCAATGTTTTGTAAATCTGAACCAAGGTGCATTAAAGAGCAGTAGTTTTTATTTTCTTTCTTTTTTTTTCTGAGTAACAACTAAAGCAACTTTATTTGCAGGATTCCTTCAAATGTTAACACACAGAATTATCACATTTGCGTGCAGAAATGTATTATTATAGCAATAACCCATGGCTGGGTGTGGGTAATGCTAGACTGACCCAAGGTCGGTGTGGTTTGGTCATGTGGATGAAGCCCGAGTGATCAAACAAAGCCAACTGTGGGTAAATCAGCATTACCCACACCCAGCCGTGGGTTACTGCTATTATACAATGACATTATTTAAGGAAAAAAAAACTTATTCTTAAATGATATCATTGTATAATGGTACTGTATGTTCCTCCACTTTAATTTTATGTCATGGGGTTGCTTTATGTACTGCGCATGCGTACGGGACTTAACGTTCCCATGCTTACATAGTACACTGGTGGTTTGGAAAGAAATGTAGATGGAAAGGTTTCATAAGCTACTATGTCAGGCATGATGTTCTGCATACAAGAAAAATCAGGTACGTTTCATTTCTTCTTTTTTTTTTTTTAACATACCTGATTCTTCTTGATTGCAGAACATCTTAGCTGACTTAGTAGCTTATAAACACCTTCTGGATCTACAACATTGTTCGTTTGGAAGTATATATCTCAGCCTCTTAGAGCAAGAAATCTTGACAAAGCCATAAATAATGGGGGATAAAGGTCCAAAAGTAAGGACCATTTTTTTATGTATTGCTGTTACAAATTCACAAAATTGATAGAATAACAGGTTTTGCATTAGCATTAATTTCCTGAAGGGTATGAAGTCTGAAACTGAAGTGTTCGTCATTATTTTGTAACTTTAACCTTCAATTAATTGCCAAAAAAAACACATACTTTTTTGAGAAAGAGACCAAAAATCTTAAACAAAAATCTGGGCATTCTGCAACACTTTGTACAGTTGAGAGATATGCCTGGAAGTTGTATATGCCGATAAGAAACTCAATGATACTTTAGCAGTTAGACTTTTATTGTTGATATATCCTTGATTTACAATGGGCATGCTGGTTGGGCTGACCAATCAGCGTGCTTGTTTTTGAATGTTGTCAGTCATTGTATAATCTGAAATATTAACTGAGATGAGAGAATCATGTTTTTATGCACTGCACTAGACTTAATTTAATTCCAAATATTTTGAAGGAAAATACATGGCATGAGTTGCAAACTGCTTTGGTTACCTACTAAATTTATGGTCAGTGCGTATAATACTTGCAGGTTCCTTTATGAAATAGAGTATTTGTTTTGATAGGAAGTGGCATTTATATTCACTATGCAGACCATATAAGTGTTATGTCAGATCATTTTATTATATGAGGAAAAATCAGAACAAATTGTTTACTTCAGTTAACACTGCATGTTCCCTCTTTATCTTCAAGTTTTGTCTGTTTCATTTAGTAGCTTTCATTTTGTCACTCTATATCAATTGCAAGTTTCTCTGTTAGGTATTACACAATAGCCCTACTATTTTATGCCCCATTTCCAACTATACCACCCCATTATCTACAGATATTTTGCGTATTCATCAGATATCATCACCAAATGTCAAAATTAGAAGCCTGCTCTTTAAATAAGAAGCAATCTTCGCAGACTACCACTTACTACCTAGAGTTTAAGATGTTAAGATACAGAATCTGTGCATGAGCTAATATTTCTGATCAGGCTGAATACCACATCTAACAAGGCTTTTCTATTTTACATTACTTTCCATTGGAGAGAACTGCTATAAATAAAATTTAAATAGCAAACACATTTCAGACGCCAGCAGTGAAAAAGACTTTGTCAGCTTAATGAAAAGATATCAATTTTCTCTACTTTACTCAATAAATTGTGGTTCATTTTCTAAATGGATTAGATTAAAAGAAAGTTCAGACTCCCAGAGAGAGTCACTTGGCACCATTGGAGACTTCTGTTATAAGAGACTGCATGGAGTTAGGTGCAGCCTTTTAGATTTTCTTGATCTATAAAAATTGATATAAATCAGCGCAGGACTGCCTGCGATTCTTATCTTGCCAGCTGCTATAAAAGTGAAATCTCTGTGGATAGAAAGAGACAGATTTTTCCGCATTATATTAGAATGTCACCAACCTTGATGTTGAAAGTAGGACACAGATTTTGGAGTTTCTGCTGGAAGTGATAACTAATGCTACAAAATATAGACAGAGAATAATTAGCTCTGTCATCCCGCTTATGAATTGAATACAAAATCTGAAACATAAGTCAAGTGATATAAAAAAGCATTTCTGAAAGAACTAGTTTCCATTTTGATAACAATCTTATAGTTAATAGACAGCTAAAGTAAGTAAAAATGCTGATTTTAGAACTTAATGTAAACCACTGGTAAATCCTTCCACAAAACATGCATTATTGTTTGCAACTGGGAGTGTGTCAGTATGGTTTGTGATGTAAAATGCTTGCAAATAGGATTTTGTCAGTCTGTTTTTTTTTTCATTTATATACATGTATGATTGTTTATGTCGTGATTGTTTAATAAAGATGATTCTTGTTAAAAAAATAGGGGCAAGAATTGAATAATTTATGTAATGCTGCTTAGGTTATATGATATATAGAAATATATGTGAAGTATAATGTTTATAAATGTGAACTTGTTAATACAGTTTGATTACTTTTATATAAATGTAAATTTGCCCAAGAAAAAGATCTGAAGTCAATCAAAGCAATACTAAAATTCTAAATTTATGGAGAAACATTTTTTTGTCTTATAAGTGTGTATGTGTGTGCAAATATCTATACACACACTTATTTTATTCTAATGACTGGGGACATTACATTTATCCTAGTGATATTTTGCAGAGCTAACTTACAGGTTCATAGGTAAGTACTAGGTTAACTGCCCTTTTGAACCATTTTAGATCTAGCCACTTTCCCTTTTTCTGCTCAGTATAACCCGTCACATTTGGTTATAGATTCGCCTTCCATATCCTATGGTCAATAATTACATATTACCCTTAATAAAAATAAATGGGATCATACTATAGATAATTTGAGGTAGCCTATGCATGGGATAAAGCATGTAGGAGCTTCCTATGTCCATTAGTAGTACAGGGGGCAGTCCTGGGGTAAATGTTCTGTTTTCCATCCATACTTCTAAGTTGTGCTTGAATATAGCCAGGGATGAACTTTGTTTTATGTGGATGGGGAGTCTGTTCTACAGCAGTGGTATACCTGTGAGATATACCTGTCCCTCCAAATTGTTCTGTTGGTGTTGCAAAAGAGGTTTAGATCCCCAGAGCAAGTATTTCTGATACCATTGGACTTGGCGCTGTGCAGTAAATCTATCAGTAATGGGTCAGAAGATGCTGTGCGTCTGGACATAGGTATCCTTTTAGCAGTCTGTAGGATACAGAGTTTAGTGACAGGACTTTGGGATTGTCCATGTAGGACATATTGTTTAGGTCTTGTATTGTTTTAGTAAGGTACCTCTGTGTGCATTCCAATTGTTCCATGTATCTAGACATATACATGCCAAAGGAGGCATTATATTAAATGCTGGCTTAATGAGAGTTGAGTAAAGGGGGATAATGACATCCCTAGAGCTAAACACATTCCCTGTATTCATAAGCTGGTTGTATAACATAGAATGGCTTTATTACAACAACAGACACATGTTGGTCAAAAGTTAACTTTTGTTAACAAAACTTGGGGTTGTATTTTTGCTGACTAATTTAAAATTAGGCAGCACAGTTGGAAACCCCTAATGCTCTTCATCACTATCTAGTGTGAAATTTTTAGGACTGATAAGAACTCCCAACATCTAAGACAGGTGGGACTTTTTGAACACGTTAACACCTTATCCAAAGGCTGACACTACAGATGTGCAGCAGACATCTCTGCCCCATGTCTCATGCTGCATTGCATTGCCAGTACTGGAATGTGAGCAGAAGAGCCTGTTGTGGGACACAGCCCACATGTCCAGTCTTCCTGGTATCAGAGGTGAGTGGGTAAGCTGTTGAGACATTAGCAATGGGAAAATTCTAACTACACCAGTAACATTGCTCAACTCTCTGGATTCAGAATCCAGAGGGCTGTTTATTACATAGTGGAACCATTAATTTAGAATTAGAACACACACATGCACAAACCTGATTAAGAAATCTAGCTGAAATTCTGGAGCCTTAATCCTAATACTTGTCACTTTTTTCAGTTTAATGGCCAATGCAATGTAAGCTGAGCAACATCCATCCACAACTGTTTCCTGTTTTTGCATGTGGAGTCAGGGTGTCAGTTCAACAGTGACAATCATCAAGAGCCAAGGTTTACACCACCTTGTGACTAATCTGGTGCAGTAATTCTTCCACACATACACTTGCACACACAGTCACACGTGTGGCCAATTTAGAGTGTCCAATCTACTTACCTACATGTCTTTGGAATGTATTAGGAAGCTGCAGCAGCTGAAGGAAACCCATGTAAACACAGGGAAGACATGCAGACTTCACACAGAAGGCACCCCAACTGAAGATCAAACCGGGGAACCTCTTGCTGTGAGGCAGCAGTGCTATCCACTGCACCACTGTGCTCACTCTTAGCTGAGCTACATATGAAATATTTATTCAGTATGGATTAGTTGGATATCTTGGTTAGCTTATCTGTAACTGAAAGACCTTCAATTGATTGAATGTTTGGAAATGATATGTATTTAAACTGTATACAATTAAATGCCATAATTAAATAAAATAGCACAGTAACATTTAAAATGTTCTTCATAATACATGTTCTAGTCACCTCCTTATGCCTTCCCCTTGTACCTTACAGAGCAATCATTGTTTTTTCAGAAGCTGACTCTTAGCTTTGCCACATCACCATCGCTGAAGACTGTGCAATGAAAACAACCTGTGCTGCGTACTTCTGCATATTAGAGGCTTTCTGAGCTAACCTGTTGTCAAAGCGCAGCAGTTGCTGTTTTAATATAGTCTTAGTAGACTATGGCAAGACAGAACGTCTTGGTTCTTAATGTGGAACCTGTGTGACACTCTTACTTTCATACCCAAGCAGCCATTCTTTATGTGTATTTTCAACACACATGTTAAAATGAAAACAGTAAGCAATTCTTGATGTGACTTTTTGACCATAATTTTCAACCTGCAGTATTGAAAATCAGTAGAAAATCTCTTGAAAATAACTATATCCAGCCAAAAACCTAGGCACCTAATTATCATGAAATCTGAACAGAGAATAGCACATAACTCATTTCACTTCCAGTAATATTGTGGGATACAACTCAGAAACACAAGTTTAAAAAACAGAGAATGACAAAAATGACAAAATTATATCATCAAAGCCCAATAAAATCCACATTGCTCCATATGTCAGCTCTCATAATTTTATTAGAAGTTTAGCGATTTCATCTATGTATATAATTTTATGAGCATTAAAGTGAGACACCACGCAAGTTCTGTTTAAATATCATCCCAGTAATTGATAAAATGAAAACCTTTTTTACATTTCATTCACATACAATAAAATGCACCATACCTCTCAAATGTCCATAATTTTACAGACTGTCCACATTTTTACCTCATATCTTTGGTCTGTCCCTTATAAAATTTGTATTTTTCTGGCAAAATATTAAGTATTGCAGTCAGTGAATAATGACAGCCATTTTGAGTTTCAGACTTCATATCCTAATGCATATCCTGTTATTCTAGCAACTTTCTAAGTTTATACAAGATTTAAAAAAAAAAATCTGCCTCTGTTTTTGTGTATGTCCTGGATTCTTGAATTAAGAAGTTGGTTTGTATGAAATACGTATTTAAAGTAATGCCATAGACCTGTTTAAAGGTATTCACTTATTGTGTTTCATGTTTTTATGCTTTCTCGCTGTGTGCATATATCTTATACTCTCTGCATTCATTTGTTTTTGCTGTGACACACTTATACAAAATAATTGCTAAAGGCTTCTAATGGGCTAATTTTACATTCTACTTTGCAAGTGTACCCAGGTTGTGGTTGAAATGGATCAAAGTTAATTCCACCTACTTGGTTATCAAAAGAGTTAATAAAAATAAGAATAAAGGAATCTAACAAATAAGAACGGATATTTATTAACACCCCAAAATGTTTTCAAGCACCATACACTATATGCACATTCAATTTTATATAGCCTAAAATAAGTAGACTTAGCTCATATGAAGAGAACAAAACTGTATTCCTAAGCAAAATGGCCAGTCTGAAATAATATGCATGTGGTGGTATAGATATTGGATTCATTTCTAAAGATAGACATTCATCTTGGTTAGGAGAATTACATAGCATAACCTACAGGAAAGAGAAAGAAAGGGGCGATGGAAGAGTGGAACTGGGGCAGCATTCATATGGGTAACAGAAAAATTAAAAGAAGGGGAGAATTGGATAAGGGGTGAAAAGAGGAGAAGAAAGGCAGCTGAAACCACACAGGAGCAGCTGCTGGGAGACAAGATGGCAGATAATGGAAGAGCATGGAGAGCAATGAGCAATAATAATTTAAGAGGAAAGGGATAGTTGGTTATACAACAGAACAGACACAGCACAGAAATAATGTTGTGAACTGAAGAAACCCTGAAGGTTAGAACTAGGGAAACAAGCCTGTTTTGGGTCCGAGTCTTTAGGCATGCTGGTCCAAGGACAGAGTAGCCTTCAGCAATTACCTTGGCACTGATGTAACTAAATGCCCTGCGCAGCTGCTCAAAATGCATTCATTAAGCACCAATTAGATTCCATGTCTGTGGAAGAGAGGGATGGAGTCCTGACCGTGACCCAGACAATCAAAGATAATGTAGCAATTTGAGTGTTAGAAGAACCGGAGAAGGTAGGAATAACTGTCATTCATCAATTCACCCATTCTGGGGTGAGGTACAAAGGTTCTGCTTGCAGCCAGTTACTTCCTGTTGGAGGCTGATGAGAATTTTATATCTGTGAAGGAGCTACTGATAGTGCAGTAACAGAGGTGGGGACACTGAATAGCTGTGCAACTCAATGGAATAATGTACCTGAAATTACATGCCCACACCATCCTTCAGTCTGCATCTATTTCATAAAAAAAAAATAAAAATAAATCAGTCTCAAACCATGCATATGATGCCCATCCCAACTCCTGCCTCAATAAACAGTGGATGAGAGCTTACCATATGGGGTACAGGTCAGGACAAAAATTAAATAAGAGGGTGAGAGCTTACCATATGGGGTACTGGTCAGGACAAACATTAAACAGAGGGTGAGAGCTTACCATATGGGGTACCGGTCAGGGCAAGCATTAAACAGAGGGTGAGAGCATACCATATGGGGTACTGGTCAGGGCAAGTTTCTCTGGAGAGTGAGGGACTACCTATCTCAGTGTTCAAGGATTTCATTTGTCTACCAGGATGGGGAAGAAATGAGTCTATAAAGATAAGAATGGATGTCAGTAAGGGTGGTGGTGCTGTGCGTGTGTGTGTGTGTGTGTGTGTGTGTGTGTGTGTGTGTGTGTGTGTGTGTGTGTGTGGGTCTGTGTGTGCGTGTGGGTCTGTGTGTGTGGAGGGGTCATGTGGACAAAAAATGCACAGAGCCTAGCAGGTGTTCCAGCATAATGAAAGAAAGTTTGGAAAAGTTAATCAAAAATTGTTTCTGACTAAATAATGTCATTAAGGTAAAATTTCTATTGACGGGACTGGTGAATGTGATAAAATATTTACAGCTGATGGATCTATACAAGTGTAATAATGAATGCAGAAATAGTAACAGTACCAAATAGGTCTGTTTAGGACTGCAGAATGAGCTGGTGAGGAATGACACAGAGACTTACTGAGCCTCATCATAATGAAGTGTATTTATTTATTTAACATTTGTTGACTGGGAAAGTCTGACAAGGATAGCGCTTATTTTCATGGATGCCCGGGGACAAATGCTCCAGATGCATGTCTTTGGAATGTCGGAGGAAACCCACACGAAAGCAGGGAGGACACGCAGACTCCGCACAGAAGGCAAATCCACAAAAATGCCCACTGTCTGAACATCCTTGTGGTAATTCTTTCCTTTCTGAAGGCATGCTGTCCATCAGTGGGAAGACCATGCTTATTAAAATACTCTTGAATTTGAAATGCAGCTACTGACAGTTCTCTGCTACCTACTTCTCTTCACTTCTCTTCTCTTCTCTTTTCTGCCTTTTGCAGATCATTTGTTCATGGTGTGCAATATATAGCCTGCATAAGTTCCACAACAGTGAACACTGACATCCCAAGTAAGTTATCCATGTCAGATGCAATTCACGGTGCTGCACAATCTCACTCTATGGCTTACTGTGAGCACCATGCATTTGCAGTTCAAGTAAATGAATAGCAAATGCAATACAATACTTGAGCAAAGGAGCACAGTGTCATCTCTCTGTATATCTGTCACTGCCTGTGTACAACATGTAGTTCCATGGGAATGTTTGTGAATAACATCTATGAGATATCATAGCTTGCTTGTGCAGGCTGCGATGGTCAGAACATCGCATACATTGCTCAGTATGCTAACAAAAAACATTAAAATGAGCAAATGGAGACTTTAGTCATTTATATGGGGTGGGCCATTGCTCCTGAAATACACATATCCTCTTCGCATTTCCATGTAATTTATTTGCCAAGTAATCTTAATGAAAAGTATTATTACACAACCAGTGTTAGCAATGTTTTATTTCAACATATAATGGCAAGACTTTGGAATGTTAAAATATAGAACTGACATATAGCAAGTTAGAAGGACTCCTAGAATAGAGGCCTGAATATGCAGCAGATGACACAGGATTGATTAGGAGTGCCAGAGGTGGGAAGGGGTGGTCCTACTGTGGGTGAGATATGAATATAGGAGATGAGACTGCTCACTTCAATCAGGAGCCCATACTGCATGTAATCTAGCTATTTAAAATATTATCTAAATTGTACAGATTTACATCAACTGCAGAAGGAAGTGACTATCTCTCATAAGGCCCATGCAGATCCAGCACAAAGGAAATACAAGGCATGTATGGGAAAACATTACGCCTAAAGCAAAAAAAATGGTAATTTCACTTCTTGTAAATAAATCCCCATCTCTTGAAAATTGAATGGACCATAGATGGAGCAGAGGGCTCTTGTCCTGGTGGAAAGTAGTGGGGACTAAAGTGGCTAGGATTGTTTAATGGTGAGAGAGCTCTAGAGCTTAGAATAATACACAAAATGCTACAGATATTAGTGGTACTTCACAAATCGTATCTCAAGCCTGTTGTTAACTGTAGACAGTGAGTTCTCCTAACAGTATAATATTAACCAGTGTCGCAAGCCGGAAAAACTCAGCTCTTGAAAAAGGAAGGAAGCATATTCACTATTTAATTCATGGTAGGCAGATTATTTTATTAGAAACAGGAAGGAAGCATGTTCACTGTTTAAGTCAGAGTATGCAGATTATTTCATGAAAGGTATCAGTTTTCACCAACATGTGATATTGAATGATTATTTTTCCAGACTATGCAAATAATGTGTAAATCCATTCTTTAGATCACATAAGAATTTTCCTCCAGAAATGTTACAACCTGTAAAGTAAATGTGATAAAAGGATACCATTTGCCAACAATGGAGTTAGCACTGTCAAAATTAGGTAGGTTTGATGTTATTAGCGATCAATAAATATGCTGTTAATACAGTGACAATTTCATACCATATTTAGTGCATACATTGTATTACTGCAGGTCACAGTGGGTGTGGACATGCACAGATGAGCAGATGTGATTGTACATGCACATGCACGCGCGTGTGTGCACCTGTTTATGTGCATGTTCATATTTGTTACACTGCTGTTGATATAACAGTATGACAGCATGAAACATTTGTGCTAAAAGCTATCAAGAACATGAGATTTACTGCTAAAGCTTATCCACTTTGAAATGCATTAAGACACACAATGCAATTCCATTGTTACTTTGATAAGAGTCCCCAAAACTGTATCATATGATGCAAACGACCACCTGCTTTTTTTCAAGCATTAGCAAGCATTCTTACAATCTGCCCAGTAAGATGCGCAGTATTTTTTCTCTGAGCTGGTACACCTGTAAAATGGCAGCATACACCAATCTAAATGTCCCGTAACATTAGGAATAAACAGTTCATAGCAAGAACAGAAATGGTATACTACCAGTTCCACGGGCTGTCTTGACTGAACTGTGGCTGTAATAACCTATTATTCCTGTACCCCTGAAATTCACAATACCCCTTGACTTCTCTTTGTAGCAAAATAAGCACTAATCCTGCTGCTTACTAAAATTCAAAACTAGAATATGCAGTGACTATGAATGCTGCTGAAGTGGATGTTTTTACTAAGAAAAAATGTATTTATTAAGCACTGCCTACCTGACATTCTTCATAATGATGCTTATAGACATGCTGTTAGCCACATTAAGCAAAAAAAAAAAATCTTCAAATGTCCATTTGCACTTGAAAAAAAGCTGTGATCAACATTTAATGAGATTCATGACAACAGCCACTCAGTCTTTTTGCGCCTGCTTTACATCAAAAAGCACTCACCGATGAGGGAACCTGAACAGCATTAGTTAAAGGATGTGGCACAAATCAGAGATTTTTTCATTCAGCCTATGATATTTCCTCGAATTTAACTGTGGTTCAGATCCCTAAACTCTAAAGTGTTAAAACTGATTAAAAAAATCAAATCTGTTGCCTAAAAGAGGCAATTTTATAACATGTAACAGTTTTATATCTGAGACACTTTTAAGTTTAATTTTAAGAGACTAGTTTAGGTACATATTCAGACAAATAAATTAAGCAATTCATTTTCTGAGTAGAAGAAACTACAATAATCTTCTCCATGAGCCAGTTGGGAAGTAGCTAGGACAAAATATGATAGCAATATAGTAAGCTAATCATCTGGGAATTAAATGTTCTATTAAATTCTTACAAATTTACTGCAACAGTAACCATGCCACAAAAACTCTGAACGTGTCTAATTAAAATAACGCAGAAAAGGAAGAAAACACTCTATCACATGCTGAGCAACCTCCACTTTTGTAACATTAAATATTTTTCATCAACATTATTTGGTCTTGTCTTCTAATTTCAGGATTGTGACACTGAATTTATCATTTATAGTCACCTATTAGCACTACCCTTTGTGTCTCTCATAATATTTTTTACCAGGCCCACCATAAACACAATAGCCAGTGCACAAATCAGCCCATGTACAGTTGTGTGTATGTGTATGCATGGCATTTGTCAGCATGATAGCTTAGTTCTTACATTCGCTACTTCACAGCTCCAGGGAATGAGCTTCAACCCTGTCCTCCAGTTGCTCTCTGTACAGAGTTGCATTTTCTTCCTATGTCAGTATTAGTGTCCCTGTTCGTATCCCAAAATCAAACTGATCAATTAAACACCCTAAATTGTTTGCATGTATTAGTTACCATTTCCCTTCGGGTTCAGGTTATAGCTGGAAAGGATGTATGATGGCCAGTCCACTTACTTGGTTTACAAATTAATACATAACCACAGTGTTATTTAGCTTGGTACATGCATACTGCTGTAGAGTATTTCTGATACACACATGACCACTTGTCCTTTAGCTGTCCCTCCACTATATAAATACTGATTTTTTCCTAAAATGCCTACTAACTCAATTGAGGCAATATTTGTTTTGGTACATCCTATCCTTTGAATTTCTTTCTTTTATATTTGGAATTCACACATCCCACACTGACAAAAAGAATGCCTTTGGACTGCTTCACAATGATTTTATAGTATATAAAATACTTTGGAATAGCTTATGTAAATTTGTATATATATTTAGTTTTATACACCTGGTTTCCTGTTGCATGCTGTCTCATTGTATCATATTTGTTTGTGTCTTTCGGCTTTTCCCGGTTAGGGGTCGCCACAGCGGAACTCCGGTCTGCTAATGATTGGTAGTGGATTTTTACGTACCGGGTTACCTGACGCACAACCTTCAACGAAGGCACGCCCCATTCACGTATGCCTCCACACAGAAGATGCTCTAGCTGAGAATCGAACTGAGCAACGTCTTGCTATGAGGCGACAACACTACCGCAGCACTACCACCGCAGTCCCCAGACTTTAAATAGTGGGCCCACATGGTGTGCACCTCATTTTACCAAGGAGAAGGGTTAAATATACTCAAGTGGCACAAGCTATGAACACATATTCCTCCTTTGACATATTACAGTTGCATTGCTTTGATTTCACATGAGTGCAACTAGACAAAAACTAACAAGGGTCTACAAATCTGGTCATTTCATAGCGGTAGACTTAATCATACTGAATTTCTAGACATTTAATCCATAAAAAAACTCCTATGCTCAGAAATCACCAGGCCAGTGCTACCATTTTGGCAATCGATGTGTGCTGACAAACATGATATTTTTGTGTTCTAATATACAGGTATAATTTAGCCACCATCATGTACAGCCACACCATATGGTATGTATGATATTACTAATACACTAATGTGAATACATATAGATCATGTCACTTTAACATTGTGGGCACCAGCTGAACTACACATAAAGGTAATACAAAATATAGCTTGCTATGCTTAATGAAAGTGGCTAATTTTGAGTTTTCCCAGCATTTATAGTTAAATGCGGAGTCAGATGTATTTGGACTGCTGCTGCTGTGTATACAGTTGTGTCAATAAATCATAGCCAATGTGTCTGTGATATGACCAAGGATACTCACTACAGCAGATCTAGTGTGAAGAATGGCGTATCACAAACTAGGTGCTGCTGCTGCAAAGCAAATGAGGGTTATGATTTGTTTTATAGTGTTAGAATGTTTTAGGGTCTATAGACAATGCTTTACTTGCACGCATAGACTTGTGAGATGGGAAAGAGTGTACCAACAGAAAGAAAATAAGGCTGGATTAGGTAAATTATTTGTCTACAAGTCATTAAGTATGATTACACCGACACAGAACAACTCAGGCCTGACACCATATAGTACTCAGATAGCATAGATAAAGGTTATAATGATGCTGAAATCTGGGAAGCAGCAGTGTGAATCCACTGTTTCTAGTCACTTGTGTATATAGCCCGATTCTACTAATTCAACTGATAGCATAGATTTGGTCCGCAATGAGGAGACCATAATTTATCTGCAAATAAGGCCTGACAGCTGCTGGCATGTTGCATCTTGAGAATATGCATGCACATTAATACAAGAGCATGCCTTACTTTGTTAAATCTATTACATCATATACTGGTACGGGTGGAAGGAGAGATAACAAGACTGTGCAAAATGTTCAATGCTGAATAACCTGACAGCCTCAACATTAGTTTTTGGGATGCCTGCAATCGATCAGCCAGGAGGTACTTTATTCCAAAGAGCACATCGCTGTAAGTTGGTTTCAAGATTTTTCATACTGCAAAAATGCTAATCATCCCATAGTCACAGCAGAGCATTATGGCAATAATATCTGACTAATGGTTACATATAGCGCTAGCCAAAATCACAGACAATCTAAATGGTATATGGGGAAGTTTAGAGCAAAACAAGTTGACAAATATATTAAGCAGATGGGGCTATGGCATGAAACTTGAGGAATCACTGAAGTTATAGGTTACTGTGATGTGCAAGTATATACATGGTATTATGGGATCATGATGTTTCTGCTTATTGTGGAAATAACATTTGTCATTTTAATGCATGTGGTGGTGTGGGTTTTTATGGGCACAGTATTTCATTATTTTCCAATGTTCAATTTAGTATCCATTTCTTCTTTTTGTAATAACTGTATGCTTATTTACCATACTTTAGGTGCTTCTGAATTTTTCAGGTGCATGTCTAAAAATAGACTGCTCAATCAGCACAACTATACAGTTACTAAATAAACAAAAGAAAAGAAAATATATGACAGACCAAGAATCATTACAGAAGACCCAAGCAAAGTCAACCATCGTAAATTCCTGGAAAAGACAAGACTGACAGAATCCAGGGCTTTTTAATGCCACTGAACCCTGGTAGTAAGTTAATTAGAATCCCTGTTGCTATAAGGGTCGATGTAGCAGGTAAACTCTGTCTTTTTATTTACTTATCGGTTTATTTGTTTATTTTTCGGTGGGGATAATATATTATTTCAGGATTCTGAAATGCTTGTCTGTGAAAGTGAAATTAAAATTATTGAAAGTTTATAGATTCCCAGAAGAAGAGACAGGTTTGTAGTTGCAGGCTGAGGTGGGATCATCACTTCTATTATTAGCAACAAATTTCATATGTCAAGAAATGAACCAAGAGAACTTGTGTATGGGGGAAATAATAAAGTCAACAGTAGCCTCAGAAAATGGCATTAGAAGCTGATCTTTTCTTGATTTCCCCAATCTTGAGCTTACCCCATAACCCAACTAAACTGAAAATAGTCCAAGCTGATACTCAGAAAATACACAAATAAAACAAGCATGGAAATCATGACAAGGTGTTCAGTCTTTCTGACGTAAACCAAAACTTCTTCAGAACATTAGGCAGTACTACTTGATATTATTTTATTTATTTTTATTTTATTTTACATTTGTTGACGGGGCTAGTCCAACTGGATATATGTCCATTTTCAGTGGAGGCCCAGGGAGAAAAGCTCCAACATAGATGAAAAAACATAAACATGACATAAGAACAATATATTTGTAATCCTAGAACACATTTGCAAACAACTTGTAGAATATTCTTATAAGACTAAAGAGCATTAAAAATATAGATTTAGAGATCAGGTACTTAACATTAATTAAAAAGGAAAGAATAATATACATTAACTGGAAGTAAGTATATAGAGTGATGAGCAAGCAGTTTAAGATGCAGTTCTTTGGTGGTGTAGCTAAGAGCAGGATTAAGTTGATATAAGAGCAAGATTAATCTGATACAGCAGGATTACAATGATACAGATGTTGAAGACTCATACATACTGTTGACAGCTAAGAGAGCAGGTTAAAACTCTGAGTTGGTTATACAGAATGACTCAGTAAGTACAGAGTTGGTTAGCTAACTGCACATAAGCTGTAAGGTTAATGAGAGGTACTGGCAGTGCAGTAGTAATATGCACAGTGAAGGTGAGAGTAGTAGGCAGCAGCTTTTTAGTCTGGGTAGGTGCAAGGGCAAAGCCAGCGAGTCGTGTGGTATGTTTTAAGTTGCTTTTTGAAAAGTGGTGTAGAGGAGAGGGAGGTTATTTCACTAGGGAGCTGGTTCCAGGTTTTCCCTACAGTGGTGGAGAACAGAGAGTCCCCAGCCCTGTTATTGGATTTTGGAGTGGATACTAGAAGTTTCCTTGATGAGCGTAGGGTTTTAAGATTATTGTAGGGGGTGATGAGGGTAGTTAGTATAGGAGTATTGCTAGGATGATGAAGGGTCTTATGGGCGGTAATAAGTCAGTGAAAGAGAAGCTGATTAGGTAGTTCCAGCCATCCTAGCTGTTTGAGATTGTGACAGTTGTGGGTTCTAAATGGGGATCCAGTGGCAAATCTGGCAATGTTATTGTAGGAGGTATTAAGCTTGTTGAGGTTGTTTTTCGATAGGTTGGTATAAATGGGAGAGGCGTAGAGGAGGGTAGAGATAAGATGGGTATGGGCAATAGTAGTTCTAGCTTTTGGAGTAAGAAACTGTTTTAGCCTATAGAGGGAGCCTAGTTTTCTGTTCATTGACTTCATTGTAGTATTGATATGGTTATCAAAGGTGAGGTCTTCGTCTATAGTTACCCCTAAGAGTTTGGTGGTAGAGTTGGGAGATATGACAGTGCCATTGTTTGATGTTACTGTGAGGTGGAGGGGGAAGGACTTTTGTGTAGGAGTAAAGAGCAATAGTTTGTTTTTTGGGGGGTTTAGGAGGAGGCAGCACTGGAGGAACCAATTCTCAACAATGTTAAATGTTGCTTGGGTGAGGGACTGCAGTTCAGAAATGCATGAAGTGAAGCATATTAATGTAGAGTCATCTGCATATTGTATGCAGGTGGCTTGTGGAGTATTCATGTTTAGATCATTGATAAACAGAGAAAATAGGAGAGGGCCCAAGATGGAGCCTTGAGGGACGCCCAAGGTAACCAGAAGAAGGGTGGAAAGGTTATTCTCCCAAAGTACTGCTTGTTTTCTATTTACTAAATAGGAGTTGAACCATTTTAGTGCCTGAGTATCAAGAGAGAGGGACTTAAGTATACTCAGAAGTATCTGGTGGTTTACCATATTGAAGGCTTTTGAGAGGTCGATAAAGAGAGCAGAAGAAAGAGTATTGTTATTGCGATGTTTGTTGAGACAGTCCGAAAAGGATAAGAGGGCAGTGGTGGTTCTATGGAATGGCCTAAAACCATGCTGACAGTTTGCTAGTATGTTATTCTGGAGTAGGTGGTCTAATAGTTGATGGTGGATGCATTTGTCCATGATTTTTGCTAGTGGAGAGAGTAAGGCTATTGGGCGATAGTTAAAAAGTTCAGTAGAGTTACTGCCCTTATGAAGAGGGATGATATGGGAGATTTTCCAGACTGATGGGATGGTGCCTTCAGTAATTGTTCTATTTATTAGAGTGGAGATGGGATATGCAATTACTTTGCTGCAATTTGTAGATATTCAGCAGGTAGCAGATCAGCAGAGGGGCTACATGGTTTAAGTTTTTCAAGGAGACAGCAAATAAGAGAAGCAGGAACTGGCTGTAGATGAAATGAGGGCAGAGAGGTAGTTGTAGTGGGAGGCAGGCTAGTATTAACGGGGGGGGGGTGAGGTAAAGAAGGTATTAAAGGTGTCTGCAATATGCTTAGGATTATTGTGGGAGGTACCTGATGGTTAGGTGTTTTGGAGTGGCCTGGTTGTACTAGTTTATTAATACCTGACAAAAACTTTTGGGATTTGTACTGATGTTTATGTTGGAGATGAAGGTAAACGTTTATCTTGTTAAGGAGTATAAATTTCTTGATAGCATTTCTAATCTGTTTAAAGTTATGATAGTCTGTTGGGTTTCCGGTAGTTCTCCATTTGGCTCATATTTTATTTCTTAGTCTGATTTTTTGCCTTGTGTCTTTAGTAAGCCATGGGGCAGTTTTTGTCCTATTTTTGATAGAATGAGTAGGGGCATGGTAGTCCAGGATTTGTAAGAATTTGGTGTTAAAGTATAACACTGCATCCTCAAGTTGGAGGTATTTTAGGGGAGACCAGTCACAAGCTCTAAGTTCAGTTTGGAAGCTATCTGGATTAAAATTTCTTTTGGTCCGAGTAGTTCTATATAAGGTTGGGTTGGTCCTTTGTCTAATTATGTAGGTCAGTGAGTGGTCACTGATATCCTCAGGTATGGTACCTGTTTTATACGTATTGGGATGACTGTTAACAAGGATCCAGTCTAAGGTGCTTTCTTTGTGGTTAGGTTTATGTGTTCTGGTTGGGGAGGTAATAGTTTGGGAGAAACCATAAAGGTTAATATGGGTGGTTGGCTTAGCTGCACTACAGCTAATCCAGTCTATGTTAAAGTCACCCAGCACTATGGATTCTTGTGGTAAGTTAGTGGAAAGCCAGCTAAGAATATTTTCAAGGGTATTAATGTCGTTTCCAGGAGGGAGGTAAGAGCAAATTATATAAATGGCTTTACAGGCATTGATTTGCAGTTTGGCAATGAGTAATTCAGCATTACTGTCAATGGGTGGATATAGATGATTTACAGAAGTGTGTATTAGATCTGACTTCTGAGAAAATGTAAGTTTGTATTGTTGATTCAAGGATCAAGTGATTGAAAAGACGCCTGCAGGTTATAGCACACTGACCGCAGAAGGCTTTCAGACAGAGAAACTAAAGAGTCTTCTTCATATTGTATGATTTTTACGTTACTATTAGGATTAGCCATTTCACTTACATATGGAGAGAATAAGATTGGGTCTTGCACCATTCTTCATGGAATACCCGTGCTTACTGCGAGATGGGGCACAATGCTGGATTCCATCTCATTGGTCAAATGCAATTATTTAAATATTCTGGGAGCTATCATAAAGCAGTTTGTATAAATCTTGTGGTTTCTTGGATATACAGAATTTTTGAGTGGAAAACCATATCAAGGCTTTGGATACATATTTCAAGCAGTACAGCACGCAAATATTTGCTCACAACAAGATCTCTTGTTTATATTCTAAGAGTAAATAAGATATGTAGACAAATAACTGTCCCAACACATCAATAGATCCAGCAAAAAGAAAGTCCAGCTGACCTCTTGCCAAAGTAAAACAAATAATTTTTAGTAAATACAAATCATGGGCACTTTCATGCCAATTGGTGTTTCATCAGACAAATAATCATAAAATGTCATCCATTTAAATATAAATCTTTCAAAAACGTGACCAACTCAATGTTTCAAAATTAAATTAAATTACATTTTTAAATAAATTTAATATTATAGGTCATTGGTAGAAACAATAAATGAGCATGTCTATGACATTACGAAGGAGAAAATAAATAACGCATTAGATTCATAGGTTCATAGTTTCATAGGTAGGCCTAGCCAAAAGGTACCCTGGCTTTTGCCACCCAAGAAAATTATTTTCCTGTGCCCCTGTGAAGATATCCCCAGAGTGAATTTCCTATCCCCCATCCAATCATATAGGCTCATAGCAAAACATGCAAAAAAATTATGATTTGCAGAATTGTAATGTATAGTATTGCAGATGGTGCATTATCTATGAGAGGTGGTGATATAATATCCGTTACAGAGAAATCTAAATATGAATGGATTTTAAAATTCCAAGCTATGAAGTTTCACAGTATTAACAATGTTATCTGAAAGTTCTCATGATTTGTATTTAACAAAAGTACTTTGTCTTACTTTGGCTATGGTCAACTGGGCCTTCTTTCTGTTATCTTTATGCATATACTGACCAAGCTGAAGGGAAGCAATATCTGTGGGGTGATGAAGGAAACTGTGGAGTGCATTAGAAACTATACTGGAATCAAAGAACTTTTGAGCAGCTATTTGTTGACATACTTTTTCATGCCTTTTTGAAAGAAGGAGGAACAGTCAGGTGGATCAATCATTATTAAGTTAAATCAAAAAATCATGTGTCTGGAGAACAAGTTCAAGGTCCTTGACGTAGTGAGGAGTTCGATGCCCTCAATCTCATGTCGAATCTTACAGGTGCCCATTTAGTCATCCAGTTTCTTCCTGAAGGTATGAAGTGATGGGGTTTGTTTAATCAAGGAAAGGGAGTTTATTTCTTAGTTGTGGGGCATGTTGCGATATAAAGTTGTCCCATTTCATGGTACAGTTAATATTGATTTTTATTAAGGCTGAGTTACTTGTGTTCTCCTGACAGATTGGGATATTGCAAGCATAGGGTTTCAAAAAGTAAGGGTCCTTCAATCCTCTGTATGTTACTCATAGGTTTCATTTAAAAGGTGATAAGATACATGGAATAGAGATGAGACCTTCAATTTATTTTGGGAGGGATCTTTGTACCTTTTTTAACTGCTCTACATAGAATGCAAGTAAGTTCTGGAATAATATACAGTGTCCAACAATTTTATCTGACGACAGCTGTATAAAGGGGGACACTTACTTCTCTGTCATGGCTTTCAACCCTTGCATGAGTATCAAATGAAAGGTCATCATACGTTCATAGGTTCATAGGTAGATACTAGGCTATTGGCCCTAGGCCCTATATAAGCCTAGCCAAAAAGGTACGCTGGCTTTCGCCACCCAAGAAAATTATTTACTTGTGCCCCTGTCGAGCAGAGCAATACAAATGATCCCAAGGGTGAAGTTCCTATTTCCGATCCAATCATCAAGATTTTTCTTGAAGAGTGCTAATGAGGAGCTTTGTTTGATATAGATAGGTAGTTTGTTCCAGAGTATGGGAAGTCTCTGGGACAAGAATCTATCCCTCCGGCATGTTCTGTTTATTGTGGTGACAATGTTTAGGTCCCTAGAGCGTGTAGCTCGGAGGGATTGGGATTTCTTTAAGTGGAGCATGTCCAACAGCTCTGGGTTTGACATAGCTTTGTACGTTAGGCAGAGATTGCCTCTGAGCAGGTGATATGCGACTGAGTAAAACTGGAGTTTTTTGAGATGGTCTGCGTAGGGCATCTGTTTGAGGCTGGTAATCCTCTTTGTGAGGTATTTCTGCTGCCTTTCCAGTTGTTGTAGATGTCTTGTGAGGTACATACCAAAAGGGGTGTTGTACTATATAATGGGTCTAATGTGTGATGAGTAGAGGGGAACAATAACCTCTTTTTTCCTGGATGAGAAACCTTTTGTGATGAGGTGTGCCACATAGAAGGATTTCCTGACTACTGTAGTTATGTGATTATCAAAGGAGAGACTACTGTCCACCTGTGTCCCAAGGTCTCTTATCACACTTTCAGTGTTAAGTAGACTAACCGCCTATGTGGTAGTTCATGGGTACAGAGTTTTTATCAAAAGGGATGACAATGCACTTTTTGGCATTGAGCTTGAGGCCATAGCTTTGACACCAGGCATCTTATAGGTTCATAGGTTCATACTAGGCTATCTGCCCTAGGGCATTTATAAGCCTAGCCAGAGTGTGTTTGGCTTTCGCCACCCATTTTAAATGAATTTTGCTATGCCCTTTTTCGGGGTTAGTATACTCTGCCTCTGTCTAACAGTGACACAGAAGTGATACCCGGGGTAAACCTATGATCTCCCATCCACTCATCAAGATTCCTCTTGAAGAGAGTCAATGAGGGTCTCTGCCTAACCTAGACTGAGATTTTATTCCAGAGTGAAGGGAGCCTCTGGGTTATGAATCTGTCCCTCCAGCATGTCCTATTTATTTCAGTGCTGATGTTCAAGTCTCTCGAGTGCATAGCTCGATGGGATTTGGATTTTCTGAGGTGCAGCATGTCCATTAATTCCGGGTTGGACATGGCTTTATACGTCAGGCACAGATCACCTCTGAGCAGGCGGTGTGCCACTGAGTAGAGCTGGAGTTTCTTTAACCGGGCAGCATATGGCATCTGTTTGAGCCCTTTGATCCTCTTGGTGAGGTACTTTTGGGGTCTTTCCAGTTGCTGCAGGTGTCTGGTAAGGTACATCCCAAAAGGGGCATTGTACTCAATTATGGGCCTGATGAGGGATGAGTAAAGAGGCACGATGACCTCCCCTGATCTAGATGTGAATCCCTTCATGATTAGGTGGGCTATATAAAATGTTTTTCTAACCACTTTGGCCATGTGGTTTTCAAATGAGAGATTGATATCAACTTGGGTCCCCAGGTCCCTAATTACTTCTTCAGTACTTAATGGATTACCACTTATGAGGTAATTTGTGGGCACGTTGTTTTTGCCAAAGGGGATGACTATACACTTTTTGGCGTTTAGCTTGAGGCCATGGCTCTGGCACCAGTTGTCTGTTTCTATGAGGCCCTTTTGTAGGATGCTTGTGTCAGCTGGAGAGTCGATTATGGTGCCTAGTTTGCAGTCATCTGCGAACTTGGTCAGCCACAGTCCTTCCGTGTTGGCCTGTACCTCCGAGAAATATATACCAAACAAGAGAGATCCCAGGACTGAGCCTTGCGGGATGTCACTTGTAACTGGTTTGGAGTCTGACATGGCTCCAGCAATTCTAACCATGTGAGTTCTGTCTTTGAGCCAGTTTGCAACCCATCTAGTGACATAGGGGTTTATATTTAAGCTGGTGAGCTTATCTATAATGCCCAAGTGGGGTATTGTATTGAAGGCTTTTGCGAGGTCCAGGTAGGCTGTGTGGACCACCTTCCCCTCGTCAATGGCCTTGGTGAGTGTTTCAAAGAAATCGACCAGGTTTAAGAGGCAGGATCTGCCCTTAACAAAGCCGAACTGGGTAGGATCCAGTGTCTGTAGGTCACCAATATCTTTATTTATGAGGTCCATGATGATCCTTTCCATAGCTTTGCAGACCAAGCTGGTCAGGCTTATGGGGCGATAGTTTCCAGGATCTGTTGAGGCACCACCTTTGTGGAGAGGGACCACTGTTGCTGTATGGCACTCTTTGGGTACATATCTTATAGTAAGGCTGGGATTGAACAGTAGCTTTACATTTGGGTTTAGCTCTTCTTGGAGTTCATGTAGGACGCAGCCCAGGACACCGTCTGGTCCCATTGATGCTGTGTTTTTTGCTTTGGAGAGGGCGGCTCTTACCTGAGCATCTGAGATGTCAGGGGGGCAGCACTCTGCTGGGATAGATATTTGCCCTTTTGGTGGGGAGGGGGGGGGAGAAGTTTGCGCTGAACCTGTCAGCTAGGATGTTGGCAATGTCTGTGGGTTCGGTGTATTTTTTGTCATTTTGGACTAATTCTAAGCATATCTGGGAATTCCCACCCAGGTTCCTAACATAACTAAAGAAAGCCTTGTGATTATCCTTAGTGTACTGCGCAATTTTTCTCTCGAAGCTGGCCTTAGATGATTTTATGAGTGCCCGTAGTTTTTTGCTAATACTGATCAGAGATGCCTTCCCTTTTTGGGATTTTGCTCTGTCATGTAGTAGCTTCTTCCTTCTATTGTATAGTTTGTTTATGGCTGGGGTCCACCAGACAGGATGCCTGCCTTTGGAGGATTGGGTCTTGGTAATATTTGGGATTGCATGATCCATGCATTCCTGAAGGTGTTCATAGAATGCGTTTATAAAAGATTCTGCGGTCTGGGCCGTATTTTCCACAGGCCCGGGGGCTTTGAAGGATTCCACCTCAGTTTTGAGGAGTGTGAAATTTGCTTTAGAGAAGTTTTTCACTGTGGTTTTCTGGGCAGGGGGTGGGGTTGGGATGTGAATATCCAGTGAGATTAGTTTATGGTCTGATCTTACCAGTGAGGGATACAGTTCTGGTCTGGAGCATAGAGCCCCATGTTGGTGATGATCAGGTCCAGTATGTTTTCCCCTCTTGTGGGAGTGGTAACAAGTTGTTCCATAGCATTTGAATTTATAAATTCTAGGAACCTTTAGGCTAGGGTGTTGGAGGTAGAGTAATGCTCCCAGTCTATGTTTGGGTAGTTGAAGTCGCCCAATATAATGGTGTTTGGAGAGACCTTCATATTTTCTAGTGTTCTCAGGAAGGCCGAGTGGGGTTCCTGGGTTTGGGAGGGTGGTCTGTAGCAGGCTATAAACTGGAAGGCAGTTTTACCCACTGTTAGTTGCACATGGATAGTCTCTGATGCTTTGTGCTGTGCCACCAACCTGGAGGTGTGGGTATCTTTGATGAATATTGATACTCCCCCTCCTTTTGTGGTTCGGTCCTAGTTTTGGGGCCGAAAAGCATGGTATGAGGTATAACGTGGTAGTGCTGGGGTGCTCTCGGGAGCCTTGAACCAGGTTTCTGCTACTGCACAGATATCGATGTTCTTCATGCTAAGGAGAGTTTCGAGTGTGTGCATCTTGAGGTTTAGACTTCTGGCGTTGAGTAGAATTACTCTTAGTTTCTTATCCCTTATCTGTCTCAGTGCGGCCCTTTTGTAGGATGTCCACATTTTTAGGAGTTTCAATTATGGCTCCTAGTTTGCAGTCATCTGTGAACTTCATTAGCAAAAGACCTTTGGTGTTAGTCTGCACTTCAGAAAAGTAGATACCAAACAGGAGAGGACCCAGGACTGAACCCTGTGGTACTCCACTTGTCACTGGTCTGAAGTCGGATTTGTTGTCTGCTACTTTCACAGTGTGGATTCTGTCAGTGATCCAGTTGGCAACCCATCTTGTGACATAGGGATTTATATATACCAGAGTGAGGGATGGTGTTGAAAGCCTTGGCAAGCTCTAGATAGGCTGTGTGAACCACCTTACCCTCATCTACGGATTTGGTGATTGCTTCAAAGAAGTCTATCAGGTTTAGGAGACATGATCTGCCTTTTACAAACCCAAACTGGGTGGGGTCCAGAGTTTGGAGATTACCAATGTCTTTGTTTAAAAGTTCCATGATGATACGTTCCATGGCCTTGCAGACCAGGCTCTCAGGCTAATGGGTAGGTAGTTCACAGGGTCTGTGGTGGATCCCCCTTTTTGGAGTGGAATAACCATCGCTATGCACCATTCAGTGGGCACAAAGCCTGAGGTGAGGCTACGATTGAACATGGTACTTAGGTGGGGTGCCATTTCATTCTATAGTTCATGTAGAATGCAGCCTGGGATGTTGTCAGGTCCCATGGATGCTGTGTTCTTGGCTTTGGAGAGTGTGGTTTTTACCTGTGCAGCCATAATTACAGGAACTTAGCATTCTTCTGGTATAGAGATGGGCCCTTTAGAGGATGAGAGGGGGGGTTAAGTTAGTACCTAACCTATCTGCCAGGATGTTGGCAATATCAGTTGGTTCTGTATATTTAGTGCCATTGTGCTGTAACTCAGAGCAGATCTGAGTGTTGCCATTGATATTCTTGACATAGCTATAGAATGCTTTGTGGTTGTCTTTAGAAACAGTGGTGATTTTGTTTTCATAACTAGCTTTGGAGGAGTTTATGAGGGCTCTCAGCTTCTTACTCAGGCTGACCAGGGAGTTCCACCAGTCATGGGATTTTACTTTTTTTTACAGCAGTTTCTTTCTTCTGTTGTAGAGTCTGTTTATGGCAGGGGACCACCAGATTGGCTTCCTCTTTTTGGAGGATAGCATCTTGGTTCTGTTAGGGATAGCACGATCTATGCACTCGTGTAAGTGCCTATAAAGTGCATTTGTGTAGGATTCAGCAGTCGTACCTCTATTGTCTGTCTGCATGGGTGTCATGAAGTTTGCCACTTCTGTCTTAAGAAGCGTGAAGTTGGCTTTGGAGACATTTTTTATGGTGGTTTCCCTAATGGCAGGTAGGGGTGGGATGTGGACGTCTAGGGTGATTAGCTTGTGGTCGTATCTGTCCAATGAGAAATTGACCTTTGTGTGGAACATCAGTCACCCATGTTGGTAATGACCAGGTCCAAGATATTGCTGCCCCTGGTGGGGGTGTGGATTAGTTGATCCAAGGTGCTGGAATTTATGAATTCCAGAACATGTTGAGAAAAAGAGTTGGTACATAAGTAGTTTTCCCAGTTAATGGTGGGGTAGTTGAAATTGCCCATTATTATGGTGTTAGGTTGTACCCTAATATTTTCCAGTGTATCAAGAAATGAGGAGTGGGAATCCTGGGACATGGCGGGGGATCTGTAGCAAGCTACAATTTGGATTGTGGTCTTGCCCAGAGTTAGTTGCACTTGGATAATCTCAGATGCATTATGCTGAGCAACTAGCCTCGAGGTGTGGATATCCTTAATGAATAAGGACACACCTCTGCCTTTAGTGTTTTGGTCCAGGTTAGGTGGCCGAAAGGTGTGGTATGAATTATAGCCTGGTAATGTAGGGGTGCTCTCTGGAGCTACGAACCAGGTCTCTGTCACTGCACAGATGTCGATGTTCTCCAATTTAAGGAGCACCTCGAGTGAGTGCATTTTGAGCTTTAGACTTCTAGCATTGAGTAGCATTACCCCCAGATTTTGCTTGCTTATACCTGTTATGGTGGAGTATTTGTCATTTGAGCCTTGCCTAAAAAAGGCACTATAGAGGTGGCAAGAGCCTTAGCCAGTATCCGGAATCCCAAGGGCGACAGGTGCAGGCCATCTCTGGCAAAGCATCGTGGTCTGTCAATCATGTCATCCCAGGCAGACAGATACTGGATCCCTTTATAATGACACTAGAAGGTTAGCCAATTGTTGAAGTCAATCATTTTGTCCTTGTATTGTGGTATAATTCTGGGTGATGGCAGGATGCTACTCAGGGCTAGGATCATACCTGCCTGGGCTACAAGATCAGAGAGTTCCTCCATGTCTCTTTTCATGTAGTCCAGGGAGGTACATCTCAGGTCATTCACACCAACATGGGCAATGACAGAGTCATATTTGAACTTGTTGTGGAGTAACCTGAGTGCATGCATTATGTGGCAGATCCTGGCACCCAACAGGTAGCTGACAGTAATTTTCTCCTTGTTTAGCCTGGTGAGTGGAACATCAGTGTGCCTGACTATAGAGTCACTTATGACTAGAGTGTTGGGTACCTTGTTATGACTTATGGGTTGTGGTTGAGTGGCACATTGAGTTTGTGGGGTATGTGTTATTTGAGTTGTGTTGGGGGTTGGAGGTTGTATTTCTGCTTTGGAAGTCTCTGTTGCTTGAGCAGATTTTTATTGAAAGCCTCCATGAATGTAGGTGTGTGTTTTGTGTTTCTATGTGTGTGTTTTGTTGGTGTAGGTTTTGAGGGACTATGTGATGAGTGTGGTGTGGTGCAAGTGTTTATCCTCTCCTCTTGACTGTCTAGTCCTGTCTTGGGTGAAGAGAGCTTTGCTTCCAGTTTGGCTATATAAGTGCATCTCTCACAGGTTGTGGTGTTGGGTGGTAGGAGGAGAGAGTTTTCTGTGTACATGAGGCAATTGCTGCATTGCCCCAAGATGCCCAGATTCATCAGGTAGGCAGGAGAAACCACTGGGAGCTGACCCATAGACATGCCTGGATAGGTGCTTATTTATTAAGTACTAAAAACTGTTTTCCTCTAGACAAGTAAGGAAAGTTGAGTGCTGTAGTAATTTTTAGCTTATTTAGTGCTTACAATGATTTCTGAACAAGTGCTGAGCTCAAAGAAACAGATTTGAGTGCTAAAACTAAAAAACTGACTAGTTCTAAGGGAAAATTTGAAGAGCAGACTTTATCTGGGAATAGTTTAACCCTAGCTAAGCGGCGATCATTTAGAAGGACTCCAAGGAATTTTACTATTTTGTCAACTTTCAGCAGTATCTCAGAAATAATGTATAAAGCTGGTTGGAGAGGATTGCCAAATGCCACAATGTTATATTTTCTGACATTAAAGACAAAGTCATTTTGACTTTTCCATGTATGCCTAATATTAAATGCTGTTTGAAGGCAGACGATGCCAGTGGGACTAAGGACATTGTTTGCATGTTTGTAGTCATCTACATAATTTGTTAGTCAGATATTGGAGTTGGTTTTGACATCTAAGAAAAAGATGTCAAAATGCAGTGACTCCAGGACAGAGCCTGGGATTATAAGGGTCACAAAGACAGCTATAAGGCTTTCTTTATCTTCAGACAACTGACTTTATGCATGATTGCATCATGAGGTTTATTGCCAAACACTTATGCCAAGTCGTTGTGAGCTACATGGAGTTAGACATTCTCTTTCAAAAAATTATGAGGTTAAACTTGCAAGAGCTACATTACATTGAAGAGGGTTTCCCATCTGTGTGAATAAGTTCTATGATGATTCACTCCATCACCTTACCTCAAATGTTTGTAAGGCTGATCAGGCTGAAATTACTGGGGTCTGTGGAATGAACTCCTTTGTTAACTAGGATCACAACCATATGGTTGCAGATATTAGGGATAGAGGAAGTAGATTCATTTTGTCATTGGTTACAAATGTTTAAACAAAGTCACAGAAGAAATAAAAAAAGAGGTTGGTTCTAGTGACATCACCGAGTTGAGAGAATGGAGTAATAAAAGACTAGGCCCTAAGTGGAAAACTTAATTCACGAACGTCCATTTTTTTACGAACGTCCATTTTTTTGTTGCCTACATAGTTGTGTTCTGGACAGGAAATGGATTATATGCTGACAAGAATGGCTTTCTCTACTTTGTTCAAAACAAACTGCAAAGATCAGAGTGGAGTTTAGATTTATATTTTGTCCATAGATGGCCCCAGATCACCATCATTTGTTTATTCCAGTCATAATCCATAGTACAGAGCTGAGATATATTTTATTTTCCAGACATGCAAACCACCTCGTTGTTGCTAAGAACACTGAAGTGCTGTATGCAGATGCATCCCAAAAGGATGGCTAGGTATGGAGCATTCAATAAGAGCTACGTGGAAGCAGCTTGTTTAGAGGTTACCTTACATTTTGCTCATTCCTTACACATTGGAAATTTTGAATCCTGTACATTTTGATTGGATTATAGCTAATTAATTTGGTACATGATCACATATGAAATCAAATAAGATGGCTATGTGAGTTATCATTTTAATGGTGGAAACAGGGACCCAGTGAAATCTGTTCTATTTGCTGTCTTGTTATATTGATTTACTCCGTGACTGTTGTCAGAGTAATGATCTGTATAAGATCATATAGTTGCACATATAGATAACTTTTGCCATCAATGATCAGTATGCAATCTATATTGAAATGTTATAGTATAAACAGTTGATATGTGAATGGACTAGTATACTGCAATCTTTATCATTCCTTCATTTTTTGCCTGGAAGTATGTATAGACAAACAGCTGAAAACTGCATGGGTATAATAAGAATAATAATAAATCAGGCTAATTTGTGATAGTTGGAGCAGTGCATTTGTTTTTGAAGAGATAACACATCATGTTGTTTCTGAAAATAATGACATCTTTGTGGTGCTTGTTTTTCTGAAATACAGCATAATCTGGTGGGATAACTGTGTCACCTGAAACAGTTGGTTTAAGCAATGTCTCAGTTACCGTAGTACATTATATTGCCAGTGACCAAGCATTTCATCTTGTTCCTTAAACATCTTATTTTTTTTTTATATTAAGCCTTCAGAATTTGTCTGTGGGTATTGTTTAAGGTCAGTTGTTGTATTCAGTTTAAAAGGTCCTTGGTTAAGGTAAAAGGTACTTGAGGTAAGAAGAGCAACTGACAAGGGCATTTGATATTTATAATAGTGGAATAATAATAGAAGGGAGGAAGCTAATATGTATGAGACATAATAGTTTGAGTGGCAGACATTACTAAATTACCGTATGTTAATAGAATAATCTGTTCAGTTCAGCAAGGAAGTTGAATGGAAACAAGCTAGTGTTCGATTGCTTATTTTGAGAATGTAAATGCTATATACAGTCTGCTTGCTTTTAATTCAGAAAAGTAAAGATTTCTTTCTAGTATAAATAGGATTAATACGCAGAGTATTTCAAGTATTTGGCTAGGTAATCCTTAAATATAGACTATCACTGGAAGTTAATTGGCCAAACACTGTGCAGGTATAACTACAGAAATACCAGTACACCAAACTTAAGGTGGAAGGGTGGCTGGAGTGGGTAAAGGAACAAGAACTAAACAATCCGGGTCTCAATACCTTGCTGCAGAGCCCCCACTTTTTTCCTAAGTGTCCACTATTACAAAGTGAGTATATGTGTTGTCTTCTCCTGAAAACTACAATATCATTGGTAAACTTTCCTTGAGAATAACTGTCCTGTCTAATACTCCATAGAACATACATGTCTATAGCTCTTATGGCACACTGCAACTTGAGATTCTCTGATGTACATGTAGGAAAACCTTCTCAGTCACTTACCACATCACCAGGATTACTGACACAGTTACTCATGGGAAAACCTTCTCAGTCAGTTACCATATCATGAGGATTACTGACACAATTACATGTAGGAAAACCTTCTCAGTCACTTACCACATCACAAGGATTACTGACACAGTTACTCATGGGAAAACCTTCTCAGTCAGTTACCATATCACGAGGATTACTGACACAGTTACATGTAGGAAAACCTTCTCAGTCAGTTACCACATCACAAGGATTACTGACACAGTTACATGCAGGAAAACCTTCTTAGTCAGTTACCACATCACGAGGATTACTGACACAGTTACATGTAGGAAAACCTTCTCAGTCACTTACCACATCACGAGGATTACTGACACAGTTACTCATAGGAAAACCTTCTCAGTCAGTTACCATATCACGAGGATTATTGACACAGTTACATGTAGGAAAACCTTCTCAGTCAGTTACCACATCACGAGGATTACTGACACAGTTACATGTAGGAAAACCTTCTCAGTCAGTTACGACATCATGAGGATTACTGGCACAGTTACATGTAGGAAAACCTTCTCAGTCAGTTACGACATCACGAGGATTCCTGACACAGTTACACGTAGAAAAACCTTCTCAGTCAGTTATCACATCACGAGGATTACTGACACAGTTACACATAGGAAAACCTTCTCAGTCAGTAACCATATCACAAGGAATACTGACACAGCTACATGCAGGAAAACCTTCTCATTCAGTTACCACATGATGAGGATTACTGACACAGTGACATGCAGGAAAACCTTCTCAGTCATTTACCACATCACAAGGTATACTGACACAGTTACATGTAGAAAACCTTCTCAATCAGTTACCACATCATGAGGATTACTGACACAGTTACACACAGGAAAACCTTCTCAGTCAGTTACCACATCACAATGATTACTAACACAGTTACACATAGGAAAACCCTTCTCAGTCAGTAACTAAATCACGAGGATTACTGACACAGTGACACGCAGGAAAACCTTCTCAGTCAGTTACCACATCATGAGGATTACTGACACAGTGACACCCAGGAACACCTTCTCAGTCATTTACCACATCATGAGGATTATTGACACAGTTACATGTAGGAAAACCTTCTCAGTCAGTTACCACATCACGAAGATTACTGACACGGTTTAATGGATGAAACCTTCTCAGTCAGTTACCACATCACAAGGGTTACTGACACAGTTACATGTAGGAAAACATTCTCAGTCAGTTACTACATCACAAGGATTACTGACACAGTTATGTGTAGGAAAACTGTCTCAGTCAGTTACTACACTGCAGGGATTACTGACATAGTAACATGCAGGAAAACCTTCTCAGTCAGTTACCACATCATGAGGATTATTGACACAGTTACATGCAGGAAAACCTTCTCAGTCAGTTACCACATCATGAGGATTATTGACACAGTTACACGCAGGAAAACCTTTTCAGACATTTACCACATCACAAGGATTACTGACCCAGTTACATGCAGGAAAACCTTCTCAGTCAGTTACCACATCATGAGGATTACGGACGCAGTTACATGCAGGAAAACCTTCTCAGTCAGTTACCACATCACGAGGATTACTGACACAGTTACATATAGGAAAACCTTCTCAGTTACCACATCATGAGAATTTATGACACAGTCACATGTAGGAAAACCTTCTCAGTCAGTTACCACATCACAAGGATTACTGACACAGTTACATGGATGAAACCTTCTCAGTCAGTTACTACATGACAAGGATTACTGACACAGAGACACGCAGAAAAACCTTCTCAGCCAGTTACCACATAATGAGGATTAATGACAGGTACAGCTAGGAAAACATTCTCAGACAGTTACCATGTCACAAGGATTACTGACACAGTTACATGCAGGAAAACCTTTTCAGTCAGTTACCACATCATGAGGATTACTGACAGTTACATGCAGGAAAACCTTCTCTGTCAGTTACCACATCACGAAGATTAATGACACAATTACACACAGGAAAACCTTCTCAGTCAGTTACCACATCATGAGGATTACTGATACAGTTACATGTAGGAAAACCTTCTCAGTCAGTTACCACGTCATGAGGATCACTGACACAGTTTCACATAGGGAAACCTCAGTTAGTTACCACATCACAAGGATTACTAACACAGTTACATGCAGGAAAACCTTCTCAGTTACCACATGATGAGGATTACTGATACAGTTATATGCAGGAAAACCTTCTCAGTCAGTTACCAGATCACGAGGATTATTGACATAGTTACATGCAGGAAAACTGTCTCAGTCAGTTACCACATTGCAGGGATTACTGACACAGTTAAACACAGGTAAACCTTCTTATTCAGTTACCATATCATGAGGATTACTGACACAGTCACACAGGAAAACCTTCTCAGTCAGTTACCACATCATGAGGAATACTGACGCAGGTATATGCAGGAAAACCTTTTCAGTCAGTTACCACATCACTAGGATTACTGACACAGTTACATGCAGGAAAACCTTCTCAGTCAGTTACCACATCACTAGGACTACTAACACGGTTACATGGAGGAAAACCTTCTCAGGTAGTTACCACATCATGAGGACTACTGATGCAGGTATATGCAGGAAAACCTTCTCAGTCAGTTACCACATCACGACGATTACTGACACAGGTATATGCAGGAAAACCTTTGCAGTCAGTTACCACATCATGATGAATACTGACACAGTTATTACCTGTCTGGGTTATTTCAGCAAAGTAACTGTCTATCTTAAATACAGCACTGCCTGCCTTGTCAGAGTCCCTTCAGGACCTCTATTATCATAGCATATGAAGCATATAGTCATCAGTACCTCATCCAGACTGTGAACAGTTCATCAACAGATGTTTTATCCAATGTTAATAGCCTGCATAGTAACTACCTTTGTTCTTATGCTATAAAATCTAGTAGTACAGTCACTTGTCAGTTTGTATGACTATTCCAGGTACATCTTTCAGCCTTTATCTTTGTTACAAAATGATTGCAATTTTCAACGTCTGCCATTTAGATAATGTGGCAAGTTAAGAGTGAATTCCAATATCATTCAGCATTTACTCTATTTGCTCATGTTCTCTCCAGTATAATGGAGATTTACATAGCATCTTCCATACCAAATATGATACACTGTCCCATACATTACATGATGCCTATATTATACCCCCACCACTCAGGCCCTATAAGGGCCCACCTATTGCATAATAATATTTAACTACATGTTAAGGTCCCATCTTATTTATTTGAAAAAACAAATTAGAAACTGGATTTCTCTAGAATCCTTCACTACTCCTGTTTGCCAGTTAGCCACATAACATAGGTAATCCAATCATCTGCTTTAAAAAAGGACAGTCACGTATTATATTGTCCAGCATCCCTCCTCACCACTTAAAATCTGGAAGGTTCCTTGCAGTAGCAGTTGGAAACTATACAAGTCTAAACTAGATAACTACATCTACAAAAGCCCATGTACATTCCCCTGCAACACATATTTGGAAACCCGACACCACATCTCTTATAACTACCAGGAGGATTCTTTATGTCTGATAATCATGTGAGGCTACTGAACTTGCCATCACCCATGAAATTTTGAGACATAGTGTTTTGCTAATTGAAACACAGTTCAAACAACATGCTCCCTAATTAAAGGCATTCTTGTGTATCCCACACAAGGCCTCACCTAAGTGAATGTAGAGATGCATGGCAGATAAACATGTCTTCTGAAACCTGTGGATTACTGAAAATAAACTTGTTTTATTTTAAATAAGCAGAACTATTAAACAAACAAAAGATATAAGACCTTATCACATTCTGTGCTTAATATCACCACAGATAATAGAAGCCATGTGTTACCTGCTTTAATCACTATACTTTACTATAACTATGGCAGAGCCACTGGGATGCCATACTTATGTAGCAAAACATTAAAAGAAAGGTGTTCATTAGAATACTATAACTATGTAACAAAACATTAAAACAATAGGTGTTCATTAGGAATGCTATAACTATGTAACAAAACATTAAAACAAAAGGTGTTCATTAGGAATGTTATAACTATGTAACAAAACATTAAAAGAAAGGTGTTCATTAGGAATAGTATAACTATGTAACAAAACATTAAAACAAAAGATGTTCATTAGGAATACAATAACTATGTAACAAAACATTAAAACAAAGGGGTTCATTAGGAATACTATACTATGTAACAAAACATTAAAAGAAAGGGGTTCATTAGGAATACTATAACTATGTAACAAAACATTAAAACAAAAGGTGTTCATTAGGAATGCTATAACTATGTAACAAAATATTAAAAGAAAGGTGTTCATTAGGACTACTATAACTATGTAACAAAACATTAAAATAAAGGTGTTCATTAGGGATACTATAACTATGTAACAAAACATTAAAAGAAAGGTGTTCATTAGGAATACTATAACTATATAACAAAACATTAAAATAAAGGTGTTCATTAGGAATACTATAACTATGTAACAAAACATTAAAATAAAGGTGTTCATTAGGAATACTATAACTATATAACAAAACATTAAAAGAAAGGTGTTCATTAGGAATACTATAACTATGTAACAAAACATTAAAAGAAAGGTGTTCATTAGGACTACTATAACTATGTAACAAAACATTAAAATAAAGGTGTTCATTAGGAATACTATAACTATATAACAAAACATTAAAAGAAAGGTGTTCATTAGGGATACTATAACTATGTAACAAAACATTAAAACAAAAGGTGTTCATTAGGAATACTATAACTATGTAACAAAACATTAAAACAAAAGGTGTTCATTAGGAATACTATAACTATGTAACAAAACATTAAAACAAAAGGTGTTCATTAGGAATGCTATAACTATGTAACAAAGCATTAAAACAAAAGGTGTTCATTAGGAATGCTATAACTATGTAACAAAACATTAAAAGAAAGGTGTTCATTAGGAATACTATAACTATGTAACAAAACATTAAAACAAAAGGTGTTCATTAGGAATGCTATAACTATGTAACAAAGCATTAAAACAAAAGGTGTTCATTAGGAATGCTATAACTATGTAACAAAACATTAAAAGAAAGGTGTTCATTAGGAATACTATAACTATGTAACAAAACATTAAAATAAAGGTGTTCATTAGGAATACTATAACTATGTAACAACATTAAAACAAAAGGTGTTCATTAGGAATACTATAACTATGTAACAAAACATTAAAAGAAAAGTGTTCATTAGGAATACTATAACTATGTAACAAAACATTAAAAGAAAGGTGTTCATTAGGGATACTATAACTATGTAACAAAACATTAAAACAAAAGGTGTTCATTAGGAATACTATAACTATATAACAAAACATTAAAAGAAAAGTGTTCATTAGGAATACTATAACTATATAACAAAACATTAAAAGAAAGGTGTTCATTAGGGATACTATAACTATGTAACAAAACATTAAAACAAAAGGTGTTCATTAGGAATGCTATAACTATGTAACAAAGCATTAAAACAAAAGGTGTTCATTAGGAATGCTATAACAATGTAACAAAACATTAAAACAAAAGGTGTTCATTAGGGATGTTATAACTATGTAACAAAACATTAAAAGAAAGGTGTTCATTAGGAATACTATAACTATGTAACAAAACATTAAAACAAACCCCTGGATTTATGAAGCCTTTTTAGCATGCAGGAATAGTTTAAGAGCTATTTTCGGCAATATGTCTGACGTGCGATCCAGGAACGAGCTCCTAGAAAATACACGAGCTCTTAGGCTAATCCTGCACAGACCGAGCTCCTGTATGCAAATTACCCTCATTTGCAGGTGAAAACCATGCAAATGAGGGCAATTTGTGATACAGGAAGCTGGCAGCTATCAGTGCAGGACAAGAGCAGTCTGCAGAAATGTACTCAGTTAGTAACCGAGTACATTTCTGCAAACCACAAAACGGAGCTATGACAGCTCCAAATAAAGGCTGCATATTATTGAGGAAGCATACCGATGTCCAAGTAGAAGGCCATTGGCATTGCAAACTATTTAAAAAATACAAAAAACAACTTTTATTTTTTTTTGCCTAGCTCAGCTGTTTAAGCATAGGGCAGCGACGTGCAAACGGGATCGGGGGGAAATAATAAAATAAACCTAAAATAAGCATTCTAACTAAAAGCAGTATTCTGCCATGCAAGTCAATGGCAGGCATAAGACAACCTGGCCAGTGAGTAATGCTTGCTAAGGGGGGATGCTCAGTGCTGGACATGTAACTATGCATTAGCAGGCAATCCTATACAAATGAGGGGAAGGATAGCGGATCCCAGATTTCCCCAGGGTGTGAGGCAGGTCACAAGAGTGTAAGAGTATAAATAGCTGGGTGCAAGACTAGGATATAGCTGACATCATGGGGTGTGTGTCTGGCATACTGTAAGTGGATTGGAGCCCTGTGGCTTTGGATTGCTCCTAGCTCAGCTAAGCTAGGGATGTGTCTAAACCTGCCTAGCACTCTTTACAAAGTGTAAGCGGGTGTGTGCACCATGCACCGAGATTTACAGGAAGAAAAAGGAAGTTAAACCAGGAAATAGCAGCTCTGTGCACATTTGAGCACTCCATTTGTGCAGTGCGCACACAGGCTTAAATAGGGAGGCAATGGGAAGGGAAAGCAGCAGCATGAAGGTAATCAAGGAGAACTAGCTCAGCTGACAGGTGAAATGTATCAGAATCAGACAATTACACAGGCAGCAGACCAGCCCAGCCCAGCACACCACTATAAACTATGCACACACCTTTTCCCCTTGTTTTTCCCCAAAACTCTGCACCACCAGTGTATACAGATGGGGAAATTTAACAAAATGAAAGCAAGAAAAAAAATGTTAGGGGCTGCTTTTGCTATCATAAACCAACATGTGCAAGAGGCTGAGGATGGTGAGGATGTGAATGCTGCTGAGCAACCCACAGTGAGGGGACAGAGAAGAGTGTACAGACCTAGGGTAACCTACCAAGGGCTACATGAGCTGGAGATAGTGGAGCACTACAGGGTGGACAGGGACCTCCTACAGCAAATTATTGAGCTGTGCCGGCCATGCCTCACACACAGAACTAACAGAGGGGAACCCATCCCAGTGGATACCAAGGTATGTGTAGGCCTAAGAATACTAACTACAGGTACCTTCCAAAGGCCATCTGGGGATATGGTAGGGATTTCACAGTCATCAGCATCCAGGGTACTCCACCAGTTCCTGGATGCCATGTCAGCACATGTCGGTGAGCATGTATATTTCCCCATCACCCGTGAGACGTTGGCCAGCAATATGCGTCTCTTCCACCAAATAGCAGAATACCCTGGGGTAGTGGGTGCAATAGACTGCACGCACATACACATTAAAGCACCATCGGGTGAGCGCGGTAGGGTCTACATCAACCGCAAGGGTTTCCCCTCCATCAACTGCCAGATCGTGTGCGATACCAGGGCATAATAATGAATGTGTGTGCTGGCTGCCCTGAAAGATGCCACGATTCCCACATCTGGCATTTGACACAGCTGTACCAGACATTTGCCAATGGGGACATCCCACACGGTCACCTAGTGGGGAAAGCTGGATATGCACTGGAGTCATGGCTTATGACACCCATCAGAAATGGACACATACCCGAAAAAGAACTCCATAATGACACACATGCACAAACACAAATCATAATTGAGCATGTGTTTGGGATGCTCAAGTCACAGTTCTAGTGCCTGGACACATCCGGTGGAGCCTTGCAGTACTCACTAACTACATGTACCCAAATTGTCCTTGTGTGTGCCATGCTACACAATATGATCCTGCGGAAACAGCTGCAGCAGGAACAGCATAGGGCAGGGCCACACAGCCCCCCACCAGTGCCAAGGCCTGCACAGGCACAGAGTGATTCAGAGGAGGAACAACCTGAGCCTGCCCCAGTAGGCAGAAGGAGGCATGCCCAGTATGCCCTGGCCTTGGCAAAGAGGCAATGTGTAGCACATGCACTGACATAGTAGGGACCCAGGGAATGACACCTCTCTCAGACTCACACATACAGTAAAAGGGATGCCAAACATGACACTAATTGTGTTCATCCATGTATAGGGAGTGTACTATGTGCATCTAACATAGGCAGCCCTGCATCACCACCCTCAATACTGGGACACCCACAAGGTAAGTGACTTACACATGCCAGTCGGGGGTGGCACATACCCAACAACAGTCACAGCCAGCAGGATAGGTGTATACAAACACAAACAAATGCTGTACTATGGCCTCTGAATGAGCTCCATCTGTAACCCCTACCCCAGCCCTGCAAAGACAGACTACAGCAAGCCAGCCAGTTAGATGTCAGTTGTGAAGGTTAGGAAGTCAGAAACTAATATGTAGGTAGTGAAAGCTATGATCTGTAGTACACTGGTATGCCTCTAGCTAGCACAATAGGTAAGACTACAGACTGAAATGGTGTACCTGACATACCAGTACAGTACTAGCAACTGTGTAACAGTGTAAGGTGTGCCCCACCATCCTATGTACACTTATAGTAACAGTCGAGTGTGCCTCCCCACCCCCTGTGTAGAAATGTAGAAAAAGTTTGGTGCCCCCCCCCCACCGCTAAGCAGAAATGTAGCAACAGTCAATGCCAAATGACTGATGTATACTCTGCAGACACAGCATGCTACTTGTCGGTGTACAACACAAAGGTCAGCACCTCAGTACAAACCACCTGGACTTGATTCACACATGCAATATAGATGGCCATACTGGGCATGCTCACACACAAACACAAGAAGGTCATGTCAACAAACAACAGTGGACCAGACATATCTGACAGTTGCAGTTCTCAGTGCAGACACATGTCAGTATGCACCACTCATGCCTTGCACACACAGTGGATAGGAATACAGACACATATGTAAGAACAACACACTATAATAAGCCAACGGTAGACGGACATAGATGTGTTGAAGAGGGTGACCATGACAAGGAGCCATCTGGGCCTGCCCCACCCAGCACACAGCCAAAGGGCCCCAAACACATGAGGTGCAGGTGTCAGTCACTGCAGATACTAGCCACCAGTATCTGTCAGCCGGGTGCTAGGATCCACCACATAACACAAGCACTCAGGTCACTCCAAGGCAAGTACAAATATGACTCAGTCATTGTCCATGCTGGTGTGAATGACCTGAGACGTACCTCCCTGGACTACATGAAAAGAGACATAGAGGATCTCTCTAAGCATGTAGCCCAGGCTGGTTGTAGCCCAGGCTGGTATGACCCTGACCTTGAGTAGCATCTTACCCTCACCAAGAATGATGCCACAATATGAAGACAAGATGATAAATTTCAACAATTGGCTTAAGTATTGGTGTCATTCAAAGGGGATCCAATGCCTGTCAGCCTGGGATGACATGCTCGACAAGCCATGATGCTTCGCTAGAGACACCTTGCACCTGTCACCCATGGGCTTTTGGATATTGGCAAAGGCTCTTGCCACCCCCATAGTGCCTTTTTTAGGCAGGGCTCAAAAGACAAACCCACCTCCATAGGTATCACAAGGGATAAGAAACTAAGAGTAATGCTACTCAACGCCAGAAGTCTAAACCTCAAGATGCATGCACTCGAAACTCTCCTTAGCATGGAGAACATCGATATCTGCGCAGTAACAGAAACCTGGTTCAAGGCTCCCGAGAGCACCCCAGCACTACCAGGTTATACCTCATACCATGATTTTCAGCCCCAAAACTTGGACCGAACCACAAAAGGAGGGGGAGTATCAATATTCGTCAAAGATACCCACACCTCCAGGTTGGTGGCACAGCACAAAGCATCAGAGACTATCCGTGTGCAACTAACAGTGGGTAAAACTGCCTTCCAGTTTATAGCCTGCTACAGACCACCCTCCTAAACCCAGGAACCCCACTCAGCCTTCCTGAGAACACTGGAAAATATGAAGGTCTCTCCAAACACCATTATATTGGGCGACTTCAACTACCCAAACATAGACTGGGAGCATTACTCTAGCTCCAATACCCTAGCCCAAAGGTTCTTAGAATTTATAAACTCAAATGCTATGGAACAACTTGTTACCACTCCCACAAGAGGGGAAAACATACTGGACCTGATCATCACCAACATGGGGCTCTATGCTCCAGACCAGAAGTGTATCCCTCACTGGTAAGATCAGACCATAAACTAATCTCACTGGATATTCACATCCCGACCCCACCCCCTGCACAGAAAACCACAGTGAAAAACTTTTCTAAAGCAAATTTCACACTCCTCAAAACTGAGGTGGAATCCTTTAAAGCCCCCAGGCCTGTGGAAAATACGGCCCAGACCGCAGAATCCTTTATAAACGCATTCTATGAACACCTTCAGGAATGCATGGATCATGCAATCCCAAATAAAACCAAGACCCAATCCTCCAAAGGCAGGCATTCTGTCTGGTGGACCCCAGCCATAAACAAACTATACAATAGAAGGAGGAAGCTACTACATGATAGAGCAAAATCCCAAAAAGGGAAGGCATCTCTGATCAGTATTAGCAAAAAACTATGGGCACTCATAAAATCATCGAAGGCCAGCTTCAAGAGAAAAATTGCACAGGACACTAAGGATAATCACAAGGCTTTCTTTAGTTATGTTAGGAACGTGGGTGGGAATTCCCAGATGTGCTCAGAATTAGTCCAAAATGACAAAAAATACACCGAACCCACAGACATTGCCAACATCCTAGCTGACAGGTTCAGCGCAAACTTCTCCCCCCCTCCCCACCAAAAGGGCAAATATCTATCCCAGCAGAGTGCTGCCCCCCTGACATCTCAGATGCTCAGGTAAGAGCTGCCCTCTCCAAAGAAAAAATCACAGCATCAATGGGACCAGACGGTGTCCCGGGCTGCATCCCACATGAACTCGAAGAAGAGCTAAACCCAAACATAAAACTACTGTTCAATCTCAGCCTTACTACAGGATATGTACCCAAAGAGTGGCGTACAGCAACAGTGGTCTCTCTCCACAAAGGTGGTGCCTCAACAGATCCTGGAAACTATCGCCCCATAAGCCTGACTAGCTTGGTCTGCAAAGCTATGGAAAGGATCATAATGGACCTCATAAATAAAGATATTGGGGACCTACAGACACTGGATCCTACCCAGTTCGGCTTTGTTAAGGGCAGATCCTGCCTCTTAAACCTGGTTGATTTCTTTGAAACAGTCACCAAGGCCACTGACGAGGGTAAGGTGGTCCACACAGCCTACCTGAACCTCGCAAAAGCCTTTGATACAATACCCCACTCGGGCATTATAGATAAGCTCACCAGCTTAAATATAAACCCCTATGTCACTAGATGGGTTTCAAACTGGCTCAAGGACAGAACACACATGGTTAGAATTGCTGGAGCCATGTCAGACTTCAAACCAGTTACAAGTGGCGTCCCACAAGGCTCAGTCCTGGGACCTCTCTTGCTTGATATATATTTCTCGGAGGTACAGGCCAACACGGAAGGACTGTGGCTGACCAAGTTCACAGATTACTGCAAACTAGGTGTCATAATCGACTCTCCAGCCGACACAAGCATCCTACAAAAGGGCCTCATAGAAACAGACAACTGGTGCCAGAGCCATGGCCTCAAGCTAAATGCCAAAAAGTGTATAGTCATCCCCTTTGGCAAAAACAAAGTGCCCACAAATTTCCACATAGGTGGTAATCCATTAAGTATGGAAGAAGTAATTAGGGACCTGGGGACCCAAGTTGATAGCAATCTCTCATTTGAAAACCACGTGGCCAAAGTGGTTAGAAAAACATTTTATATAGCCCACCTAATCATGAAGGATTCACATCTAGATCAGGGGAGGTCATCATGCCTCTTTACTCATCCCTCATCAGGCCCATAATTGAGTACAATTCCCCTTTTGGGATGTACCTTACCAGACACCTGCAGCAACTGGAAAGACCCCAAAAGTACCTCACCAAGAGGATCAAAGGGCTCAAACAGATGCCATATGCTGCCCGGTTAAAGAAACTCCAGCTCTACTCAGTGGCATACCGCCTGCTCAGAGGCGATCTGTGCCTGATGTATAAAGCCATGTCCAACCCGGAATTAATGGACATGCTGCACCTCAGAAAATCCAAATCCCATTGAGCTATGTGCTCGAGAGACTTGAACCTCAGCACTGAAATAAATAGGACATGCTGGAGGGACAGATTCATAACCCAGAGGCTCCCTTCACTCTGGAATAAAATCCCAGTCCAGGTTATGCAGAGTCCCTCATTGACTCTCTTCAATAGGAATCTTGATGAGTGGATGGGAGATCGTAGATTTACCCCGGGTATCACTTCTGTGTCACTGTTAGACAGAGGCACAGTATTCTAACCTCGAAAAAGGGCATAGCAAAATTCATTTAAAATGGGTGGCGAAAGCCAAACACACTCTGGCTAGGCTTATAAATGCCCTAGGGCAGATAGCCTAGTATGAACCTATGAACCTAACCTATGAACCTATGAACATGACTGTACAAGGAAGATGTCATCTTGTAGCTGCATACACGTACCTGTGGCATATGACCCTGTGTGTGCCTGCATGTGGCATGTCAACCCCTACATGAATGGGTTACGGCCCATGCACACACTGCCCTCCCCATAGCAGTATCATGACAAGCCTGCTGAGGTCATCCAATGTGAAATACACCTTTGGGGGAACTGTAGCTCAGTAATCCCCATGGCGCGTCCCATAACTGTGTACTGCTGTACTGATAAACAAGTCAGATAGTAGTCCTAACCCCAGACTTGGCAACTGTGTGAGTGTGTGTATGTGTGCGTGTCTCGGTCTCTGCCTGTGTAGAGAGAAATGCTTTCTAGTCTACTCACAGTCAGGACAGTTCATATACACAGCATTGGTAAGGTTGCAGATGTCATGCACCTAGAAATACACCACTGGGGAAATCATAGCCCAGTAATTTCCGTAGAGCGTCCTGTAACTGTGCAATGCTGCTGTGTGATAAAATAGTTAGGTAGGTGTTCTAACCCCAGACATGTGAATGTGTGTGTGTGTGTGTGTGTGTGTGTGTGTGTGTGTGTGTGTGTGTGTGTGTGTGTGCATCTGACTGCGTAGACTGCAACGTTTTTTAGGCCACTCACACCCCGTACAATACACATACTTAACTTTGGCAAGGCTGCTGATGTCACTCACCTAGAAATACACCTCTGGGGAAATCATAGCCCAGTAATCTCTGTAGCATGCCATATAACTGTGTACTGCTCTAGTGTGATAAAGTAGTGAGGTAGGTGTTCTTACCCCAGACCTAGCAACTGTGTGTTGGTGTGTGAATCTGTGTGTGTCTGAGTAGAAAGCAATGCTTTTTAGGCCACTCACACCCCGTACAATACACATACTCGACTTTGGCAAGGCTGCTGATGTCACTCACCTAGAAATACACTTCTGGGGAAATCATATCCCAGTAATCTCTGTAGTGCGCCTTGTAACTGCGTACTGCTCTAGTGTAATAAAGTAGTGAGGTAGGTGATCTAACCCCAGATCTGGCAACTGTGTGTGTGTGTGTGTTGGTGTGTGAATCTGTGTGTGTCTGAGTAGAAAGCAATGCTTTTTAGGCCACTCACACCCCGTACAATACACATACTCGACTTTGGCAAGGCTGCTGATGTCACTCACCTAGAAATACACCTCTGGGGAAATCATAGCCCAGTAATCTCTGTAGTGCACCTTGTAACTGTGTACTGCTCCAGTGTGATAAAGTAGTGAGGTAGGTGTTCTAACCCCAGACCTGGCAACTGTGTGTGTGTGTCTGACTGATTAGAGAGCAATGTTTTTTCGGCCACTCATACTCTGTACAATACACATACATAACTTTGGCAAGGCTGCTGATGTCTCTCACCTAGAAATACACCTCTGGGGAAATCATAGCCCAGTAATCTCCGTAGCACATCTTGTAACTGCATACTGCTCTAGTGTGATAAAGTAGTGAGGTAGGTGTTCTAACCAAGACCTGGCAACTGTATGCATGTGTGTTGGTGTGTGTGGATTTGACTGAGTAGGGAGCAATGCGTTTTAGGCCACTCACACCCCGTACAATACACATACTCAACTTTGGCAAGGCTGCCGATGTCACAAACCTTGAAATACACCTGTGGGAAAGTCATAGCCCAGTAATCTCTGTAGGGCATCCTGTAACTGCATACTGCTGTAGAGTGGTTTAAAACTGTGGTATGGTTCCATCTCCACCCATGGCAGTTCTTGATGTTTTGTATGTGTTGCAATGTCTGTGTATGGAGCAATGCATCATAGGATACTCACTCGCAGTACATTTCAAATGCCCTGCATTGCCACTCCTGTGGATGTCATTCATTGTGAAGTAAAACTTTGGGGAAAAAGTTCTTTAGTAATCACTTTGATGCAGCCTATAACACCTCCATGCTGTAGTGTGATATAAACCTCGATGAGAGGTTCTATACCCACACATGTCAGTTGTGGATGTTTTGTGTGTGTCTCACTGCCTGTGTAGGGAGCAATGCATTTGAAGCTAGTCACTCGCAGTATTGTTGAAATGCCCTACTTTGGTATTCCTGCTAATGTCATACATTGTGAAATACACCTTTGGGGAAATAGTACTCCAGTAATGTCCGTGGCGCGTACTATAATTGCATAGTACTGTAGTGTAATAAAGTAGTTAGGTAGGGGTTCTACTCCCAGGCATGACAGGTGTGTGTGTTTGTATCTTGTGTAGAGGTGAGTGTGTGTCAACTGTAGGCATTCTGGAGGGTGTTTTGCTAATTTATTTTATGGTGGCCCTATTATATATCACAATGTCAACCATACAAGGATAACAGAAGTAAATTAGCTGGGAGGCTGGGGTGCAATGCATACCCATACATGTGACATCAAGGCCAGATATTCCAAGTTAGCAACCCCACTATTACCCAGAGCACACACTCAACCCATATGTCATATGAACACACATGCCTAGGCAGCAGCCAATATGTGGGTAGTACACTGCATATTGGCCACTGTTAGTAGCTATGCAGTGATATCAGTGGGCTACAGAGGGCATGTCACCCTGCCCATCTGTCCAATATGCACATATATGCAGACAGTGCACCTCTACCATGTTTCCCAATGGACACCTGCACCACCTGTGGTGCCTTCATATGTGACTCACAACGGACATATCATGCCTGATAACATGTCCTGTATGGACAGATGACACTGACATCAGGGAATGCTGTTGGCATGCCATCAATGTAGGTGAAGGGTAAACCTGCTGCCCAGTACCAATTCCTGCCACAGGTGGGCAAGACTGGCACATCTAATGATAATCTGTGTTCACAACATGGGCCAGACCCCAGGTATAGTTCCACATGTTACTGTACATGCATGTGGGAGGTGTGCACATCTCAAACACCATCCATGTCATGGTCTAAGGAACACATACATGACATGTGGTGTACAGCAGTGGCCACACACAATAGTCACCCAGGTGACTGGATGGGGATGTAATACCCACCTGTGTGGGCAAATGCAGTAACTACAGGCCTGAGCCACAATGCAGACCATTGTCATGTGGCCTGATGCCAAGGTATACCCATCGTCTACCCTTGTACAGCCTGCTGGCACAGTTGACCCCCACACACCTGTCTAGACATGCACCCATGCATGTCAGAACTGGCACCCTGTGTGTTCATGTGTGTGTATTGTATGGTGCGTATGTCCACATCTACACTCACTACAACCCCCAGGGCATACTGAAGCATGCTGTCTGATGTCTGACATCTCCTCGTACTCTTTGCCCATGCGACCTCCATTTGACCCATGTGGTGCATGTGATAGCTGCACATTGATGTGTTGTGACAATCCCACTAGTGATGAGTTGCACTCCTGGCCCTGCCAAGTGTGTCAATGTGTGTGCATCCCTATGTAAGTGCACCTGTGTTGACGCTGGCACCTGTTCATGCAGACAGGCACGTATATGACACCTACCGTATATCTACTGTATCCCTGTTGCAGATGTCACTCACCCTCACATATATGTTCTGAGTGCTCCACATCAGGTAGCCTATGTGGTGCATCCAATAACTGCATCGAACTATGATAGCACTACATAGTTGTCGGAGGTTTGATACTCTGTGCTGGTAGGTGTGTGATACAAACATGCTTCAGTTTTACACTCCCACCCCTCCCTGACAGGCATTTGCCTCTGTCTGCCTCCCCCACTTCCTGTCTGGTGGATGTGGAGACCCACACCTGCCTTGCTTAGGCAGCAGCATGTGTATTTAATGTGATGCTTATGATCAGCTGATGGCCTCTGCATGAATTGCAGCCCACCCCTAGCTGACTGCATGTGGAACAGCTGTGGTAACAATACCATAGCCAATTGCATGGAAACACATTCCAATACCTAGGAACATCATGGTGTTTTGGGACTTTTCAATCACTTTGAGCAGGAACTAGATCTGTTGTTTGGCAAACAGCATCTCAGATGAATTGGGGATTTACCTCCAACAACATACACTGTGGAAAGACGGCAACAAACAGGAGGTGGATGTGCCTGACCTGACTACAGACTGTAAGTGCTGCTATACTACATTTGGAGTAATGCTGGTTTAATAGTGTTTGTCTGGATATGCCTGCCATACATGTAGTAATACCTGCCATGTCAGTTCCATGTATATGAGGAATTTCCATCTGCAGGGTCATCTGCAGACTGGGCAGTGTTGTGCCTATGGTTTCATGTGTTATTCACAGTGCATCTCTCTGTGGTATGCAGATGGTAGTGTGAGGATTGCAGTGTATAGATGGTGAAGGCTGTGACAGTTACTGACTTCATATCCCTCATAGGACATATGTTGGAACAAACACCGTTACAATGGAAAATATACAAGGTTAACACAGCAACATATCTATACTGGCCCTGTGTATGTGCTGTCAGCCACATCACTGTCAAAGTTTGTACATATGGCATGCATGAAGTGGTGCATATGTGTTGTACGCCATAAATAGTGTCATCATATCTGATAACGAGCCAGTGATATATCAGATTGCTACACATGCCATGTACAGCAGGGGTTATATTTCATGACATAAGCTGGACATTCTGTTTATGTTTGATTGTTACATATCCTGAAGGCAAATCCTGTTCTTACTGTTGTACTAATTGAAGGCCTTGGCCTGGACAGCATAGTGTGGTATATATACAAATTGCTTGCATCTACTGTTTTGTGTAGGCCTTGCATTCATGACTGATTACATATTTCAAACCTTATGTGGTGTCAGTACTGGCATACATTTTTACCGTATAGTACAGGAATAAAGGTTCTCTATGTATGCATACCTGTGTGTCATGTCATGTCCTTGGAATTGTGGGTGGGTATATGTTTAATGTCAGTATTCTTATTAGTGGGAATAGTTGCCACACTACACATTTCACAGGTGCCAGGTGAAGGGCTTGTGGCTGAGGGATATAATTTGCACCCAGTACATCCACACTACTTCTACATATGTATGGCTACTGATACCTTTTGTGTGTGTATATGTGTATGTACCTATATATATATCTCAAATGGATATATGTGTATCTATGGATATATACATCTGTATATATATATATATATATATATATATATATATATATATATATGTGTGTGTGTATGTATATATATATATATATATATATATATATATATATATACATATATATATATATATATATATATATATATATATATATATATATATATAAATATGTATATATATATATATATATATATATATATATATATATATATATATATATATATATATGTATATATATATATATATATATATATATATATATATATATATATATATATATATATATATATATATATATATATATATATATATATATATATATATATGTATACATATACATACATACATTTGAACATATGTATGTATCTATATACCATTGCTGTTATATGATTATTTGTGAGTCATACATGAATATATGTATCTACATATAGCTGTCTATCTGTCTACATTTACAGATATATATCTGTCCATTTGTCCATGCATATCTGGCTCATATTTTGGCCTTTTCCTCATTCACTTGGTAATTGTCATGAATGATCGCAGCATTGAAGTCAGTAACTAGTGGCAACACTTTTGTGTTTCAGACTTCATCTCCTTCTACATATGTGTTGTAATACATATAACTGTGTAACTAGCAACATTGTAAATGTAACAGAGCATTAGTTGACATATATCATTATTTGTACCCACAGTGTGGCATACTTTGTCCAGACTTCTTTCATTAACAGGTTATGTGGTGGGACAATAATACTTTTCCTGTACTGTTGACTGATTGTGCTGCAGGATATGTTTGTGAAAACTTCAGGTTATTTATATCTCCCGTGGTTTAGTGGTAAATCACTTTGTGTATGGAGTGCAGGGTCCTGGGTTTGAGCCTTGGAGAGGCAGCTTATTTTGTGCTGAGCAGAACAAGGGACATTGGCTACAAAGTGATTGAGGTACAGTGGTTGTAAGCAAGTTTGCATGAGTATGAGTGGAGCTAAGCAATGTCTACACAGGTTAAGCAATTCAGCAGCTAACTGAGTATAAGAAACTGTAACCAGACTTCAGCAGTGCTTACCTCTGAGCAAACCCACGTACAACTGCTTTAAAGTGCCTTAACCACTCTGTATACATCGGCCCTTGTTCTGCCTAGTAACAAAATAAACAACCTCTGCTAGGCGAGAACCCAGGACAATGCACACCATAGCCATATACCTCTAAGCCATCTTAGATATACATAGCCCTGCCTTATTCACAAACATAACATCCAGCCCATTCATTCAACAATACAGAGAATGTATTCCAACATGTAGATGTATGTGTGTGTGAAAATATATTAATGCCTACACAGATACAACATGTTGATATATGTAGAAATATATATATATATATATATATATATATATATATATATATATATATATATATATATATATATATATATATATATATATATATATATATATACACACATATATGCAAGCAGATATTTATATCTATATAGGTATATACAGACATACATCTGTAGATAAAGTGGGAACATAGCAGAAATATATATGTCCACATGCACCATTAATGGGGTTGACAGGCACAAACAACATACGTCATGCACGAATAGGTATTCTCTCCCACAGCCAAACATGTCTGCCCTGCAATACACTACCAACTGTTGCAGATCCCATAACCAGGACATCACACAGCAAGGGCACAAGATGTTAACAGTACTCCATCCCACATGTATGACGTCAGGCTGGTATCAGTAACATATCTTGCAGTACAGTCAGACTCATAATGACACCCATTTTGCAGTCATCTGTTACCTTTGTTAGTCAGAGTCCCGCATGGTTGGCCTGTACTTCAGTGATGTAGATGCCAAACAACAGTGGTCTCAGGACTGAACCCTGAGGTACTCCACTTGTCACATGTCTGGGGATGGATTTGGGGTCAGTTACACCTACAGTTTGGGGTCTGTCAGTCAGTAAGCCATGTGGCAAACCATCGAGTGGCATAGGGATGTATGGCCGGATTAGTATGTTAATCTGTTTCCAGACTGGGGGATTGAGTTGAAGAGCCTGTAGAGCCTGCTATCTATGCGGGTACATTTGTATTCCCACATAGGAGATGTAGCCCAGTGTTGAGTCAGTCTGCCTATATCCTGCACTGTGCTTTGTTACATGCCTAGCAGCTTACTGTACTTATCCAGTGGGATGTCATGTCCAGATACTTGCCAGATGTACTGTTGCCTGGCTACCATAACAGTCATGTATGTCAGACAAAGCAGTGGGATGCTGTTCAGATGTATGTCAGTAACTAGTGGATAGTATGTGACCATGGCAACTCTGTACCAGTGGTTATTATGTGTCAGGACAGACAGGGGTGTATGAATGCATAACCTATGGGGGCAAATGTATACCAGTATGTACATGTTATACCCATCTACATGGCTGTTAACATCCACATTGACAGGCCTGGTCCACATGTCTTGCATGAAGGGGTTCTGTGTATACCCGTGGACTGACCCGAGTGTGTCAGACTGTCTACATATATTGGACATATCGCAGCTGTAGTCCACAGGGGCTTTACTGTGCTAGCAGTGGTACTGTACTATAATGACCTTAGGATGTCTGTAAGTAGCCCATGGTGCACATGTTAACAACAGATGTGGCCTCCCACACACACCATCTCTGTGAAGACAATCCCTATTACAGTAGCAATAGTCTACAAATATACCTGCAATACATACGTGACATCCCCTTGCACTGAGAGGTTGGGACTTTTGGGGCTGAGGTAGGGCTCCACTCCATGTGCAGAACATATGGATAACATGTATGTATAAATAAGTATACATATATCCATATAGATATGTACATATATACATACCTTGCATACTGTATGACAACAGTTTTACACATATGTGCCTGTGTTCCAGCCTCTGTCCTCCACCTACATACCAGGCTATGCACATATGACATGCTGTCAGGGGTTATGTAGTGGGCTGTGTGTATGTCATGCTGTCATTCCTGCCATCACTCCACTGCTGTTGTGTTCTCCACACATATGGGGGGGTTGGGGACATATATGTGTGGGTTTCACCTACACAATACACGTGTGCCCTATTGCACTCCAGAGGCCAGTGTATGCAACACTGGTATATGGCCCAGTATTAATGAGTGTAGGGGGGTGCACCATGACTAACCTAGGCTGTTACAACATGTATAGATATCTGGGATAGGCTGCCTTAAGGTATCTGGATGTACTTTACCATACAATGCGACTTGGGTAAATGCAGGCCTATTGCCTCCTGCCATATGGGATGTTCTGTTTGCCATTGTGATTGTGATGGTGTCAGGCATGCCTTGTTATGTAACAGATACATCCCATTGTGTCAGCTGGGATCTATACCCCTAAGGATTGTGTACAGAATGTAGATAGAGGCTGCTGTCCTATACATCTGCATTATGTACTTTTGATTGTCTGGTATGCTGTGGCCCGGTCTGTCATTACTAATGTACTACTTGAAGACCTCGGCCTGGACAGCAACATATGTTAACCTTTCCAGACTACTGTCTTAGTATAACTGTTTCACAGTTGCATTATACTGCTCATATGGATGTCAGTATTTAAACAGCTATATGACATGGCACATACAACTGTCATAGTACACAAATAAAGCTTTCAGATTAATTTATGCACACCTGTGTGTGGTGTTATACCCTTTTATATCTCTGTGGGTATATGTTGCAGGCTATAAATGTCATTCGTATGGGTGGCTCATACAGTTTCCAGTTGGTAAGGTGGTGACTGTAGGAATACTGGCTGCTCCATATTGTGTGCATGTACTACATATGTATATTACTGTACAAATCCCTGTGTGTGTGTGTGTGTGTGTGTGTGGTTATACATATATATATATATATATATATATATATATATATATATATATATATATATATATATATATATACACACCTGTATCTGCATACATGTGTCTGTGTATATGTATCCTAGGGATGGCCATGCCATGTCTAGTCCTGGTTATGGGCTCTGCAACACTTGGTACTGTATTACAGGGAGGTTGTGCTTCACTGGGGGGGTATACCTATTCGTATCAGATGTATAGTGTGTGGGGCCTCTCAAACCCCATTAACATTGCATGAGGACATATTTCTTTTGTTATTTCCCCATTATCTACAGATGTATGTCTATATATCTATATATATATATATATATATATATATATATATCTGCTGCCATAATTATATAACCTGCCGTATATATTTAGACATAGATGTGGACATATATATCCATAGATGTAGGCATTTCCATGTTTATATGTTCATAAATATTTGTGTATATATATATATATATATATATATATATATATATATATATATATATATACATATATCAATATGTTGCAACCGTTTAGACATAAATATATTTACTCACACACATACATCTATATGTTGGAATACATTCTCTGCACTGTTAAATGACTGGGCTGGATAATATGTTTGTGAATACATCAAGGATATGTATATCTGAGATGGCTTAGTGGTAAATCACTTTGGCTATGGTGTGCAGGGCCCTGGGTGTGATCTTACCAGAGCCTGCTTATTTTGTTGCTAGGCAGAACAAGGGCCATTGGATACAGTGTGATTACAGCATTTTTGAGCAGTTGTAAGCGGGATTGCACGGGTTTGTGTGATGATAAGCACTGCCAACCTCCGCTTATGTTTTCTTATAGGCAGTTAGCTTCAGATTTCTCAACCTGTGTAGGCATAGCTTACCCTCGCTTAAACAGGCGCAAACCCGCCTACTGCTGCTTAACGGTGTCTACTGCCACTTACCCCAGTGCTAATTCCTTTAAAAGAAAAGAAAAAAGGGGGTGATAGGAAAGTGGTGAAAAATGGGGCACAAAGAGGGGAAATACAGTAGGGAAAATAGCTAGGCATGTGCAGGAAGGGTATAGGAAAGGTCCATAGCTGCCCATTTTTTCTGCAGCAACAGCTGTGCATATGCACTATATTTGCAGGTACATTTGACCCTCAAACACCTGGGAGAGGGCTGAAGACAACATATATTCATTGTGATGCCAATTAGACTAGATTACATGTGTCCAGTGGACATGTGTGCAAAATGGACAGCTATGTATGGGGTGAGATTTTTTTCTGAGAACAGATTGCCATTTTTTATTTTTTCAGGTGAGAGTGGGATGTTGGGGAGGGGTAGTAGGTATATTTGGGGAGGGAGGTTGGGTAGGTTAACAGACAAGACACACAAGATGCATACATGGCCGGTATATGACACATGTGGGGAGTAAACACCTTGGACAGGGAGAGGTGTTTGGAAGTCGAAAGCCCATGAACCTTCAACTGGAAACAGTGGGACTGAGGTCCCCACACATGGGCAGTCACCACTGCAACTTCATGGCCCTGAAGGTGGCTGTGCTGGGGGCTGTGTAGGAGGGGTAGGCTCACCCTCTAATAGCGCCACTTGGCCCTCAAGCTGGCATAGCTGCTCTCGATACTCCAGATTGAGCTCCTTATGCACCACGACCTGGAGCTGTTGATGGGTGACAGGTTCCCCTCCGCGCCCGCTCAGAGAGGGGGGGTGAGCCCCATCCCCTGCAGCGATTCCTCCCAAAGGTGTTGTAGGGCCCATGGAGGAGGAGGTCCCAGGCTGGGCCCCAGATGTGCTGGTGCCCGGTGCCATGGCCAGCTGAGGTGGGACAGGTGGGTCTGCTGGGACCGGCCTTCCCATATGAGCTGTGTTGACACAAGTTTATGGCAGATATGGGTTAGTAACAGTCAACAGCATTCAGGATTATTTATAACAGCATGCATAGGTATTCCCATTGACCCGACACACCAGATTTAACACAGTTGCAGAGCAAGCAGAACACATGCATATATGGAACAACAGTGGCCATTACAAGTGCATGCGGGTTTCATTGATGGCAACAGGCCACCAATATGGGTGTATTTTAACATGGCACATGCATAGAAACAAATGTGAATATTTATTAGCCATTAGGACATATGTCCCAAAAAAGTTTGGAGTGTACACATACCAGTTGAAGAGTGTCATTGGGTTATTATTCACATATGGTAGGGGTGAGAGAGAGGGTTCAATTAACTGATATATCCTTGTAGTTTTCACAACATTCTTAGTCAGTGTAGTGATCTTTCCCTTACATGTATTATTACACTACACAATGGCCTTATATTGTACACTGGTATGTTTATAGATTATTATATACATGATCTGTGTCTTAAATACAGATGTAACAGGCTGCAGGTGTTAATGCAACATATGTTGAGAATTGCTGTCATACACTTTGGCTGAGGTGCTAGAATGACAGGTTTGTTTTCATATACATTCTCTGACTATATACACATTTGACTATCAGTTATATGTCATTGACGGCTGCCTACATTTCTTGGATCATCACAATGAATTTTCAGGGGAACAGGGTACCAAGCTGGTGATATGGGCCATTTATCTGGACATGCTGGACAGCTTTGAACAGTTGTGGGGTATAAATATACATACAACTTATGATATGAACATTCAAGCAATTTCTGTACAGTTGTTGGGTGTAATTATGCATACAGCTTTCTATCTGAACATTGTATACAGTCTGTACAGTTGTGGGGTATGATTATGCATACAACTTAGTAGCACTCCCAGGAGCTGAACCCCTGCTGTGTGTGACAAAAAAGTATTGCTAATATCACAGTACACTGTGCTATCACAGAATTGATGTAAAGCTTTCAATTGTTTTCTATCTAAGTCTCCCTAACTTGCACGATATAACTGACCTCTTGGCACTTCCAACATTGTTATGCAGGACTTCATACTCATTTTATCTGCATACCATGGTGTGGGTGGCACTGCTTAAGATACAACAGTACTATTTATAGTATGAAACAGATCACAAACATATGAGAGAAGAGTAAACAGAGGCACTCCAGGGGTTATACCTTTATTCACAGACTATTAACACATTTATTTCTACTGGTACACCACTTTCTAAGGCTCTTATATTCTTTGTTATAACAGTACATGCAGATTGATTGCTAACCTGCCTCATGATGCAGCCTTTGCAGCCTAGCATCATGGGCTTGCTGGATTGCTGCCCGCTTATCTGCAGTTGTCAGAGAAATGCATTGATATTTATCCATACCTATCCATAGTATACACAAGCTAGGCAATTATTTACTACTTAGTAGAATGTGTATGTACTCAGTACTGGGGCATTAGCCATCTGCCAACACTCCTGGATCCACTTTTCCAGGACACAACCCCTCCAACGCTTGAGGTCAGCATGGTGGTGCCTGACCTGCACACCAGTCCGGGGGATACCTGTGGCACTGGTGAGGTCACAGGCGAGATTGTCCCAGGCCTCCATTTTGTACTGCGAGCCCTGGTACTGGCCCTGCAGTAGTCTCTGATTATGGTGTTGTACCAGGAGCCATACCATGAATTTTGACTCCTGGATGCCCCAGCGCTGCACTCTGAATCGAGTGCCTTCACCCACACCAGCCATTCTTCTTGCAGTAGGAAGCTACAACCAGTTATGAGACGTATTCCTGCCTGTGGGGTTTAAATACAGCCAGTTTCCCGCACTTTGCCATGATTGGCCAGTTTTGAAAAGGCTAAGCTATGGGCACACCTGCTTTCATAAGGTTGGCACTGTTTAAAGAGGTATACCACTAGGCAGAATGAATTGGCCTCCCTACACATTGCTTACACTTACTAACATGAGCTGTGCTGTGGTTAGCATTTCTTCATAGTTGATTATCAATATATTTGCCATTTGACAATGATTTATTCTTCATTACAGGTTATATATGTGTCTGGTATTCGTGATTCATGTGTACATACACTGTATGGGGACCTGGGGTCTTCTACACTTTATTACAATAACACCTCAAATCTATGCTTGCTGCAGTTCACATATTTATGTTCTGTGTCAGGTTATCCAACATTACACTGTACATAGATTCAGTTCACATGTTTGGTTTGATTTTCCTGTGGTGAGCATTAGTTTGCTGATATCTCATTTATATTTATTGCTATGATAGCTTAGTGGTTAACTACCGTGACTATAGTGTACAGGGTCCTGAGTTTGAGCGTTACAGAGACAGTTTATTTTATTGCTGGGCAGAACATGGGCTCTTGGATCCAGAGTGATTAAGGCACTTTAAAGCAGTTGTTCGAGGGTTTGCACGACGGTAAGCACTGCTAACCTCCGGTTACAGTTTCTTATGCTCAGTTAGCTTCTACTTTGCTTAATCTGTGTAGGCAATGCTTACCCCTGCACAAATGCACTTAAATACACTTACTAGTGCTTATGTATGCTTACTACTGCTTATCTGTGCATAGACCTGCTTACTTGTGCCTTATTCATTATGACACTGACACTTCACATGTGCATTTCATGCAGTACTCCAGTTCACATTTAAATGTTATTCTGTAGGTTATATGGCAAAAAAAATGTAAAATTTTGTTCATATACAGATTTCCCGTGGAAAGTGATTTATGCTGCAGTGGGACTCGAATTGGGAATGCCTGTTAGTTTGGTGGATGCTCTAACCACCCCACTATTGCTGTGCTGCTTCATTTGCATATATATTCCTTGTTATCCTCTTCAGCCTTTTCAGCTGCTTTATCCATAGCTAAGCGATGGGCACACCCGTGCACCTATGGTTAGCTGTACTCGGGGTTTTAAAAAAAATAAATGAAAGGGTCTCTTCATTTTATTTAAATGTACTGCTGTTGAACACATGGGGACTGTTGGTGGGGATATGCGGACACCTATGAGAGGTCTCACTCATTTATTTACACTTTCTTCTGTTCTACTTTGCAGGGAGCATGTTTATTCTGAGAGCTCTGTCTCAGACACACCCCCTGCACTCATCCACACTCCGTGCAGGATTTGGTGCTCAGGCAGTGCACCTTCATTATTATGCATGGCACGCTGCCATCCTCCTCTTAAACTGCCGCTTTTGTGCATTAGTCCTGCACAGAAGTTTAGTAAATCCGGGGGAAAAGGTGTTCATTAGGAATACTATAACTATATAACAAAACATTAAAATAAAGGTGTTCATTAGGAATACTATAACTATGTAACAAAACATTAAAATAAAGGTGTTCATTAGGAATACTATAACTATATAACAAAACATTAAAATAAAGGTGTTCATTAGGAATACTATAACTATGTAACAAAACATTAAAATAAAGGTGTTCATTAGGAATACTATAACTATATAACAAAACATTAAAATAAAGGTGTTCATTAGGAATACTATAACTATGTAACAAAACATTAAAAGAAAGGTGTTCATTAGGAATACTATAACTATATAACAAAACATTAAAATAAAGGTGTTCATTAGGAATACTATAACTATGTAACAAAACATTAAAATAAAGGTGTTCATTAGGAATACTATAACTATGTAACAAAACATTAAAATAAAGGTGTTCATTAGGAATACTATAACTATATAACAAAACATTAAAATAAAGGTGTTCATTAGGAATACTATAACTATGTAACAAAACATTGGGCCAGATTCAGGAAGCCTCCGTGTAAGAGTTATAACTCTTACACGGAGGCTGCAGTTAAACTGTGTGATGTCAGCATGTCATGCATATGCATGAGGTGCATGAGGCATGCTGAATCACACTAGTAACTCTTACACGGTCCGTGTAAGAAAGTAGGGGGCGTGTCTGTAGGCTAAGCCCTGCAAGCGGACACGCCCCCGGAAGACTAGAATGGCTGAAAGTAAACAGCCATGAGAGAGGCCATGGAAATGTGAATAAACACACTACACAACACATGCCCCGATAGACCATCAGTGTATAAAGTGAAGAGATGTTATAAAATTAAATTAAAACCTTTTTTTTTTTTAAACCCCGTAAATGTTTGCTACTGTGTTAGCTCGTGTGCGCGGGTGTGCTACTAGCGCAATCACAGTTAGCAGTCAGTGGAAAAGGATATAAGAACTAAATATGCAAAGTAAGCCAAAATGTAATAGCTTAGCGGTAGAGTTGCCGGCCTAAGAGTAAGCAGGCAGGGTTCGAGCCCCCACAACAACCTTTTTTTTTTTTTTTTTGTAAATAAGCACTAAAAAGCCCCCTGACAGTATTGTACAAATGTAAATGTATTCCCTTTTGTAAAATGGAATGAAATGGAGCATATATTCTGAAGTAACACAATAATAAAAATAGTCAGAAATGTACTGATAGCTAAGCTGCTGTGAGACGGAGTGCCCATAGCTGAGTAGTGTTTAAAAAGCTGCAAACTGCGTGCCCGTTGCTAGGCACCGGTTTAACAGGCTGAAACTGTTTGCAACTAGCTGTGCTCAGCTGAACATGTGTGTCACTAGCCAATTAAGGTTTATCCCAGTGCACACCGTTTGCGCGCCGCTCCCACAAGCTAACTGCCAGTGTGCATGAGTTACCTCCGCGCAAACGAGCGCAGACCTGGTTTTAAGTGCTTAAAAGTGCTTTTGGCATGTTTGATTGACAGGTCCTCAACTCATTTCTGTCATGAAAATCAAAAGTCAGTTGCCAGAGTCGAACCCAGGATACCATGCACTAGAGTCAAGGTACTACACCACTAAGCCATGACAGCAATACCATGAAATGCAGAAATAGCATATATATATGGGATAAAATCCAGAATGGAGCATGAGAAAGCATTTTCAGTGAAGTAGATACAATTCCAAAATGGCCAATCAGAGAAATGTGTGGGAAAAGCGGCATATATAAGCCCCATAGGCGGGAATACACAGCAGAAACGATTGTAGAACAGAGCTGCAGTCAGAATGAGTGGAGTAGGTGAGGGACGTTGCTTTCGAGCACAGCATTGGGGCGTTGAGGAGTCCAGATACATGGTCTGGCTCCTTGTCCATCATCACGAGGCCCAACTCATGCAGGGCCAGGTCTCATGGGGAACATATAGGGCAGAGGCATGGGACCAGTTGGCTCGTGATCTGACCAGTGCTACTGGCATTCCACGCACTGGTGAGCAGGTCCGTCACCACCATGCAGACCTGAAGCGACGCAAGCAAGACCAGTTGACCGAATGGATCCAGGAGGCCCGGGATATGCCCAATGCCCCACTACTGAGTAAGTTACATTTTACTTATGTATGTAAGGATTTCAACTAGCTGATACCATGGAGATGTGTAGTCCAATATTACTTCTTTTGTATTACAGCTGCAGGTGTCCGCTCTATGAACCGCGAGATGCATGCCCGTAGGCTGGTGCGGATGCGCCACCATGCAGGTTAGTAACCCCACCCAGTACTTGTAAATAAATATTATACTGTAGCATGTATCAGAACACTGCAGTGTATTGATTAAAAGTAATATAATGTGCAAGCAAGATTTGAAAGTCTGCAGGTATGGCTGCAACAAGTTCATCAGTATGCAAGTGTAACTGGAAATATAATTGATAGAATTAAACAGTGCTGTAATACAGATGTCCCACCATTAATTAAATATAGTGTAACCTGCAGTAGTCTCAAGAGTACAGCTTCAGAATCTGAGGTAGTCACATGTGAGATATATCACTGTTGAAATGCTGAATCATGACAGAAGTGAGGCTGTTGGAAAGTGTTTGAATCACCACTAGTCTAACATGTGAACAAAGCCTAGAAGTAGCAACCTGAACTGTGAAGTTGCAGGATGTGTGAGAGTGACAGAAAGGGTCATGTATGAATAAATAAAGTAGTAATAACCCCTGAATATATTAGCCCCAGTGTGTTTCTACAGAACTAAATGCATGTGGGAAGTACAACTTAATATCCCAAACTGATTTCAGTGTGTCAGAATCTGGAATGTCTAGGCCAAATGCTGTATATGGTGATCACAGTAAACAATTTGCAGATAGAATGAATGATTATCTGACAGACTAAACAGCCATAGTTGTCCCCTGTCCTGTCATCAAAGTGTAGCAGGATGATGTATCTGATCAAATTCAAAATAAGTAGGATAGTGATGTATTTGTAACAGGTGTAGCTTGACAGTCAAATAAAATTTATTTTGAAACATCAGCCTCAACTTAATTGTATACCTATTACAAATGTGAATCAATGTGTAACATATGAATGTGTCATCACTTTCTATCTCCGCCCAACCCTATAATTCCATATAACAACACCCACTAAATAATGGTATGTGAACATTTCATTAATCATGGACATTTGTCCGTTTCAAAAATATATGCATGTCTGTTCGTGCATGTTCCCT
>NC_056739.1:1294232655-1294262655 GCF_019279795.1 Protopterus annectens
GAAACCAGATATGCACTATAAGCCTTTAACCAGAAATTCCCAGCTCAGAAGGGCAGAGTCCAGCCTCTCCTCCCACAAGAGTGCAGACCACGAACCCTCTTAATGTAAAATAACTGGCTTGAAAGCCCAAGTGCTTAAACCAGAATTAATACACTTTAGAATAACAGACACTGAGCCCTCAATCAGCAGTTCTCAACCTAGAAGGATGTAAGCTACCTGTTCTGCCACAACAGTGCAGACCACAAACCTCTCAGTGCAAAACAACTAACTGGTCCGAAGCCCAAGTGTTTAAACCAAAAGGCTTAGAATGAGTTACACCAAGCAGTAATAAATACAATTGAGTATTTTAAGATGATGCAAAAGTAAAAAGAAGTAGGTAAAAACACAAGTACAGTAAAAGCAGATGAAATTTTTTTTTTTTTTCTGAACAAGTGCTGAGATCAAAGAAACAGATTTGAGTGCTGAAACTAGAAAACTGGCTAGTTACTGTACTGTACTGTACTACATAAATCCCACAATTGTGGGCTTATAAGCTTCGGTTTTTAGTTTTAGGTAGCGCACCCCGTTTGCGCGGGTGTGCACTGCAGTTAAACCCAGAAATCCCGTGAAAAAAAAAAAAGTTATATAACTTATTTTTGCAGCACTTTTTCATGCCAATGGCCACATATTTGGCCATTGGCATGCTTAATGAAACATATGCACCCTTTATTTGGAGCTGACATAGCTCCGTTTATTGCAGAAATGTACTCAGTTGTCAGCTGAGTACATTTCTGCAGCTAACACGTCCGTTACATGGACTGGTTTTGGCTTCGTGGATCGCTCAAATACCTCATTTGCTTATCTTGGAGCTGCAAATGAGGTATTGAGCATTTCCACGCCCAGTCCATGTAAGAGACGTGTTAGCTGTCTCTTACACAGAGATTTGGGCTGTTCCTGAATCAGGAGGCTTACACGGAGGCTTACACTACTCTTGTACTCTGTGTAAGCCTTCCTGAATCTGGCCCATTAAAAGAAAAGTGTTCATTAGGAATACTATAACTATGTAACAAAACATTAAAACAAAAGGTGTTCATTAGGAATACTATAACTATGTAACAAAACATTAAAAGAAAAGTGTTCATTAGGAATACTATAACTATATAACAAAACATTAAAATAAAGGTGTTCATTAGGAATACTATAACTATGTAACAAAACATTAAAAGAAAGGTGTTCATTAGGAATACTATAACCATGTAACAAAACATTAAAAGAAAGGTGTTCATTAGGAATACTATAACTATGTAACAAAACATTAAAATAAAGGTGTTCATTAGGAATACTATAACTATGTAACAAAACATTAAAATAAAGGTGTTCATTAGGAATACTATAACTATGTAACAAAACATTAAAAGAAAGGTGTTCATTAGGACTACTATAACTATGTAACAAAACATTAAAATAAAGGTGTTCATTAGGAATGCTATAACTATGTAACAAAACATTAAAAAAAAAGTGTTCATTAGGAATACTATAACTATGTAACAAAACATTAAAATAAAGGTGTTCATTAGGAATACTATAACTATATAACAAAACATTAAAATAAAGGTGTTCATTAGGAATACTATAAATATGTAACAAAACATTAAAAGAAAGGTGTTCATTAGGACTACTATAACTATGTAACAAAACATTAAAACAAAAGTTTTTCATTAGGAATGCTAAAACTATGTAACAAAACATTAAAAGAAAAGGGTTCATTAGGAATACTATAACTATGTAACAAAACATTAAAACAAAAGGTGTTCATTAGGAATACTATAACTATGTAACAAAACATTAAAACAAAAGGTGTTCATTAGGAATACTATAACTATGTAACAAAACATTAAAACAAAAGGTGTTCATTAGGAATGATATAACTATGTAACAAAACATTAAAAGAAAAGGGTTCACTAGGAATACTATAACTATGTAACAAAACATTAAAAGAAAGGTGTTCATTAGGAATACTATAACTATGTAACAAAACATTAAAACAAAAGGTGTTCATTAGGAATGCTATAACTATGTAACAAAACATTAAAACAAAAGGTGTTCATTAGGAATACTATAACTATGTAACAAAACATTAAAATAACGGTGTTCATTAGGAATGCTATAACTATATAACAAAACATTAAAAGAAAGGTGTTCATTAGGAATACTATAACTATATAACAAAACATTAAAATAAAGGTGTTCATTAGGAATACTATAACTATATAACAAAACATTAAAAGAAAGGTGTTCATTAGGAATACTATAACTATATAACAAAACATTAAAATAAAGGTGTTCATTAGGAATACTATAACTATATAACAAAACATTAAAAGAAAGGTGTTCATTAGGAATACTATAACTATATAACAAAACATTAAAATAAAGGTGTTCATTAGGAATACTATAACTATATAACAAAACATTAAAAGAAAGGTGTTCATTAGGAATACTATAACTATATAACAAAACATTAAAATAAAGGTGTTCATTAGGAATACTATAACTATATAACAAAACATTAAAACAAAAGGTGTTCATTAGGAATACTATAACTATGTAACAAAACATTAAAACAAAAGGTGTTCATTAGGAATGCTATAACTATGTAACAAAACATTAAAATAAAGGTGTTCATTAGGAATACTATAACTATGTAACAAAACATTAAAAGAAAAGTGTTCATTAGGAATACTATAACTATATAACAAAACATTAAAATAAAGGTGTTCATTAGGAATACTATAACTATGTAACAAAACATTAAAAGAAAGGTGTTCATTAGGAATACTATAACCATGTAACAAAACATTAAAATAAAGGTGTTCATTAGGAATACTATAACTATATAACAAAACATTAAAATAAAGGTGTTCATTAGGAATACTATAACTATATAACAAAACATTAAAATAAAGGTGTTCATTAGGAATACTATAACTATATAACAAAACATTAAAAGAAAGGTGTTCATTAGGAATACTATAACTATATAACAAAACATTAAAATAAAGGTGTTCATTAGGAATACTATAACTATGTAACAAAACATTAAAATAAAGGTGTTCATTAGGAATACTATAACTATGTAACAAAACATTAAAAGAAAGGTGTTCATTAGGACTACTATAACTATGTAACAAAACATTAAAACAAAAGTTTTTCATTAGGAATGCTATAACTATGTAACAAAACATTAAAAGAAAAGGGTTCATTAGGAATACTATAACTATGTAACAAAACATTAAAACAAAAGGTGTTCATTAGGAATACTATAACTATGTAACAAAACATTAAAACAAAAGGTGTTCATTAGGAATACTATAACTATGTAACAAAACATTAAAACAAAAGGTGTTCATTAGGAATGCTATAACTATGTAACAAAACATTAAAATAAAGGTGTTCATTAGGAATACTATAACTATGTAACAAAACATTAAAATAAAGGTGTTCATTAGGAATACTATAACTATGTAACAAAACATTAAAATAAAGGTGTTCATTAGGAATACTATAACTATGTAACAACACATTAAAAGAAAAGTGTTCATTAGGAATACTATAACTATATAACAAAACATTAAAATAAAGGTGTTCATTAGGACTACTATAACTATATAACAAAACATTAAAATAAAGGTGTTCATTAGGAATACTATAACTATATAACAAAACATTAAAATAAAGGTGTTCATTAGGAATACTATAACTATGTAACAAAACATTAAAAGAAAGGTGTTCATTAGGAATACTATAACTATATAACAAAACATTAAAAGAAAGGTGTTCATTAGGAATACTATAACTATGTAACAAAACATTAAAAGAAAGGTGTTCATTAGGAATACTATAACTATGTAACAAAACATTAAAACAAAAGGTGTTCATTAGGAATACTATAACTATGCAACAAAACATTAAAATAAAGGTGTTCATTAGGAATACTATAACTATGTAACAAAACATTAAAATAAAGGTGTTCATTAGGACTACTATAACTATGTAACAAAACATTAAAACAAAAGTTTTTCATTAGGAATGCTATAACTATGTAACAAAACATTAAAAGAAAAGGGTTCATTAGGAATACTATAACTATGTAACAAAACATTAAAATAAAGGTGTTCATTAGGAATACTATAACTATATAACAAAACATTAAAATAAAGGTGTTCATTAGGAATACTATAACTATGTAACAAAACATTAAAACAAAAGGTGTTCATTAGGAATACTATAACTATGTAACAAAACATTAAAACAAAAGGTGTTCATTAGGAATGCTATAACTATGTAACAAAACATTAAAAGAAAGGTGTTACTATGTAACAAAACCTTAAAAAAAGGTGTTCATTAGGAATACTAGAACTGTGTAACAAAACCATAAAGGGGGATTTGTTATGATGGAATACCACAATGACACGCACTTATGATCAGGCTTCCTTCACCATTCTATGAATCCCTAAATATAGCCATATAGAAATTAACTTTATTAACCAAAAAATAAATATAATATAAACTCTAAGCTATATGGGCTTGCATATTTTCTTAACTAATTTCATTTTTTGTAGGCATATTTTTCACTTGCACTCCAGTAAAAGTAAAAGAACAGCATGAAGATATAGGAGCAGTTAGAGAATTGGTTCAATACCTTATTAAAAAAAGGGTTAGTTATTTTGCGAATAAAATTATTTTCATATACTTAGGCTTTTCTCTTCTCTGTGCCTTGACATGAAAATAAAACTATGAATAACTCTTATAATAATTATTCAATCATACTTCAATATATAAAGGAAGTATCTGAATGACAGTGATTTTCTTCTCTATAAATGAATAATGTCCTTTAACTATCTGTTCGAAACAGCTGGCTTAAGTAATGACACAGAGCATTAGCACTTGGGATATCTGCAGCACTACAGTAGTGCTTATGCACAAAGGATTCATGAGCCAGTTAAGAATTTATTGAAAAGCTTTGACAAAAAAATTATGTATGGTCAAACGTGTTCAAATGAAGCTTGTAGCTACAAAGCTAATAAGGTTCAAAATGTGGACTTTAATGGTTATTTATATATCACTACATATGATGACATCACAGCATGTCTGGCAATCATCCACCCTGCTTTAGAAGTAAAAGGAGGGTACAGTAATGCTAATACTTTCATACTGCATTGCACATTTCCTACAGTGCTAGTGCATACTCTCTCTCTCTCACACACACACACACACACACACACACACACACACACGCACACACTTATGTGCTTCAATTTTGACTCCAAATTCAAGACTAGCATTTATTTCTAAATGCTGGCATGCATTGAAGGGTGATTGGGATATGTTGATTATGCCCCTTAAAAGTTTGAGCCTGCCCTTTTACCCCACCTTAGTGCTGTACCTCTGCACACACACACACACACACACACACACACACACACACACACACACACACACACACACACACACACACACACACACACACATCTGTGTGTGTGTGTGTGTTTCACCTTTAACTTTGTATAATGCACACAATCTTCTTTTTAAGGGCACAGTTTTCATATTTATTTTAAGCCTAAGTAGTTCCCATGGTAACGACCATTTGAGAAGGTCTTTATTTATATTTAGTTTAAACTATTAGTTGTTTCAGATGATTAAGATAGTATTGTTTCCTTATCTACAGTTTTGAAGTTATCATTTTTTTGCTTCTTTATTTACTGTCTGTTAGCTGGGTAAGTGGATTGGACCAAAGATCCTTGTCAGCCACAACCCCGATACAAAGGTCAAGGAACATAGTTAATAAGTGCACAGTATATGCAAGTAAAAACACTGGAGTCCACTAAGCCATTAGAGATACGGGGCTAATTCAGAAACTTTGTTTTAACACATTCAGATGTGTACAGTATATAGATTGACTGTATTGTGCTGTAGTGCAACTCATTTAATTTGATTACTTCTTCTGTTTATTTTATTTACCCCTTGTTAGTGGTCATTACATACTTATAAATAAAATAAATAAAATAAATATTGAGAATAATCTATGGGCACAGGAAACAAGGCCTTTGCAAACAGTTTCATACAGGTCTGTATCTTCCAAATATACTTGCTAACACATGTGTGTGTAACTGAATTTGAAGTCGTTAGCATTCTCGTGTAAACTTCTAGTGCGCTCTGTACCAGATTAGTCAGAAGGATTAGCCGCACACTGCTCTGCTGCTTTAAGCACTGTCTGTTTAATGACCCTCGGCATAACTTAACTCACTAGCCTCAGTACTAGGTTTATCTGTACATATCTAGTAGGAGTCAACTTATAAGGGTACTAGTGAATTCTTCTAGAGATGTGTGTATTTAGAAATAACACTTATGGATTGTTTCAATTCCTGTGTATTAGATGGTCTTCTAAAAATAACTATCTGGTACAATGTACTTACCCATGGAGGTTTCATTAAGAACCAACAGTACACTACAAATCAGACTTGCTTCAGTTGCACTAAATGTAACAAACTGTAGTTAATTACCTAGATCAAAAATGGGATGAATAATTTATTTGTAGTTGCAGTAATTATATAACCCTAATGACAGTTTCAGAATGTGTGGCTAGTTGGAAAGATGAACTTAATCAATTATATCCTTGCAATGATCCACCAATTAATATAACTTATATCACCATCAGAAGAAGGCCAAAGCCTTCTATTAAAAAAAAGTACAAACAGATGACAAATAAACTCCATTTGACGCTATTGCTGTAAATGCTGCTCATGAAAACCATGCAAGATTATAGACTCTCTACCCAGAATACTTAAAAGGTAAACATAAAGGTAAAAGCAGAAAAATAAAAATATAAAATATGATAAGCAAACATAAAAGGAGAAGAAGAACAGAATATACTTAACAGGACTGAAACAGATCTCTGGACGTAATCAGGTTGGAACGTTCCTAAGATATTTGATGAGCCAGTTAATACTACAAAAACAAATGATAAGATTGTAGGTGTTATTTTATCAAACATAAACAGATTGGAATTGAATTCCTCTAGAAATCTCACAGATGATAATGATTTGTCTAATAATCAATTGGGATATCATCTATCCCCACCTTTGCCAAGCCCATTTAATGAGGTTTGGTAACAGACCGATTTGTCCAGGGACATCTTCAAGTGGGGTTAGATAAATAGAGTAGCAGAAATTAAGAGGATGGGGGGAGGATAGGGTTAAATGGGAATGAGGGATGACTGGGAGGAAATGAGGTAAGGGTAGGGAGGGGCTTAAAGGGTTTTAGGCAAGCTTAAGTGGTGTAAGAATCACATTTATGGCATGAACTTGCTGCTGAGAGTATTACATGCATGACAACCTGTGGTGTAGGTAGGCCTTGTACTACCTTTAGTTATGTTTGGGTGGAGGCAATGGGGTGTTTTTGACTGTGGTTGGCATTGTGTTAGTGAGATTCACTTTTCAGCATTGGTGATTAAGGTAGATAAGTCTGGGTGCATTAGGGATTTATATGTGGCTGGACTGGGGTATTTTCTTAGAGGTTTTGTCAAGGATGGCTGATTCCCGGGTTAAGTAGTGGCATGCAATGGATGCCACATGAGCAGTGGTACTAGGTGGCTGGCTCAAGCATATTGCTCAACTGTACAGATTTTCTGGTTCTTCTGTCAAATTTGTAAGTTGTAAACCTTTTAAAGCAGTTCCCCGCTTTTTTTTTTTATTGTTGTTTTTACCATGCAGAACAGCACTTCAGTGCAAGAATGATGGTGTGCATGTCGCGGTGGGGTAAGACAAGCCCTCAGTGCTTGCCCATCCTTTGTTTGAGGTTTCTTGTTCCAGATTTAAAGATACGGAACCTTTTTTCCTAACTGCCGTTTGTGGTACTGTAAAAAAAAACAAAAAAAAAACAAAAAAAAAACTACTAACTAAATTAAAGGGGTTTCCTTTGAGAAGTACTGTGGCTTCCCAGGCAATGCAATGTCCACAAGTATCGGCTACTCTCTACGTACTTGCAGAGTGGCTTTAACCAGTATGGAGGAGGGCTTCCTTTGTGACCTGCATTTGAGTTTGGGATTCCATCCTTTGAAAATACCTTCCATCAATAAGCCTGGTATTCTAGGCATGTTTAGGTTTGCAAGAACAGTAGTTAGGTTTGCAAGAGCAGATCGCTGAGGCTGCATTCAAAGATAGATGTTGCCAAGCAAATGGGTATGCCAGCTCAGTTTTGATTTTATGCATAGCTATATACACTTAGCTTAAAGAAAAAAAAACAGTTCCCCTGCATATGTGATTATGTTTGGGGGATCGATTCTGTCATTCAAGGTTTTAGAGTGCCGACTGGGAGTGTACTTGGTGCTGTTGGAGATTTGGTTTTATTGCTTCCGTTTTCATTCATGGGAGATAGAGTGCTGTGTTTTCACTCATGGGAGCTAGAGATTATGATGAAGATTGGGAAGGTAGCCAGTGTTGGTGGAGATTGCATTTTCAGTTGTGAGGGTTTTGATGTGTTTCATCTTCAGATTAACTTGTAGTTGTTTTTGTGTGCAGGGATGAATACTCTTTGTGTGGTGTCCGCAACTTTGTAATTTCTCTGTTGCCCTAGCTGGTTTTCATTGAGGGCTTACCTTAGCTGTTTTATTCATTGGTGGTTTAGGAATCATTTTATCTCCCTTGTTGGTTTGTGGTCTTGGTGTGGTGGCATTGAGGGTTCTTTGGGTGCTGTTGTAGCTTTGTAGTCTCTCTGTTACCGCTGGCAACCCGGGTTCATTTGCTGCTCTACCAATGACTCTGTGACTTACAGCTAGAAGTGTGTTTTTCATGGGCTGTGGAGCCATTCATGGTCAGCGGGTCATGGGCAGGCACATTTCTGTAGAAAGGGGTGGATGACCATTTCAGCTATTAACGCATATGCATGGGAAGCCACCCCAGTTTGTGAGGGGGGGGGGGTTCCAACTGTCAGGCACCTTTGTTTCATAAGGTTGGTCCTGTGCAGTAAATGGTGGTTTTGGGGCTAATTGCACTTCACTAGTGGTGGAAGTTCCTTCTATCTTTCTTGAGTAACAGGTAGTATGTATGTATGTTTATGTATATGTTTATGTGTGTGTGTATGTATAGATATATGTATATATCTGTGCGTGTGTGCATGTGTGTGGGTGTGTATGTGTGTGTGTGTGTGTGTGTGTGTGTGTATATATATATATATATATATATATATATATATATATATATATATATATATATATAGGTGCCCAGCCTGTTATCCATTATACAATGTCCAGAATTATGTTAGTTGGGTCTGTTGGCATAAACTGCAATCTTCAGATACATTACTGGAGAAGTCTGCTGTCATTCTGATGGCATGGGTGCTTGTTGGGGTTGAATGTCACTGGATTAAAGTGAGGATATAGGTTCCTGAATGGGTACATGCACTTGATTCAAGTTTGATAGCCTCCGCAATATGGCACGTTAACACACACTGAATGTTATTTCTAGTGCAAGAGATAAAACAGTGTCATTTTCCTCATGGTGACAAAGAGCAATATTGTTGTTAAACTAATTCATATTGTAGGGCAAGGGATTTATTTATTCATTGCTTCATGATGGTTAATATTTCTGGAAGCTCAATTGATGCTTGATAGCTTGGAAGTGGATTTATTGGAATAGAATTGCTTCCTTTACTCAAGAAGAAAGTTACATTTAGATAAATATATAGAATGCTGATGACTGACCTTAATTTCTAAAGGCTGAAAAGGTGTCGCTGACTTGGCTTTGTGCTCGGAGTTGGGTTGTGTAAGATTTGGCATTTGCTGCTTGTGGGCTTCCCTGGCGTCTCTGGCAGGGGACATGGGTATCTACCATCTTGCGCATGTTTGGTAAGGCATTAACAGTCATGGGGGGGTTGGCCCACTTTTCTGATTCCAGGCATAGGAGGGGGCATTAACCTGTCTCCTCATGGATGCAAGACGGGAAGGAGGAAAGAAGAAAGGAATGAGAAATAAAAATAAAAAAGCATATATATTTATATATACATACACATAATATATTAGAGAGGAGTTATAGCAGGTACTGTATATTGGTTCAAATTTAACAATGCACAGTAATGTCAGGTCAGAAGACAGCTAGTAGTTTTGAGTTTTAGACTTCTTCCTCTTCACAAGGGTGGTTATTTCAGCAACTTTATGCACTGTCAGGGCAGTATTTAAGGGTTGTTTTAGTTTGGATCTTTGTTCCTCACTTTGAGGTTCTCATTCTTCCTAACTGTACAGAATTTTGCAGAATGCCCAGGTTTGATTACATTTCTCTCTTCTTTGCAGATGGTGGTGCAATGATGGGTGTTTCAGCAGTTGGAGTACTACACAATGCAGTCCACAGATGGTGTCAGCTCAGAGGTCGTATCAACTGGTGATTTAAAGGATGTGGTCTCATCAGGTGATGAGGTTGCCAAAAAGGGGTTTTGATTGCTGAGCTGGATGGAGTGAGGTCATAAGTAGTGATACAGTTTTGTCTTATTTGGTGTGAGAGTTTATGTGGTATGTGAGTATTGCATGGACTAATAAACTGTTCTTATGACTAAGGTTAGGTTGGAATTTGGGATCTTGATGACCAATTGATTAGTCAGGCAAACCTGGTGAGCAGCGAGGGGTGTGTTTTTTTTTCACACTCAAACAGCATGTATTTGGCTGTAAAGGTGACAGATGGAAATGGGCAGGTAGGTTGAGTGAGTTGGAGCAGCCTGAATTTCTTACATGGGGGTTTCCTTAAGGATGTCTATTGAATCAAGGAGTGGGGGGGGGTGAAGTGGTAGGTTTGTATGTTCCTTACAAAGGAGGGTAGTGTTTGTAAGTTATGGTAGGGTAGAAATGGGGGGATGGGTAGGCTATTTAGTTTGTCTGACTCCCTTTCCTGGGGTTGATAGGAGGTGGTGTTATATGTTCAACTTAAGAGTAGGTAGGGTTTGTGGGAGCTTTGCAGATATGCGAGTGTGCGAGAGTTTGGGGATGGGAACTAAGTATTCCCATGGCCTGTCTGAAGTGTAACAACGAAGCAGGGTATGCTTTTGGTTCCCTAGCAGGTTTAGGGTTTGTTTTGTTGTTGGATGCAAGGTGACATGTTGAAGTGAAAGCCTTAAAAGGGAACTCCAAAGAACTGGTGGATTAATGATCCTGAGCTTTTGGTGGATGCATTGGATTGTTCATAGGGATTTGCACTGGTTACCAATGTGGCAGGAGGATTGGGTTGGGCTATACTTTTGGAGGGATTAGTTTTGGCTTGCCTGTCAGCAGGGTAGGATGCCTGGAGGAGGGTAGTGGGACTTGAAGTTGGTTTTAATCTAGCAGGTATCATACTTTTGGCAGGAGAATTTGGGGAGAATGGGGCCATTTTCACTTTGGCAGTATGGTGGTGGAATGGGGTTGCTGGTGCCGCTATCCAAGGTGTAGCATGTTAGGTTAGAAGGATTAGATGCATGCACCAGGAGCCTGGGGCAGCTTTTATAAGTGAACTATACGGTAGGGATGTGCGAGTGGGTTAAATTGTGTTGAAGTGGTCGGGGGTAAGAGATTGTTGGGATGGAATGTTGAGTCATTTGGTTCAGACTTGTGAATAGGGTGGGACATTTCAGTCATTCAAAGAAGATTTAGCTGCGATTGCTACAGCTGTATGGGTGTTCAGATTATATTAATCACTAAATTGGGGATGGTGGCTCCTGTGCTGTAATGGATAGGGTGCCAATTAGCAGATATTACAATTAAAAAAAAAAAGTTGGCATTTGGTAAATACAGGATCATTAGACTACTGTTGGTGTGGTTGTTTCATGACTGTACCAAAGACATTAACAAGGTGGGGTTTTGGTGGCCAAAGGACTTCTTCCTTTATAAGAATAGTGGGTATGATAGCAGGATGACTATGCAATTGATCCATTGGGAAGTAAATGTCATTTTAGTCATCAGTATATCTGGTGGGTGGAAAAAGGAGTTGCAGTTAGGCAAGATGGCATGCCATTGACATTGCCTTGTGTCAGGCAACATTGGGCTTAGAGGCTTGGTGGTTCATAGGTCGGGTATTGACCTGGATGTATTGAAGTCATTTGGTGGGTGTTTTTTTTTTTTTTTTGGTACACAAATACTATGATGTCATTAAATGTTTTCTTGTTTATATCAGGTAGTCGGTGATGGTGGGATTACTATTATTGATTAGAATGGCAGTTTTATTTTGGACATTAATAGGTACCTCGGGTAGTAAAACAAGAATACAGTTAGGCATGATGGTAAGCAATTGTTCTTGCATGGTCTTGTGTGGTGTGGATTTAGTTTATTGGTGGTCCATTTCACATGTAGTGACTTGGGAATCATTTTGAGGCTACTACTGGTAGATGGATAAATTTTGTTGATGGTATGCTAGGTTTTGAGGTTTTGAATTGTCACTTTGCATTGGAGAGGGATTGGGGTATACTTTCAGCAGTTTACACAATTGGTCACTTTGGCTAATTATGTGATAGGGCTTTGGGTGGTTATGACACAAATCTAGTTTGGTTAGAGAGGATGGAGTACACTGAATGGTGTTGAATGGAGGTCTTTTAATAAGCAGGTAGGTTGCTGGAAATTTAGTAGGAGAAAGGGGAACAGTCTGGTCAGGCTGGTGGGTGGGGAAGAGGGGCAGGCTTGCCCTCTTCTGTTCCCCCTCTAGTGTTGGATGTTGGACATTGCTTGATAAGGAAATAAGCAAGCGGAGGTAAGTTGCTTATTTGGTTAGACGTGTAATTTAATAAATGGTAAGTGAAGTGAGTGGTGGCACACTGCTTCATAAGTAAACGAGTGGAGGTATGGATGCTGCTTACTGGTCAGGATGAGTGGGGTCATGCTGTCCTATTTTAATGTTACTTGGATGTTATCTGCACCTATATCATGTGTAGGTTGTAATTAATAAATATTGGTTTAACAATCATATTTATGGAAGTTTAATAAAGGTTGTCAAATGCCATTTGGTGTGATGTGATTATTGAAGGGGCCCGGGACAATAACATTTCATTGGGTTTTGCAACAGGACCTTTTTGATTTATTTTTTTCTTGTTAACTTTGTCATTTTATCTTCCTTTTCTTAAGACTGGTCTCTTTGCTGATGACATGTTTATCTTCAGACACTCTTCCTGTCATCTCAGTATTAAAATGTCATCGAACAACCTTATTGAATTACTCATGAGTTCCACAAAGAATTTAGTTCTGAGATGAAAAAAAAAAAAACAGAGTCAAGGAAACATGGACTTCCCTACCAATTGACAAATACAGTAGAGAGCTTTGACTGCTGAAACTGTTGTACATTTCAGACACAATAAAATCTTGGCAACCTTTAGCAAAATCTTGAGTTTAAAAAGGAGTATCATGCCCTCAGTTAAATGAATACAAGTCCCCTAACACTTCCTGTTTGCATTATTCAAACTTTCTTGATTGTATCTATATGAATAGCCGTTCTGTTCTCTAGGAAAGTAATTAAATAAGAAACCAAATAACTCATTAATTAATTTAGTTTCTCTGTCTCTGTTATTCATTCACTGGCAGGTAAAATAACATTGCAGACAGCCTCATCAAGGAAAAAAACACAATAACTTTACCAACCATTTTAACTCTGCATTAATTGCTTCTTATTTTAAATGCTTTGCTTCCCTTTGGAGTGCCTATAAATTAACTTTTGTATAGTGTACTAAATGTACAGTTTAATGTTTTCCATCCATCAATATTAAAGATTACAATGTTGCACATCCAGCATACAGACAACTCTCAATCCTTTCAATAGTCTCTTATTATTTTATTTATTTATTTTACATTTGTTGACCAGGATACTCCTAAAAGTCATCTCTGCCTCTGTGCCATATTAAGGTACTGCAAATGACTAAAAGGTTTCAACTTTTTTTGTCAAAATGTATAAATGTTTTGAAAAATTAACTGCCAAACTGCAATGGGTTACTTAACATTTCTACTACGTGTGCAAATACTTTGGTACGCACAGCCTGACTAGTCTGAAAATGTACTAGTACCACTGGTTCCACTTATCGCACTTCTCTGCAGTGCAGTTAATGAACTGCTCCAAATTCCACATGTTAATGGATGGGAGAAAGAAGGAAAAGACCCAGATATATACGTTAGTGCAATTGGAAACTAGTAAGGTTTTGTACAAAGCACTTCTGTTCCATTCACCTTGGTAGGAACTGCAATCAGGTAAAAACCTACTGTGTTAACTTTTTGTATGACTTTCAGTTATGGTGATTGATCGACCCAAAAATGGAATTTTGGTGAAAGGTACAGTTGGTACCTCATGCCCAACAGTTTTGCAAAGTATGATACGAATAGGGTGAGTGCCATGCAGCTCCAGAGCAAGTGGTTGTAGTAGCTTACAATGCTAATAAAGCAGTCATATTAATGTTATATATATGTTGACATTTAAATTAACTAGATTAGGCAAAATAATTATTTAATATTGTGTTTTGACATAGAGCAGTCCTTCAACCACAAGTTATACATGTCTTTGAGCTATGGAAAAACATTTATTTTCTTAAAAGTAACAGCTGCTGCATTAATAATATTGTCCAAAGGAATGGATACTTTGTTAGATTTACAAAATACAAAAACCTGCTAAAGGTCTGTGTCATGTTTTCACAAAATGAAACGTATTACTGTGAGTTTGGCAGTTGTAACTATTTCTCTAAATGTTCGTCATACTTATTTTATTGCATTACCTGATGTGCTGATATAATTATTTCAAAGGTCTTTACAGAAGATTGTTCTAGGTAACCAAGTGAGAATTAATGACACACCTATCAGTTTTTGTTTGTTAGCATTTGACAATGAAACCACCAAGCATATCTGTTGAACTACTTAAAATGATTTCACAAAATATTTTGAAACATTTAAACTTTTTAAAAGTCATATAATTTCACCAAACTCTGCTGTGAGTAGTGCTATATTATGTTTTAAGCAGTCATTGAATTTGTTGGCTTGAGCAATCTATATAAGAGTTTGGAATCTGAGAAGAGAAATGAAAGTTCAAAAATGGTTAAAGAAAGTGAAGATTTAGATGTGATGAAGAATAACGTATCGTTTTATTTGCAGGAAAAACACAAAGGACATCTTTAATCAAGGATGAGAGATGAGTCATCCTCATTTGGTTTCCGACCAAACCATAGCACCACCACTGCCTTACTCTCCTTTACTAACACTATCTTTCAGCATAAAAACAATGGCTATCTCTCCTCTGCTACTTTCCTAGACTTATCTAAAGCATTTGACATGGTCCCACACAAACAACTTATCTCTGTCCTCAATAACCTATCCTTCTCACAATCAGTCACCAACTGGTTTCAGAGTTACCTGTCTGACCGCCAACAATCCGTTGTATGGCAGAATGACATATCTCCCCAACTACCTGTCTCCATAGGGGTTCCCCAAGGATCCATCCTTGGACCCCTACTTTTCTCTGTTTACACCAATAATCTAGCCTCTGCCACCAAACTTGGCACACTCATCCAATACGCAGATGACTCAACCGTCATCTGCACAGCCCAGTCCCTACCCAAACTGTAAAAAGTTACACAGGAAGCCTTTTCCACTGTTGAAACATGGTTATCCGATGCCCAATTAATACTCAACCCAAACAAAACTAAACTACTCATCTTCCAACCCACCAAACATACTCAAAACAACTCTCACTTTAACATCACAGCAAAAGACAACACCACTATATACCCAACTGAACACACCAAATTGCTAGGAGTGGAAATAGAAAATAAACTAAAATTTGACATTCACATATCCATGACCATAAAAAAAGTCCACAAAAAACTAGGAGCATTATACAGAAATAAACAATTTCTCACCAAAGCAGCAAAGATTTCAATAGCAAATTCCCACCTTATCTCCATCCTACTTTATGCCTCTCCAGTATATACCAACCTAAGGCAATGTGATCTAAACAAGCTAGAGACCTGCTACAACAGAATCGCCAAATTCGCCACAGGGGCATCCTACCATAGTCACCACTGTCTCTCACTTGCTGAACTGGGCTGGCTTGAACTCCCTCACCTCCTTCAGTGGTATCAACTCTCACTCACCCACAAACTAGTAAACCATCCACTAAATGTCCCATCCCTCCAGAATCTACTCCAACCCTATTGCACCACCAGACCACTAAGATCCAGCAACAAAAATCACTTACAGATCACTAAAGCCAATAACTCTGCTGGTGAAGCACTATTCTCTTGCGCCATAGCCAAATTATGGAACTCACTCCCACCCACAATTACCTCCGTACCATCATGCACCAACTTCAAAACTTTATTAAAAGCGCACCTAAAACATGCTGGCTATGCCCTTGCAACTCCCACTCTAATATCATCCACCCCATCCAACTACTACCTTTCTTTCACCTCCACTAAATACCTTGATGATAGCAAGCTCAGATGCTCATAAGCCTAGTACTTATTATACAGCAGGAACTTCTCATTGTTACATTTGTTAATGCCTGTTATGTACTTCACAGATAAAGATTCTAGTTGTCTACTGATGTACTATGTTCTTCATCTGTAAATATGTTGTAAGTAATTTCTATGTTAAATTGTTAATCGCTATGTAATCCAATGTAACTACTGTCTGTTTATTTTACTGTGGAGCTTTTCTCCCCGGGCCTCCGCTGAAAATGGACCCACGTCCAGTCGGACAATCCCGGTCAACAAATTTAAATAAATAAATAAATAAAATAAATAATGAGTCCTGCAACACAGAATGTTAATGGGTTAAATGATCCAGTGAAGAAAAATAAAGTACTTATTTTACAGGATTAAAACCTTGTGTAGTTACATTATAAGAACAACACAGAGATGATCAGGAATATGATGCATAAATACGGGGGTATTAGTTACAGGGAGTGTCATTGTTTGTTAGAGCAAGCAAGTGGCCTAACTGATTTCAAGAACTTATATCCAGCAGGGAGAGATTTTGTTAGAATCAATTGGATGTTATGCTAAAACCAAGGAGTATACAGGAGAAAATGCATTATGATTTATAGTACATATTTAACTCCAGGGATTGTCCAGGTATAATTTTATAGCCTGATGAGGGGAAAAATAACTTTTCTGAAGGGTTCTGAGGTATAGAGGATCATAGGCTGAAAGTAGCCAGCAGTCTCAATGGCCATTGATTGTCTATCCAACTAAGTCCCTTAAATTTATATAAAAGTTAATGGTATCCAACTCCTTTCTCTGGAACAACTATGGAGAATATCCCAGGGGAACAATTATGACTGCCTATCCAATTAACAAAATTAACACTGAAAGCAGAAAGAGTAATGTTTTGCTTGACATATACATGGTGCTTGTTACACAAGCATGGTATGTGTCAGGTTAAGTACCTATCCTACCAATAGTGTAGACTGAGATACTTGATATGGAGATCATGTGGAGGAGGGTTGTTTTCTCATGCAAAAAGCCAAGCAAAGTTTACAGCAAATGAAACATTATGAGATGGAGTACCAGGGGAGGGCTGTCCATCTATCTTGGTAGCTAACAGACTTCAGACCAGTGATATTTTTAGTTAAAAATTTCTGAGGTATCTCAAGTTAAGCAACATTGTAAGAATGGCAACTGGATCTGATGAAGGATGAATACATGAGAAATAAGCCTTCTTTGACTCTAGAAGGGATTCCTTTGGAAATAAGTTATGGCAGGTAGAAGGATTTATCTGTTGCTGTGGAGACAAGATTTAAATGATAATGACTTTTCAGCATAGGTCCCCAAATCCATGATGACAATGTTGATCCGGAGGCTGTGACATGTATATGACAGGAGGTATGTTAACTAAACAGAGCCACACTACATTTATTAGCATTTAGCTTAAGACCATTGTCAATAGACTAAGAATCAACATTTTCAAATCTTCACTGAAGAACTTGTGAGTTAGAAGATTAGCTGATAATTAAGCTGAGTTTGCAGTCATAAGCAAGCTTATATAATGGCAAACATGGAATATTAGACTGGATATCAGACAAATAAATGCAGAGAAGGAGGAGGTTTAGTACTGAGCCCTGTGGGACACCATTGATAACATTTTTAGATTTAGAGGAAGCTCCTGCAGTTTTCATTTACAGTGAATTGTGTCACTTTATCCATAGTACCTGCAAGGGTGAGGGGATTTTATCAAATGCTTTGTTGAGATCAATTCAGAAAGTTTCAACATAGTGACCACTGTTTACAGGTTCAGTTACCTTTTCAAAAATGTTTACAACTTAAGAAGATATCATCTGCCTTGACAAAGCCAAAATATTTTGGGTCAGGAGTTGGGAGGTTACCTATGTGTATATGAATGAGCTCAGATACAATGTACTCCATAGCCTTACATATAAGACTGGTTAGACTACTGAGATCACCTGGATCTGTGTTAGGGTCACCCTTGTGAAGTAGATCATAATAATCCACAACACAAATCCAAGGCTCAGCAATGAATCAAGGAGACCACAGCAGTTAAATTCCACAATTTTAATGAAAAACTTCAAATTCTTAAGAGATTTCATTCTTGTAATCAGGACTTCTTCAGAAGTATAAAATATAAGTTCAGACCCATATTTAAATACCCCACCAACAAAATCACATGACCATTTCCATCAATTAACACTTTAAGAAAAATATCATACCAATAATATAAAAGTTCATTCTAAACTATAAATAAAAAAATCATTATAAATACACCTCCTTATCATTAAACTATGTTGTAAATTCTATCTATCTAAACTTTTTATTTTCAAAAGGCAGGCTGTAGAACACTGTTTATTCAGTCCCGGATAACTAAAAGCATTTAGGAACAATTGCCAATACAGTTCCCCTCTACTCATCACTCATTAGACCCATTATAGAGTACAATGCCCCTTTTGGTATGTACCTCACAAGACATCTACAACAACTGGAAAGGCCACAGAAATACCTCACAAAGAGGATTACCAGCCTCAAACAGATGTCCTATGCAGACCATCTCAAAAAACTCCAGCTTTACTCCATCGCATATCGCCTACTCAGAGGTGATCTCTGCCTAACATACAAAGCTATGTCAAACCCAGAGCTGCTGGACATACTCCACTTAAAGAAATTCCAATCCCTCCAAGCTACACGTTCTAGGGACCTAAACCTTGTCACCACAATAAACAGAACATGCTGGAGGGATAGATTCCTGTCCCAAAGACTTCCCATACTCTGGAACAAACTACCTATCTATATCAAGCAAAGCTCCTCATTAGTACTTTTCAAGAAAAATATTGATGATTGGATGGGAAATAGGAAATTCACCCCCAGGATCACTTCTGTGGCTCTGCTTGACAGTGGCACAGGAAAATAATCTTCTTGGGTGGCAAAAGCCAGGGTACTTTTTTGGCTGGGCTTGTATAGGCCTCAGGGCCGATAGCCTAGTACCTACCTATGAACCTAAACATAAAGCATGAGACCCACACCTAACATTTGGTGCAACCTGTTCCAAAACAGAAAATTTAAAATAATGTTCAGTATTATTTATAATGTGCCTTGCTAGGGTCTATATTATCATAACACATGCTCAGAAGAGTGAATGACAGATAATCAATCCCATGTAAGTGAAAGCGTACAATGTCTAAACTTCAGAACAGCAATTATTTTCCAATGGAAAACAGTTGTTGTTCTGAAAACAAAACAAAAAAAAAGTAAACCTTACTTAACGTGGGGGGGGGGGCTTCACCTCCCACACACCCCCTACTTAAATATACCAACTCCGAGATCGCACTACAGTGCCGAAAAGGCAAAGTAGCGAAAGCGGCCAAACAAATTCTTTCCCAGGGAAAGAATTCACTGAAATGCTGCTTCGTTATTTTGCCTTTTTGTACTTTACTGTTTGACAAAGATGCGTTCGACAACCTGCGTCTGCGACGGCGTAATAGGGAACCCCTTGCTAGAGCATTAGTATTCCTTTTGTTATTAATATCATATATGCGACAAAATTAATACTTATGAGGAGATGGAAATTATTTTGAAGAATAATTTCATACTTTTTGAAGGGAATTATTATTTGCAATCAACAGGTGTAGCTATGGGTTTAAATTGTGGGTCACTTTTTGTTAATTTGGTAATGGTATATTGGCAGAAACAATTTATTAATGGCCCATACAAGGACACCATTACATTTTATACAAGATAGTTGGATGACATCTTTCTCATGTGGAGACAACATGATGACTACTTGGTGGAGTTTACTGAATTTATTAATAAGACTACTGGCTTTCTTGTTTTTAAATTTGAACATAATAGTGCTGTACCTTTTTTGGATGTTTTATTGGAAAAATATTTGAATAATGGAATATATGTAGTTAATATTTGTAGGAAGCCTACTTATTCTAATGCCATTTTTCATCTTGACAGTACACAGCCAACCCAACAAAAAAGAGCTATAGTTAAGGGCCAATTTGTCAGGGCAGCCTGTATAGTTACTAGAGAATCTGATTTTATAAGGGAAACTCTTCTTATGGAAGACATGTTTTTAAAAAGAGATTACCCAAAATCATTAGTAAAAAAAACGTAAAAAGGAGTTATTTCAAAAAGACGTTCAGGTTATTTTAAACATATCTTTCAAGAAGGTCATGGCCATGTTGGGCAGCAGTTAAATATGACTATGGAAACTAATTCTTATAACTGTTCTTTTGTCACTACCTTTAATAGTGACAACTCTTTAATTAAATGGGTCATGGAAAAGAACTGGGTAGTGTTTAAGGATGACTTAGACATCAATTCAAAATTTGGGGATGGCCCTGTTATAGTATATAAAAGAGGAAGATGTTTGAAAAACTTACTGGATATGCGTTCTTTTAATACCTGTACTATAATAAAAGGTATGAGTAAATGTGGATGTTGTAGGCTTGGTAAACATATTATGGTTGGTAAGGAATGTATTCTTATTGACAGGGTTATTACCATAAGTAGTAACTATAATTGTTGTTCAAAATATGTGGTATTTATTGCTGTGTGCCAAATATGTAGGGCTTTTTATATTGGTAAAACTGAATGAATGTTAAAGTAGCGCATTTATGAACAAATATATGATATTAATAACAAAAATAATACTAACACTCTAGCAAGGCATATTATAAATAATACTGAACATTATTATACATTTTCTGTTTCGGAACAGGTTGCACCAAATGTTAGGTGTGGGTCTCATGCTTTACATTTAAAGTTGAGGGAAGTGTACTGGCAGTTGTTCCTAAATGCTTTTTTTTTATCCAGGACTGAATAAACAGTGTTCTATAGTCTGCCTTTTAAAAATAAAAAGTTTATATAGATAGAATTTATAATGTAATTTAATGATAAGTAGGTTTACTTATAATGATTTTTGATTAATAGTTTTAAAAATAACTTTCATATTATTGGTATGATATTTTTCTTTAAGTGTTACTTGATGGAAATGGTCATGTGATTTGGGTGGCCAGATATTTAAATATGGGTTTGAACTTGTATTTTATACTTCTGAAGAAGTCCTGATTACAAGGACAAAAGCACTTAAGTATTTGAAGTTTTGCCATTAAAAGTGTGCATTTTTACTTCCGTGGTCTCCTTGATTTGTTGCTGAGCCTTGGATTTCTGTTGTGGATTGCTTTGGGTTTAGGTACCTGCTTTTGCTGGGCCTTCACTGTTTTTGTTTTTTCGAAGTAGATCACAGTGGCAGTTCTCCAAGCAGCAGATACTTAATCTGTGGAGAGCTGGAGAATAAAATGGTTACAGATAATTTCAGACAATCTATATAGTTAGTCCTAATAGGTAGCAACCAAGTACATCATCGGGAACCATGGAAGTTATGTTTTAGCCTCAGCGAGAGCAAGAAAATTTGGTGTGCTGTATTTTTTTGTGTGAGAGGCAGGATATGGAATAACTGAATGGGTCAGTGCAGTAAAGTTGGAGATACATTTATTTACTATGATACTGGCTATTTCACTGGGCTGAGGGGTAATTTATACTGGCTATTTCACTGGACTGAGTGGTAATATTGCACACAGGCTGGGGGAATAGTCGGGTAATACTTCTTAGCTTTCTGTCATAGGTGAATAAAGATTTATAGAGGTCACCCTTTTTGAGGAGTGAAAGGTCAGTTGTGCTGTGAATGAATTTGTGAATACCCATCAAATTGTCTAATTCCTTTTTAAAGGAAGAAAGCATGTCACATTGCTTGACCATGAGTTGAAGTTTGTTTATTTGAAGGAGTAGTCCCAGTATGTCCACTGTGATGTAAATTCAGATCTCTAGTCCTAGTGTATGTTGGACTGTTTGATTTATGGAGATATACAAGGTCCTAGACTACCAAATCCCTGATAACTGAAAAGATTAGGAAAAGATCACTCGTGGGAAGTATACAGGGCATGGAATACAGTAACAAAATCTCCAGCCTCTCTTGCTAGTTCAAGTCTTTAAGGCCTGTGATCTCTTTCATCAGGGACTTTTGGAGTCTTCCCAGCTAGGTGATATGTCTAGTATGATATAAAATACAAACAATTCCACTGCAGATGGTCCCACTGATGTTAATAACAGACAATAAATGATCCTTTGCTCCCAAAATTTAACGAACAATTAAAAAGTCACAAAACAGTACATGAAAAACTTAAAAAAAAAAGTAAAGTATATCTGTTAGGGGACACTGTATTCAATGATGGGCTTAATCAGTATGAAAATTAGAGGTATGAGGACCTCTTTGGATCCAGAAGAGATACCCTTTGCAATCAAAAAATGACAATAAAACAGTTGAACAAGACAACTTGATTGTAAAATATTGCAATTTGTCAACAAAACAGAGGGTAGCCTTGCATGACTTGTCTAATAATAAGGAATTATGAGTTATGTAGGCCAGCAAAGTTACTGGAATTGGTACTGTGATCATGAACACCAAAGATTATGTTTTTAAAATTAATAACATGTTGAATGATGGTCCTTTTATAATACCATCAGCTTACAGGAAGTGCTGAATAGTTATAAAATTATAGATGGGACTTTATTAGACTTGATAGAGCAAAGTTACATCAAGTATGACTTACTTGATATATTAACAATAGGTAAGCCTAGATTGGGGCAGATGTTTGGAATACCCAAAATACAGAAAGGCATTTTAAAGCCACTGTTTTGTTCCACAGTAGCCAAATATGGGTTTGAGGCTGGGTTTATGTCAATAGTGTTTTTAATCCCAGAGTAGAACAAGTTTCATCTTTTATTAAGGACTCACTGGGATTTGTTACAGTTAGGTGGCAATAGATGTATAGTCTTTATATATCTCTATACCTCAAAAAGTATGTTTGGATTATGTTTATGAATTTTTAAGTGACACTACTAATTTTCTAATAATAAATTTAACACTCTGTTTTTTAACTGATCCTGAACTCAAAAATATTTAAATCTCCAGCTTTATTGCACTGACCCATTCAGTTATTCCCTATCCTTCCCTTCACAAAATGACTAACCACGAGAGCCACAACAGCTCTAGCATTTTACATTTTGCTTATGGCAAACTAGGAAACTAATTTTCTGTGTAAATACTTTGGTTTTTAAAAAGTGGTTTTCTATAAATATAGATAAATTGTGTTCACGGTGAGTTGATGAGGTGGATGTTTTTATTCAAGACTTGTATAATAGCACTGACTTTTTGAGATTCAATGTCAGTGACTGTGCTTTTAAAATAGAATTATTTAGACATTATGTTAAGATTAGAGTATTTAAATTGTTACATACTGGCATTTATTGCAGACCTACATTTGTAAACAGTTATTTACATTTTAAAAGAAAGCAATGTAGTTTTATGAAGAAACATGACATTAAAGCACAGTTGGTTAGGGCATCTAGATTAATTACATCAGATGAATTTTACAATGGAAGAAAGTTAATTACTAAAGTATTATTAAATTATATGAAGACAAGAAGCAATACAGTGCCATTAATTACTAACACTTATCAAGTCCTTGAGAACAGATATGGTAAATCTCTACCAATATTAACATTTGGTTTAAGTAACATAGTTAGCAGTGCACACAGGCATATGAATAGTAGCATTAAGATACTGATTAGTTTGGATAGTCATTTGATTAAACAAGTTATTACATATAACTGAAAGGTTATTAAAGGTAATGGGCATCTGGTCAAAATTATTGGTGACAGTCTGAATTTTACAATATAGTAGACAATTTAATTTGAAAGATATTATGAAATACAAATGGTAGTTTGATTGTAAAGTAATTAGTGTCAAAAAGGGATTTTCCATGTTTGAATTGTAAATGGCACAAATTCTTAAATATAGGTAATGCAGTATTTTTGCCACATCAGAATTTTAATATTTATGTGAAAATGATTGCAATTGCTAAAGTAAAATTGTAGTTTGTATAGCTCTCTGCAAATTCTTCCCAATTTTCTATATTGGTAAGACCTCTCACATGCTTTGTGAATGTATACAAGAATATGTACTTGCTAGTAAGAAAAAAGACAGAGGTGATGCTTTAGCCAAACATCATTTGGAGTGTAATCATTTTAACACATTTATTTTCAGTATTGTAGATCACGTTGTTGTCACTTTATGTGGTAGTGATAGCAACATACTCAAACAATTCCACTGGCAGTTGTTAAAATCACATTCCTCTGGGCATCACTGAAGGTATTAATATTAAGTGTTACCAGAAATGTGTAATTAATAGATGAATAACTTCTATTTTAAAGATCATTTGCTGGTATTTTTATAATGTTTTTTAAGATTTGTATGAGAGTGTAATTATCACCTAACAGGTTTTTACAAGTATTTAAATGGTTCATTACAAAACTACATTTGTTCTGATGAAGTTCTTTTACATGATAACAAAAGTGCTAAACAATTAATACACTGTGTTTTCTTGGTGAGTATATATTTTTCATTTTTATTTTCTGTGTAATAGCTTGCTATTTGTGGTTTAGTTTAACCCTTTGCAATCAGCTGGTCCCGAAAGGAACATTTCCTAACCACTATTGCTACCTGAGGATCAAAAGACAGGAATTTATTTACCCATGTTTCAAGGTCTCTCACATCTTAATTTTAGAGCGGATTGTTTTTCTATACTATAAGTGTGTATGTGTTTGTGGGAGGGGATGTTTACTAAACATAGCAATATTGTATTTTTTAGCATTTAGTTTAGCTCATTTTCTGAGCATCAGCTATTAAAAGATGTAAGATCATGATGTACCTTCTGCATATCAGAAAGGGAAAGTATGTCAACCACCTTACAAATGACTGCAAACCTGGTTAACTAGAGATCACTGCTCTGGTTTGGAAATCAGAGAAGAATATGCTGAATAGCAGAGGTCCAGAACTACAGATCTCTCATGATGAACCCCACAAATTACCTTCATGTTCTTTGAAGAAACTCAGTGGCTTTGTTTTATTTGTATTTTTGTTTTTATTCTTTACTTTGAAGACATGCTTGCCACCCTCGTTGTATGGGTGCAACTCTGAAGGAAAAGGAGTTACAAAATGAACCGTAGCTAGGCACTCTACTAAGTAAAATTTTTTATACATTATTTAGAAAAAACATGGGTATTTTCACCACACTTTGTCCACAACTGTCTAAATTAATATCTCCAATTTAGAGATACATTGATTGATACATTTACATTGATTGATACAATATAAATTTAATGGTTTTAGAAGGAAAGTGATACAAACGTGTGTAAAGTGCAGGGGGGAGGCATGTCAGAATTTTAACTGCCAGGTGGGTTGGGGCAGTAACAACAGCAGATGAGTACAACATTAAATTCTCTGGCTACACCCCAGACTGTATAGAAACAGTATTGTTTTTGCTAATTTTATAAATTTTTTTTATTACTTTAGAGTACAGAGAGTTGAATACTAGAAGAATGGTTTTGAAATGTGAATTAAAATGACAATTTGTGACAGAATGCTACTGTGTCTCCAGGTTTAAATGACTCCATTTCTAAAACAAGTACTTCAGAACTGGAATCACAGAAGTAGGTGTTAATTATATTCGAGCTGTTGTACATTGTGTGATTTCTTCTCATGACTTGCATGTCATTGAAATGTGGTAATGTTTTTACTTTTTTTTTTTTCCTAAAGAATTTTTGGGTACTGTAAGTGAGAAGCACAAGAAAATAAAGCTATTTAAATTCTAGATTTGATCTTGATGAGTTTTTACTGTGGACTGTTTTTCTATTTTTAGAATACATTTTTGTTTTACTATAATGTGGATAAATATTGTTTTAGTAGATTTGGTTAATATAAATTAAGAATATGTGACAAACTGTGTACAGGAAAATGAAGGTTCAAAAACTGATCCTCATTAGTAAAGGTGTCGCATTTTTTGCACTGAATTGTAGACATTTATTTGGTTAAAAGGGTGTTACGTATGTTTTTCATTTTTGTACGTCCCTTGTTCAGTGCAGTAAGTTTCTTCACCTCTACCTGCATAATCTTGTGAGTCCGAGGAAGCTACTTTATTAGACAGTGCTTCTGGGCTATCCAATAAAGGGTATACTTTTGTCTTACAAGCCATTTTGTGTTTAATAAAAAAGAAATGATACACATTTAATACAGGCTTATATTTCTGGATATTAGCTGTAATTACATATGAAATATTCAGATCGCCTGTTTTAGGGTTGAAAAATCCTATAGCTTCTAAGGAAAAAGATGCTTTTATTTTGTATTTAAATCACTGCAAAACTATTATATACATTTGTGTGTGTGTCATTGTGTGTGTGCGTACACACACACACACACACACACACACACACACATATATATATATATATATATATATATATATATATATATATATATATATAAAATAGTTTAATAAATGTGTGTGCTTGTATGTATATAATGTTGTATGTGTTTGTGTGTGTGTACAAAAAGAACCAGCCGTGGAGGTAAGATTACTCCCACCTTTAAGTTAAAGCTGGTACTTGCTCAGCATCAAAGATGCTGGCTGAGTTTCATTAAAACCAAGAAAGAACAACCATGAACTGTAGTTAGTCTCATTTCAGACATCAAAGTTATCAAGCACTTAGAACTTGTTCAGAAACTGATACTTTTTTATTGTAAAATAAAAAGAATACTAAATAGATGAGCACTTTTGCCCTTAACAAAGCTTCACCCATTCTAACTGCAGTTTACATAACATGCATTATTTACATACACTTTAACACATAGCTCTTTTCCAATTCACTAAAGCTGGGGGCCATAAATCTATGTTATAGACTGTATGACCAATGTAAAGTAGGCTAGGTCTCCTGTTTCATTCCTGTTCTGCATATCTGCTCCTACTGGTACATGTTCAGATTGTAAACTCTGTTTAAACTACTGCTGGGGGCTAGGGATCAGAAGAGGGGGTTTCCGTAGAGGCAGGGGAAGAGGCTGACACACAGTTTCACTTGCAGATGTGAAATGCACAAGTGGGCATGTATAGAACAGAATGATAGGACTAAACAAACAAAAAAATAAAAGATGAACAGTGGATAATGGTGCTACAGGTAAAAAACACACTATCCAAAGCCAAGAACACAGCATCCATGGGACCTGACAACATCCTAGGCTGTGCTCTACATGAACTACAGAACAAACTGGCACTCCACCTAAGTACCATGTTCAGTCATAGCTTCACCTCAGGCTAAGTGTCCACTGAATGGTGCACAGTGACGGTTGTCCCACTCCACAAAGAGGGAGCCACCACAGACCCCGGAAACTACCACCCCATTAGCCTAATGAGCCTGGTCTGCAAGGCTATGGAAAGTATCATATTGGAACTTATAAACAATGACATAGGTAATCTCCAAACTCAGGACCTCACCCAGTTTGGGTTTGTAAAAGGCAGATCATGTCTCCTAAACCTGACAGACTTCTTTGGAGCAGTGACCAAAGCCATACATGAGGGTAAGGTGGTTCACACAGCCTATCTAGATCTCGCCAAGGTTTTCGACACCATCCCCCCACTCTGGAATTATAGATAAACTCACTAAACTAGGTATAAATCTCTATGTAACAAGATGGGTTGCCAACTGGCTCACTGACAGAACCCACACTGTGAAAGTAGCAGACTCCAAATCCAACTTTAGATCAGTGACAAGTGGAGTACCACAGGGTTCAGTCCTGGGTCCTCTCCTGTTTGGTATCTACTTCTCTGAAGTACAGGCCAACACAGAAGGTCTTTGGCTAATGAAGTTTGCAGACGACTGCAAACTAGGAGCCATAATCAAAACTCCAGAAGATGTAGACATCCTACAAAAGGGCCTTGTTGAGACAGATGCCTGGTGTTAAAGCCATGGCCTCAAGCTCAATGCCAAAAAGTGCATTGTCATCCCTTTTGGTAAAAACTCTGTACCCATGAACTACCACATAGGCGGTAGTCTGCTTAACACTGAACATGTGAGAAGAGACCTTGGGACACAGGTGGACAGTAGTCTCTCCTTTGATAATCACATCGCCAAAGTAGTCAGGAAATCCTTTTACATGGCACACCTCATCACAAAAGGTTTCTCATCCAGGAAAAAAGAGGACATTGTTCCCCTCTACTTGTCACTCATTAGACCCATTATAGAGTACAATGCCCCTTTTGGTATGTACCTCACAAGACATCTACAACAACTGGAAAGGCCACAGAAATACCTCACAAAGAGGATTACCGGCCTCAAACAGATGCCCTACGCAGACCATCTCAAAAAACTGCAGCTTTATTCCATCACATATCGCCTACTCAGGGGCGATCTCTGCCTAACACACAAAGCTATGTCAAACCCAGAGCTTTTATACATGCTCCACTTAAAGAAATCCCAGTCCCTACAAGCTACACACTCTAGGGACCTAAACCTTGTCACCACAATAAACAGAACATGCTGGAGGGATAGATTCCTGTCCCAGAGACTTCCCATACTCTGGAACAAACTACCTATCTATATCAAACAGAGCTCCTCATTACCACTCTTCAAGAAAAATCTTGATGATTGGATGGGAAATAGGAAATTCACCCTGGGGATCACTTCTGTGGCTTTGCTCCACAGTGGCACAGGAAAATAATTTTCAGGGTACCATTTGGCTAGGCTTATATAGGCCCTAGGGCCAATAGCCTAGTACCTACCTATGAACTATCATTTCTAAACCCTTATACGCAGTGGAAGGAATAGGCTGCAGTTATCTCACCAATAAGGATATGCATGGAACTTTTGGATATGTAAGAGTTAGTAATTCAGAAGCAAAAATAAATAAAGAAATGACTACCTACCATGATGGTGTCTTACTTTCTTACTTTTACCTGTGCAGGGAAGAGATCAGGTACAAAGGTACTCAGTTATATGACTTCAGTTTCTATCGCCCATTTTATCAGCTATTAGTAAGATAAGGTACTTCTAATTAAATAAGCACACCCTACTATTAAATTCATGATGTTTTCTACTTTGGTAAAGTTTGATAAATTACAAGGCAAATAGGATATTTAGGTGGAAAAATGTCATCTGGTCCTAGAAAACACATTCATATGGAGATAGCTCTTTCTTTATGATAAATTCCCCTCCTATGAAATAAATTTCATCAAAATGGACAAGCTGCATTTCATCCTGAAATGTATTTATTGATTTATTTTTAATTTTTAATTTTTAATTGATGTTTTGGGTGGTTAGAGATGTAACATGTGTGACAGTGTGCTTGAGGAAGTTGCTACTACAGGGTATTAAGTGCATTGGCTGGTTCATCTTAAGTATATGCTGCATTGTTATTTCTTAATGTCTCTAATTTTTCTAGTTATATTTTGGTTTGTCTTGCCTTGTATTAACAAATATTAATGAAGCATTAATTCTTTAGAAACTCTGCAATGTTTACATTACTACTTTTGCAACATGGATATGTGTGCTTAGGCAAAATAAATTCATTTGCAGTTTTTCTTCTTACATGGTCTTAGGTTAAACATTATATTAACAAGCACTGATATTCATAAATGA
>NC_056739.1:1294267655-1294327655 GCF_019279795.1 Protopterus annectens
GAAGATCACTGAAACCTAATGAGCTAATCCCAAAGATAATTGGCCATTAAGTTCCCTGATCTCAGAATGCCATACTACATGTCTCAGGAGTGAATTTATGATGGCCCATCTGGTTATCCAGTGTAGTTGCGAATGGAATGTAGGCAGTGTGTTGGTCTGCTTGACACATAGTAGTAGTAGTTTATTGCATGAGTAGGAAATCCAATAGGCTAGGAGACTATCACAACATGTTCTGTATAAGTGCTGGCAAAAGTTAAGGTTTGTTCTGGGTGTTCCTGTTATTTGTTTTGTATAGTTACAGAAAAATCAATAAGGGAATGGTCCTTCATGACTCAGACAGGCAGGCATAGATCACCACAAGGAGCTAGAATACAGTGAAAGCATTTTTAATCTATCAGCATAGCGTATTAGGTTTAAAAGAGTATTTTTGTTAAAGATCTTTAAGGCCTTTCAAGTTGAGTGAGATTCTTAGTGAAGTACATGCTGGGGGTAAATTGTGGTGGAAGTGTAAGGTAAAGCAAAGCATTATGACTTTATTACTAGAGTACGTTCCTTTAGAAACTGATTGTGCTAAATGGAACGCTTTCCAAACTACAACTGCCACATGATCGCTAAAAGGTAATTTGCTGTTGATGAAAGTACTCAGATACCTGATGACCAAGTAGATTTTAAAAGGTACATTTCTGATGTGGTATAAAGTGCTTAAGAGTAAAACCATAATACATTTTTATCATTAAGCTTAAACTCGTGGTCTTTGCAACAAGCATTATTTTCTCTGAGCCATTGTTGGAATATATATGTGTCTTTAGGAAATATATGAGTGCACCAAATTTATAGTCACTGGCAAATTTAGTGAGCCACTGCCTATCAATATCTGCCTTATCATTAAGAAAGTTGATGTCAAAGAGGAGAGCAAGCCCTGGACAGAGACTAGAAGAACTCCACTAGTGTCTTCCTTTTGTGAGGAAGACTAATGATTGAATAACTTGATCATGACAGTAGAATCATTTTTTTCATTCATAGATAACCTCCATGCCTAGCAATTATAGCCACATTGTTGACTGTGGGCATGTCAGGTATTTGATTACGATGCAATAAAAATAAAAATAAATAATAACCATTGTAATGTATTTCAGTTCTGTTTCACACAAACACATAGTAGTCAGTCATAGTAAAGAATTCCAAAGACAGGTTAGTCCTGCAAAGGTATCTACTGCCATTATTTCTAATTGCCTATCAGGATAAAACAAAAAAAGAAACAATTAACCTGCTACAATCCGGACTATCTTGAGCATTCAGAATTATCTTGCAGGCTATCACAGTGCAACCAGCTATAGAGTCATCTCTCCCGTTTCCACTACGGCCATCAAATCCAGTTCACTGTTGAGTTTTCAGCTCTGTACCAGCCTGCGTATGATAAAGACAATAAATATGAAAGTTTTTGCAGCTCTCTGATTTATTGTCCAGCTCATGGATGGAATGCAACACAAAACCCACAAATTGTATAGTCAGGACTGCAGCACATCCCCATATGGCACACCAACTGCAGTTGCTTTAAACAGTGATGCTACTGCAATAGCATTTCTTTATTTAAAATACAAAAATAAATAAATAAATGCATACAATTCAGAAGAATTAGTCTATCTGAATGGTGCTCGGGGCAGCTGCCTAGTTCATCTATGCCTAAAATTGGCCATAATATCTCATTATATATTTAATTACAAATAAGTGCCTCTTAAATTTAGTTAAACATCATATAGTAAAATACACAATACTGCAAAATACATAATATTTACTTTGTAAATTCTTTTCATGTTCAAATTATAATTCAGATATTGCAGATTATTTTTTCAGATCTATGAGAGCAAAGGTATGCAGAAATGGCTCCATAAATCCTCCATCTTACATGCCAATTATAAGAAATTCAATGTTATTTTGTTCAGTCTCGCATATACAATGGTTCTTTTTCTTTCTTTAGTTCTGCTTTTCTTTCATTTCTTTCCTCCTTACTTTATTTTTCTTTTCATTCTCTCCCTCCCTCCCTCTCTCTGTCTCATTATTATGTAGAGCTATCTTTGTATTCATTATTTAAAGTCAGCTGCTTGGTTTGAAAATAAACTCTAAGATGGTCCTACTGCAACAAATCTTTGTAAGATTAACAGCTGAGGTTTTTTATAATCCGCTCAAATGATTCAATGGCTTCCTCACCTTCCCCCAGTTCATCATTTCATTCATCCTATGGGGTTAGGACTAGGCCTCCAGTGGAGACTCACCAAGATCCCTCAATCCTGGATCAGACTGGCTCACAGCTGGGCAATGGTACTGTGGTCCACATATTCATTTCCTGCCAATGAGCTCAGAAGCTCCCTGAGATGACAGCTTTTGTAAGTAATTGTTCCAAACATTAACCTCATCAGCCCTCATCAGCATGTCCTTTCTGAGCTGGAAGGAGCAGGCCAGTCAACAGGTCGGGGGAACTTCATGCCCCTTTCCGTGGAGCTCCATCCACCCTGCCTATCTCTTCCAGTGCCTGTTCCTCAAATCAAAATGTTTAAGAATGTGACTAATGTTCAGAAATCTGTTTGGTGGGCAATGTGTTACATATACCTATATATATATATATATATATATATATATATATATATAGAGATATATATATATATATATATATATATAAATATATATATATATATATATATATATATATATATATATATATATATACAAATGCACGTATATATATATATATATATATATATATATATATATATATATACTGTAAACAATGGATGCAAATGCAATCATTTTATCTGTGTGAAACTAGTATCCTGATATTTTAGGACTTTGTTATGAATATTTGAGTTTTACAATGCAACATTAATTAAAAGACTGCTGAAGAAAAGAATGGACATAGAAGCACATAAATTAAAAATGATTATGACAAAATACATTTCATTTTTTAGTAACACTGTTTGGCTTTGTTTTCCTTAAAAATTGTGCAGTACAGTAGAGCAGTGCTTTGAACTTCATTAAAAGTACAATGACAAACTGAGCTCTTTGAAGATGCATGCTATCAGAAACTACATTGAATTCTATTTCTGTAAAACACCACATACTTCAGTTTTCTCTCCCTAATTGTATATATTGGAATACATTTCTAATAATTTTATTTTAACATTATATTGCATAACACAAAATGTCTGTATACAAGACAGCACATCAGTGAATTGGTGAAATTTCCATCAAAGAAATAGAGATGTTAATATGGCTTAGACATATCCACTTGTGAACCTGATGTCTATGTATTCTACTCCCATACTGGAACTGAACTCATATATGAGTTACAGGCACTTGACTGCAGCTTAAGGAGAAAGTTATACTAGAATGTCTCATGTTTCAGAAGATTCATTGAACAAAGATCACTTCTGCTGGCCCTGATATAGTTCTATTATATGTCCAAATGCACATAAAAGAACTAAAAACATTACTCATTAAAAGAGGAAGTGCCTTCAGTCAAGGTCTTGACAGGAAACCACGGCAGTTTCCATATAGTGTGTCATTCAGTTGCTTAATTACCGGCATTATGCTTGGCCACTGAAGTTTATGTACATCTATAATCCTTTCAGATGAAAGATCCCAAAACTCTCTACTAAACACTGTTATCAGCTATGTACCCAAGCTCTTGTTTCAAGGAAAAATGTCTTAAAAGTCATAGAATTTTGAGTTTAATCCACTGAAATCCACTCTTCAAACAGTGAGTGGGAGAAATCTAGACTTCTCTCCCTGGATAATCTGTGTTAAAGTCCTTCTCCACATTTCACGGAGTCAGGTTTCATTCATTCATGCTCAGTGATATAGGAGTCCATGATATGTCCATTCACTGTCTACTATAATATTGTTCTTCCTGTGAAGAAAAATATACATTTATTTTTTTTTAAGATAAGTGCAGTAAGAACTCGACTACAAGTGTTTGTATACTAATAGATTATAACTCACTTGCTCATTGCCAGTGGTTGTAAATGGCAAGTGGATTAACTCCTACTAGCGCTATCCTAGTTAATTACCTAACCCTCCCACCACCAGACCCTGTCAAATAGCACAGCCCTAACAGAACCTGACTCTAACCCTATAACTCCCACCTGATCCTTAACTTTAACCATAGTACTCTCTTCCCTAACCTTAAAGTCTCTGATTGCTCTTTAACTCTAAATTCCTATCCCATTCTCTAAGCCTAAAGTCTACTATTGCTCCCTAGCCCTAAAATTCGGGTCTATATTATATTCTCGAAAGCCGACAATGTTGAATCTGACATAGTCAGCACAAGAATATTGAATGCTCAGAATCTCGAGCGTGTAAACGGAAATCTCCGTAAGGGGAGATTTCCATTTACTGCAATGTAGTGCGGTCTAGGAGTTGGTATATTTAAGTAGCAAGGGGTGTGGGGGGGGCGCAGGGGGGCTTGCCCCCTGCTTAAACCCATTAGGGTACTTTTTTCTTTTTTTTATTTTGTCTTTTTATAAGGTCGACGTTTGAAGACATCAACCGTATGGTGTTGACTATATGTTGTTCGATGTTTTCAGCCGTCGTTCTTATAATATAGACCCTAAAATTCTACTCCTTACCTCTAAACTTCACTCCCTAAACCAAAAGCCCCCACTTGCTCCCTAACCCTCTGCTTTTTTTTTATTTATTTTGCTTTTGTTTACTGGATTTGTCCATCTGAGTTTAGTCACAAATCCCCTTTGTAGTGGCAGGCCAGGGAGTAAACTCTAACATATTATAAACATTTTTAAACAGTTTTTCTGTAATTTACATTAAAAATTAGATTATGTTCATATGAATGTAGTGGCACCTATTATAGTATAGAAGATACTTATGCATTAGTAGATGTTGAACATTGAGCTTGTCAGATAGATAACACATCATGGGATTCGTGCTTAGAAATTCAAAGAAATGGAGGTGAGGGAAAATAACTAGGTGGGACAGAAAATGTTAATACTGTAGTTAAGACATGGAGTGTAAAGCAGGTTCAGAGACAATCATATATAAGGCTATCATAATGCTCTTCTTAGAAGTACAGCGATGGGGGTGAGCAGTGTCACAGAATAACATATATGACTGGGAGATGCTCTTAAACTATTCAGGTACTGGTGAAGACTGTTATATGGTATAGGGTTCTAAATGAAGAGAAATGGTTTGATGATATGATAAATGAAGTTTGGCAACAAACTAAGTTGTCCCGGGACATCTTCATGGGGGGTGGGGTTAGGTTAATATTAGGGGGAGTTAATTGGGTTGGGGAGGTGAAAGGGTTAAGTGGAGGCAGGGATGGTTGGGAGGAAATGAGATAATGATGGGGAGGGGATTAGGAGGTTTAGGCTAGTGTAGTTGGGTCAAGTAATCACATTTTGGCGTGAACTTGCTATGGCAAGCCACGTCAGTGATGACCTGTAGGTATTCTAAGGGACAGGTAGACCATAATTAATGTTACAGTTGTGGAGAAGGATTTGTGGTGTTTGTTTGCTGTGCCGATTCAGGGTGGGCAGTTGTGGGGGAGGACAGATGCAAGATCAAGGGGGCATTTGGGTAGTTAGGCTGTTTTAAAGGGTTTGGTTTGAGGTCCTTACCTTTGTTGATGGCAGGGTTGCATTTGGTCAGTAGCAGGTCTAAAAGATGCATGGTCAGCAGGTTAGTTGTCTTTTAGCAGGTGCTGCAGTCTTTTCCTTCCCTGTGGTGTGGTTGTTTGTTGATGGGGATCCAGATCATTTGCTGGTGAAGCTTTGGAGTGGTGTGGCTTAATCCCCTGGTTGGTGGGGCAGGAGCATTTGTGTTGTAGTCTTGTGTGGGAAGGGAGTTTTATTAAAAAAAAAAAAAAAAAAAAACGAAGGGAAAATGGCTTTGCTCTTGGCATGGTTTTACAGGGCATATTTCTTGCAGTTGCGCAGTCCTTTTCAAGAGTCATGCCCCTCCTTTTATCCGCTCGTGGTGGTTTTGCGGGTCTTTCCTTATCTCAGCTTGTTTCAGTGGTGGTTTGTGGGTCAGAGGGATCTGCACCGGCCATTTTGTGGGCTATGTGTTCCTTGGGAGAAAAGGTTGCTACCGCGCATGTGCAGAGTAGAGTCAGAGTTTTCTATCTAAAAATAAAATAAAAAAAAAAAAAATACTTGGATTGTAGAAATACATGGTGTATGAACATGGTCCAAAGATATTTATCAATTGGCTGGCTGGTGGAAGTGGGGTTGGGGCATTGTTGCTGTCTGTAAGGTTTGGGGTCTGACTGGTCGTAGTGTGAAGAGGCTGAGGTGGCTGGCTTTCCCAACAACAGCAGGAATGTGTATGGCGGCCCAGTTGTCAATGCTTCCTTCTTGTCAGTTGTCGTGGGGTGCAAAGAAGTGCCACATGGATGTGCATTTTCTTGGGTAACTGTATTGGCTTATTTTGTGCTATGTGATGTGTTTGGTCTGCATTGTTGGGCAGGATATTCATGGGCGGATGTACGATGGACGGGATTTGCTCAAAAATAAAAAAAAAAAAAAAAAAACGGTTTTGCAGTTTCCTGGTTTCCTTTGGTGGTTTGCTTTTTTGTGGGCCTTCCTAGTGTCTGTCGAGTTGTGTTCTTGGGGAGTGTGGTCATGGGAAGTGATTGTTTGGTCCCAGTCTACACATTGGTTGCTGCATGCACAGCTCTGAAGGGGGCTTTCATCGTTTATTGTAGCGTGGGGCATTAGATGGGGAGATACCCGTGTTGTGAAGACTGGATGTAGCCAAGGAAATTGTGCGAGCTGTACTGGGCAGGAGCAGTTAATAAGGTTATGCCTTCAATGTTTCCTTTGCAATGAAGGCCACAGGTGAGAGCACTATTGTTTTGGCTACAGAATTTTCATAGTGTTTTGGGTGTTATGCACTTCTGGTTTCTTTGTGGGAGCTGATTTGAACGGCACCTTTGGCGATTGCTGATTGAAAGGGTTCATGTGAGCTTCTCATGTTTCCCCCTTGTGCTTCATTCTCAACCTTAGGGTTTTGGGTGTGTGCTGTTATTGCATGATGGTGCTTCCCCGCAGACTTGGCTGAGTGGAGAGGTGGCAGACTCCTGCAGATGGGATGGAGTGTGTGTTTTGTTTGGCTGAGAGTGGGGCGGATGGCGCCCGGTGGAGTGTGTGGTGCCTGCCAGTTTCACATGTCATGGTGCATTTCCTGCTTTGGCCAGATACAAATACAACTAACATACCTATTCCTATAAAAAAAATCCCACTGTGCTATGGTTAGGCATAAGGTAAGCCACCCCAGCAGGAAGGCATCTGATTATGGCTGTAACTGTGGGATCAATGCTTGGAGGGGTCCTTGTTGGGGACTGGTGGTTGGCTATGCAGGACTGGAGTGTGGTAGTTTTGATGGTTCAGATTGCTGCCTAGTGTTTTGGCCAGTTGGTGTGCAGTTTTGGGTCTTTCATGGGCTGGCATTCTGGTGGTGGTTGGTTTCTGTGCCGGCTTGGTTGGGCTTCTCTGGAAAAGAGAAGGGAGGAGAGAAGAAAGATGAACAGCATTTCAGCTGGAGGCATCTTTCTTCTGGGGTAGCTTGCTGATGTGATTGAGTGATTTTACGGGCTAGGGAACTCTAGTGAAGGTTGTTTGCCAAGCATGCACTGTGCAGGGTTAACAGTCGCTTAACTATATGTATTTCGCTGACATTTCATTATTTGTGCCTGTGGATTTATTGTGCTTCAGTAGGGTACAACTTACACAGTGTATAAGGATCGCCTGCGTTTTTTTCTTTTTCCTCTCTCTCGGGTCATAGGTTGGGTAGCTGAAGGGTATGTTCCATACATGCACGGTGCAGGAGCACAAGAGTGCCATGCACCTTATTCTAAAAGGGAAAGTATCATATTTATTTGGTAGACACATTTTATGGTTCACCTTGGATCGCTAGATGGTGGTTACAGCTGCAGTTTAGATGAGGCATGCCAGGTTCTCTAAGAGCAGTTAAGGCATTTTGCGGGCTTTTATAAATTTTGTGATCACTGCGCATGTCTGGGAGACATAAGATTTATCTTACTGTTATCTTATGGGGTTAAAATTACAGAACATGGGAAATGGGAGGTAAGCAATACCAGTTTTAAGTACTTTCACTAACTGTATGCTTACCATTCAGTACTTGAGCATATTAGCTGATGGGAAAAGTTTGAATTATTTTACTGGAGAAGGGGTGTTTCTGCTCAGATTTTACAGCAGTGTTAGTTTCAGTTTTGTTTTGTGAGAGCATACCCCATGGTGGCAATGACTTTCTGTTTCTGGCAGCTCGAGGGATAGACTTACAGGAGAATTTTAACATAACTTGTTTATGGACTGTTTCAGTTAGTAATTAAACATGACTGAGTCATTCACGACTTGAATGTGCATGCCTGCTTCTAAGACAATAAGTAATGCTGCATTACTGAAAGTGCATGCTTGCTTCTACGACAATAACTGTAATGCTGCATTTAGCTTCAGTGTAGATAAAAGTCATTTAGAAGCCATTTATGACGCCGTTGTGCTGAGTGCAACATAGGACATTTCAGTTTGTTTGTTGATAACAGGGACAAAAGGTTTCAAGTATGACATTAATGCATGTTTTAATATACTCAAAGGGTTTTTCTTTGTAGGAGCGTGGTTTGCAGACATGGCTAACAGCATTTCCCACATGAGGATGGGGATGGTTGGAGGGTATTTGGTGGGGTGCATGGAGTGTGGTTCCTGCATTTTGGGGGCTTGGCTGGCACTTCAGCATATCTACTGTCGGCAGTGCATTTATCATAGGGGTTCAGATGTATGGAGGGGCATATCTCAGATTTTAGCAGAAGGACCACATTCTTGCCTCATATTTCTGGTCTATTCCTCATAAAATTTATTGTTTTCTTACAAATCACGGAAATGATGTGAGAATGGAAATCATTAAATAATGACAAATATTGAGTTTCAGACTTCAAATCCTTCAGAGGATGTATGTTAACACAAACTTTATTACTCTAGTGGCATTCTGGGTTTGTGGAGCAATATTTGGGATCTGTCCCTAGTTTGAGCCTTTGCCCCAACCCCATTTTGACAGGCTTTGTCCAGATTTCTTGCAATAAGAGGTTGAGACGGATGGAGGGGCATATCTCATTCTTTGAATATATAAATTCTATGGCCAGCCATTCTCAGCATAAAAGGAACAAGTCCTTCCTAAGTCAGCTTCTCTGTTTACTAAAAATTAGCTTCCCTGTTTACTCTGACTTGATGTAATCACAGATGATATAATAAGAGATTAGCCTCCTAAGGACACAGCCTTGAGCAGATGGGGTGTCGTGGGTTCCCTTAAGTCAGTCGAGGTGGTTGCTGCACTCTTCATCACGCAAGAGCTTTGCTTTTATAGGACCATTGCAGTGGCTCTAATCAGGGGAAGATTTATGGCTATAGAAAGGGGATGGTGCAGGATAGAGATTCATAGTTGTGGGAACTTTTATGTCATCTATTGTCCCTTCTACAGCCTCAGCAGTTCTTGGTTAGGCATAAGGCAAGCCAGCCCAGCAGGAAGGCATCTGATTATGGCTGCTTCATCATAGATGTGTGGTAGTGTTTCATTCATTACTGGGTTGGCAGGATAGTTAGTCTTTGCAGATGTCTTGAAAGGTGCGTTATGTCTTTTAGATGATTTACATGTTTTTTCTTTCTTACAGATGGGGTTTTTTTGGAATGCTGCTGCTATAATTTGGAATAGGTGGGTATAAAGTAGAGCTTTCTCTTTACATATTGGAGGATTTACGCTTGTCCTTTTCTTTGTAGATGGTGGTATGCCGAGTACCAGTGGGGGCGATACACAAGAACTTCACAGATGATGGAAGCAGTGACAAGTGAAGAGGTTACACATGGGGAGCACAAGGTGGCAACAGTTACTGACTGAAATTGTTAAAGGACAGAAGGCATCACGCAGTGGCTTGGAAAGGGGATCTGAAAGGTAATGTTTGGATAGGATGGATGTTTTGCCACCAGAATGGGGCACAAGGTGGGTCCGAGTAATCACCTTATTAAGGTATATTAGAGCTCTGTGTTTAATTAGTGAGAGCTGAGTATTGCATTGGTATAGGGGGCAAGTAAGGAAGAAGTAGGTAGGGGGGGCCAAAGGGGAAAACAGTTGGGGTTTGTTGTGGGGTGGGGGATGAGTAGAGTCATGACATTCATAGGAACACAGGACTTATTAGGTTAAAGCCTTATGGCTTTTGTCAATTTTGTGAGTAGAGTTTTAAGAAGCATGGTAGGTAGGTGGTTGGTGGCGAAGTTTTAATACTGGGTGCATTGTTACAGGGGAGTTAGAAGGTTTAAAGGAAGCTTGGTTGTAGGATAAGGCTGCGGTAGGACAGGTCTTAATTGCTTACTAATGGTATAGGTAATGATGGCATGGATTGGAGTTTATGACGGGATTCTAAGGTGCTTTACAGATAATGGGTACATCAAATGATGTTTGGCTTGACCCTTCCCTTTATGGGAAATGGATTGAACAATTTTGGGTAGAAGGGAGGAGGAACAGCCTGGTCAGGCTGGTTGACGGAGAAGAGGGATAGGCTTGCCCTCTTCTGTTCCCCCTCTGATGTCTGGATATTCATTTCAAGGATCTGGGAAAGGAAATGAGTAGTTGGAGGAAGCGTGCTGAATAGATAAGCAAGCTGAGGTAAGAATGGTGCTTATTTGTTGGAAGGTAATTCAATGGATGGTGTGTATGTGAAGTGAGGATGCTGCTTCAAAAGGAAGTAAAGGAAGGGGACAGAGTATGGGGCGGTGTTGGGTTGGGTGAGGTGAGTAGGCAGCTGCCTTTATTAACATTACAATAAATGTGAGATGATGTGAGATGGGACGCTGCTTCATAAGTGCTAAGTAATGGGTCAGGGTGGGATGCTGCTTGGTGGAGGTTCGCTACCCTGATTAACATTACAAGGATGTTATGCTGTATTTAGGATCATTTATATCATGAATAGTTGTAATAAAGTTGGTGATCAAAACTATGTTATGGAAATTTAATAAAGGTCATCAAATGTCATTTGGTGTGATGTGTATTATTGAAGGGGAACGCGACAAACTGAAAATGAAAGTTTCCTTTATGCTAGAGATGATTTGATAGATGACGTTTTAGTTGTGGTTTAGATAAGTTTGCCTTCCAAATGTATTTCAGTGGTGGTTGGATGTGATTCCATAGTTTAGCTACACTATTTGAATACAGAGAATCACTTGCTAAATTAGATGATTTGGTTATAGTGATTAATGCGTTTTTTCTAGAGTGTAAAATTCCATTGTGGGAGTAGTGCTGTGTTAAGTTGTCAACGACTAGGTAATTTTCTGGAATTTAGAGAGGTCTGTGCACTGTAGTTAGCTAAGAAAGATTTAGGTAATGTGGTAGTTCTAATCACTTTAATTTTCTTAGGCCTAGGCAGTGGTCTGGTCTACTGTTATAGTTCACTGCTAATTTAAATAGTTTACTACAACATAGATTCCCATCCTACTGCATAAGCAGAAAACTCCATCCCATACCTAAATTCTACCACATTGGTTTCTCAAAATTCAGTAAAAACAGTAAGGAAAAAAAAATAACAAACTCTGCTGTGTGCACAAAAAATGGTATCTTATACAAAAAAGAAAAACGAAAATGAACAATACTCTCATTCACTTGCTTCTGACCTCAGCTTGATGTTTCCACACTGACCAATAAGTGCCACTTCCTCTACATTATCCATGAGAAAGGAAGGTTTTACTTTGCATTTAAGAAGCACATGAGTACTTATTTATTACAGTAATGCAAAAATAAGTAAACAAAGAAACAAAGATGAGGAGCAGGATTTACAAGATATACTTTCATGTACAGCAGTATGTGCATGGACTTTTTATTCCTCCTCCAGATTCATTTTGATAGGTTTTCTTTCCTAGAAGTACACATAGGCATTTTCTATTTCTCTTTCATTTTGCCTATGTACCAACTCTACTTCAGAGAAAGGTATACTTTCTTTATTGTTCTCCCCATCCTTTCTGAATCGTTGTGATCCACCATTCACCCAGGCCCACAAATAAAGGATGTGGGGATCTCCGTTTCTAGGATGGCATCATGTAAAAAGTCTGAGTCTTGCGACAGTCCAATGCTGGCTCCTACAGAAGTACAAAACACTACTTCAGATGTGGCATAATCTTTTCTGTACATGTTCCACACATAACAGCCCTCAGTTTACTTTATCAATCACTAAAGCCTTATTTGTTAAGGTTGCCTTCCCCACACAATCATGCAATGCCTGCACTTGTTTCCCATCCAGAAGTGTCACATTTTGGGGTTTGTACTTGAGTTCTGTTAACAGTTATTCTTCACCCTCTGCAAACACAGGATGGGTTCCTCTGAGGATGTATGCATTACTTCACTCATCCTTCGATCAACAAATGTAAGCTATGCATCTAAATTCAAAACTCTTTAAAACATGTTAGATTGTCCAAATTATTTTTAGTTCCAGTCCTGGTTGTGTGTTGCCAAGCAGTGTCCCTGTCACATTGAGAAAGGTGATGCTCATGTTTTTCTTGCTTTCCCTTTGGAACATTATTACCAGTTGTAGTTTTCTTTTGGTAACTCAGCTAGCTTGATTGGTCTTCTGTTGTGTGTGATGGGTCACTTGTTAACACATATAGATCCACAAACTGTTCTTCAGAGGTTGGGATAATCTGACGTACATCTCTTCAAAAGGGGAAGGTTCTCAAAACGATAATCCATCACAATGAGGTCTAAAATCCATGAATTTGAGTTCTCACTGGATTTCAGATTCTTCTGTCCCAGGTGGGTCATGTTGAACATCTGGAACTGTGTCAGTCTGACAGTAAAGTAATTATAGGCACAGGGCTTTTGCACATGGACCTAATGTGCTATCATTTCTACATTCAGGTTTTGGTAGTCATTAGCCTACATAGGTTTCAGGTCATTCTTCCCCACTCAGTGCATAGCCACTGTTCCTTTTATGCAGACCATTTGAAGGTCATCAGAAAGGTTTCAAAATCAATCAACCCTCTTCTAGATTAAGGAGCTTGTCATTACCGCCTGCATTTTAGGTTGAGGTCTGTTTCTGTTGTCTTCATCTAGGCCTTGAATTTCTTTTTGTAGGTTTTGGATCTCTCTTTGCTCTTCTTCTCCATTTCAGTTTTTTTTCGACTTGGCTATTACAAAGTCTCCATGGTGCTATTCAAGAGGTTAAGCCTGCAAAATCTAATTCATTTCTTATTGAGTATATTTTCTTGTACTATTTTAGGCTAGATTCGGTTGGTTTCCTTCTGAGATTTGTGTCAGCACTTCTGTTGCTTTCTCCATGTTGCTTAGTAACAGATGAGTTACAACTCACTCAGCCAACATAGTATTATTCATTTGCGGCATCTCTATCCTGTGTGAGAAAGTTAGGCTTAGTTAGAGTAAAACTGGTAGTGTACAAGTGCATTGTCTTTAAACAGTATATCTCAAGTATCTTGCCAAAACAGTACAGAGGGAAATGTATTAATTCATCATACAAGTGCTAAAATGAGGAAGGTGAGGTTCCAAGTTTCCAGAAAAATAATCCTCGAAAAGTATTTTCTTAGTCCTTTTAACAACCATGCACAGTATTTCTGAGGCCTGTAAATGAAGTTCATGTTGTGTTTCAAAACTTTTCTTGAAGGCACTAGCAACCGTCTTCCTGAAATAAAAATATCCTTTTAGTACCTTCTGTAAAGAATGTCTAGTAGAAGCAAATTTCAGAGCAGTCCTTAAACAAGAACTTCTTTAACACGTAACCCAAATTTCACAATCAGTGCATACTGAAACACCCAGCCCCTTTTTCTGTTATTTTGTTATGTAAAATTCCTTAGTTATGTGCTACATTAGCTGCAGGTTTTGATTATACTTAGGCATTTAAAGGGGTCATCTCAAGTTTATAGAAGTTGAATAAAACATGATCTTACAGCTCAGGTATTACAGACCTATCCTCAGACACCCAGCCCCTTTTTCTGTTATTTTGTTATGTAATTTAATTTTAATTTCTTAGCCTTTTAAATAGTGATTTATGGGGATAGGAGGCCTAGACAGTCATACATATTGTTTCCTGAGTGCAGTGAGACAGCACATATACATGCTTTGTTTTGTTTCTGATGTCTCTCACTTCCACTGTACACTAACTGCATGTTATTCCCCCCTAAATCTCCACAGTCAATGCAGAGATAAGATAGGAGACATTCTGGTATACCATCATGCTAATAGCGTGGGGGGTCTCCTTGTGTTCAAGTCATAATATTCCAACATCCCATGCATGGTGTGCTTCATGAGCACATGCAACCAAATGTACACCCATACAGAGGACATTTCTCCCAAGCTGGAACATCAGGTTTCTACTAGGGACAGCAGCCGGGAAGAAGACAGCCCTTATCTCCCCCCTAAAAGGAGAAGATTCAGACAACCTCAGTCATCCACCCAACATCACTGCCTGAAACCTGGTTCACTACTTGTTTCTGCCGTGTACTATTCTTTGAGATTCTCAGATGGATTCCATTGAAATTCTGTGAACTGGGGTAAGGAACTCTGGTGTAGCAAGATTTTATGTGTAGAGAAGAATAAATATAAAGTCCGTAGTTGTGACCCTTCAGAATACCCCCCCACCAAGATGCAGTGATGCATATATACCCTGTTTGCAGATGTAAAAATAATTTAATGACAGGCACATTTTGACATTTCACAGTGTTTACTTTACAACTGCACTTTTCTGTAGGGGCTAGAATCATTATTATGAGCCTCTTCAGGTCTTAACTCTGGGTATTTACATTATTCTGCTTACAACTAAATATAATTACTAGTGTACAATTTTGTAAAATATGATTGAACATAACTATATTTGTAGAGCAATACTTAGAGCTTTATGAGAACTATTGTTAGGTGTACATCTCATTAAGTGACCTAGGGAAAGCCAAAGCTATATAATACTGCTGTGTTTTGTTATTTCTTTTTCAGACATCTCAATGTAGCTTCACATGAAACAATTACTTTTGCAGCAGAAATGTATAAAATGTGTAGGGTATGCTGAAGCAAATGTGACACTACACTTTTTCAAATTATTAAATGTTTTACAGAAAGAGGTTTTTATGAAGATAATACAAATTAAATTACTTATGGAAGTTGAGTTTTGTGAAAATCTTTGCACACAGCTTGCTTCCAATATGTAAACTAGTGACATATTTATATAATGCAATAATACAGAAAAAAATCAATAACACTAGAATGCAATATTTTATGTCAGCCATTAAAACTTGTTGCATCTAATAGTATCTTTAAATATTTCATTAAAGCAGATCTTAATACCATATGGGAAAACACTTTATTTTATGTAACTAAGTTTATTTGATACAACTATTATAGCGCCTATAAACATGTTACAATAAGAAACATTGCTATATACAGCAGGTAAGTAGCAAACATCTACTGAAACTCTCTCTCTCCCTGTAACACACACACATATACACACTTACACACACACACACACACACACACACACACACACACACACACACACACACACACACACACACACACACACACACACACACACACACACACACACACACACACACTTGCAGGTGATATACAAAATGAGAGAAGTCTGCTGCACAATAGTGATGCCTGGGGAATGAGGGAAAAGTCGCATTTTCTGCTGTTGCAGAACTTGTAGCCACATGCTGCTTCCATAAACACTTGGCACTGAGACATTTCGGTATAAAAGATTTCAAAAGCAATTCTGGCAAATCATTTCTATTAAATATATAGCACAAGGGTGCCTTTAGACTTGGGGGGAAACAATAAACTTCAGCAGGAGCTTGTACTGAAATAAGAAAAACAATGTTTGATACATGAGAAAGTAGAGACAAAATGTTAACACTAGGAGTTGCTTTGTTATGTCTCAATATCTGATCACCAAGAATGTATTAAAGTATATAAAACTTTCTACTTTATAATTTATCATTAAACTAGAATCACAGATGTCTTAAATTTGTTAAAAACACTTCCTATACTTTTTACTAGTGTATAACAATACATTTGCAACCAATATGTAAATCACAGAAAATATATCAAATAAATGATTATATGGGCTCCAATTTGCCATAAATTCAGAAAAGAAAAATATTCACTTTAGTCGGAATCTGTTTACAAAATGTGACTGACTATATATCTGTGTGATAAAAATCTTCTGTTCCTGCTGTGTGTCATTAAATCTAACATAATGGTTTCCAGCATCTTCACCAAGCACTATGGAAAAGACATCACATAAGGAAATGGCACTTCCTACATGAAGATACTGATAGACTGCATAGCCATATTATCATATAATATATGTAATACTAATAATACTACTACTACTATTAATAATAATAATAATAATAATAATAATAATAATAATAATAATTATTATAATACCCATTTCATAACCAGGCAAGTCCACTGGGCACACTTTTCAGGGGAGACCCGGGAGCAATGTCTTGTTAACTTGCTCAAGGCCATGCAGTAAGCAAACGAGAGCTGAGGGAATAACAATACTTTGATACTATGGATTTAAAAGTTTAAATTACATTTGAAAACATTCATCTGCACATGCAGGTTTGAATGAAGCCCTACTAATGTTAACATATGGGGAATCAAACTCTTACTCAGGTTATTTTATACAGAATTATATTACAAACGTACAGAACTGATACACAAAATCAGTTTACAAAGAATGCACTAACACCTGGCATTTATAGGTAGTCAAAGCTCTGGAAATTTAGCTTGATGATCTAGAATGGAGTAACTTTAATATTACATTCTGGTAAAATATTATAAACTATAATGTTTCAGAAGAGTAGATAACTTGATGAGACATAGTTAAGCTTGAAATCTGTTTGCCACATATTTGTTTTCCATGTTTCATAATATTGAATCTCAATTTTGATTCGGTTTACGATGATAAAGTCGAATGCAGTAACATCTAATGGTCATTTGATCAAAAAATAACATCCTAACCCAAAATATTGAAAGAGAAAAATGTCAAAAATCATTTCATTGACAAAACAATTAGCTCACCTCTACTATTTTGCAGGGGGCTATACTCCACTGCACCCCCCCCATGCGGGGTGCTGTGCCGCCCACACCCCCCTACTTAAATATATCAACCCTGAGATCGCACTGCAGTGGGGAAATGGGCAATTCGACATTTTGAGTTTAGACTAATGTTATTTCAACTTTTTATTTCATGTTAGACTTTATCATAGTAAACCTTTTGATTCATAGATATTTCAAGACAGCATCTTTTTTCTTCAGGAGGGCCATACTAGTGAATCCTGGAGTAAAATTTTGGGGATTCATGTGGATTCATCAAAGACAGTTACAAGGAACACACACACACACACAAAAATCAGTTCCCTAAAACCACTTTCAGTGAACATTAAAAACTTTTTTTGCAGGAGGTGAAGCTGACCCATGCACCCCTCATGTGAGGGACACCCCCACACCCACCAGAATTATATATACCAACACAGAGGTTGCACAACAAAAGTGGTTTTGGAGATCTAGTTTTGTTTACCTACTTTTGCTAACACCACCTTTGATGAAGTGACATGTTCCCAGTTTGTTGCCCCCAGTTTGATGCCCATTCAATCACCTAACTTATGTTTAAATGAAGATAGTGTGTTGCACTCTTTAATATGCAAGAGAAGTTTATTCCAGAGGTTTGTGAAGCATTGGGTTCTAAAGCCATTCCTCTCCTTGTTTTATTTATTTGCTGGTGAACATTTAAGTCCCTGGTTCTAGTACTGATGAAAATATTGCCCTTGTGGAGGTCTAGGTCAATTGGTCCTCTAATGTTGTTGTAAGTGAATTAGATAGGTCTTCTCAAAAGTCTCTAGGAAACTGAATAAAGGGACAAAGCTTCTATCATCTCTTGGTAGCTGGGGGACATTAGGTCTGCAATCTTTTTGGCTTGGAACCTTTGTAGTCTTCTGATAGTTTGCTGTGTTTAGTGAGATACATCCCAAGGAGAGCACTGAACTCAATAATCAGTGTTATTAATACTGAGTGTAAAGGAGTGATTACCTCTTCATACCTTGACTACATTTCTTTGGCAACCATGTGGGTCTAATAAAAGGATTTCCTGACAGCTGTTGCTATACATCCACCAAATGACCTTGGTCCCTAACTTTAGTTTCTTTTGTAGGTGTATGTTTTGATGCAGTTCATTTGAAGACTTTTCCTGTACACATAGTTTTAGGAAAAAAAGAATGCATAGTTGCTTAATTAATAATAAAAAAGTTTATCAAATTTTAAAGATTTTAAATAGAAGTAATGCATGTCATGAACAAAAGGATTCTTGTGTAGGATTTGTGGATATACCATGGAAACCTACACATATGAAAGTACTTCACCAAATGAATAATACAGTATGGATAACGTTACTATCATTAGAAATAAACACTAAAACAATGATCTCTTAATTTCAAACCTTCCTGTACATCTGATACTTAAATATATAACTTCACATTTACACACCTCTGGGAGAAAAACAAAGACCACTTTTGCTTAAAAATCATTCTGCTCCACAACTGTAGAATTGTGATCCACAGTAAAAAAAAAAAAAAAAAACTAAACAAAGTTTTAGTCTACACAAGTTCAAAAGTCAGCATATCAAATATAATCTTAAAAAAAAATACAAACTAATCTGATAAATAAAATAGCAGATAAAGTGAATAAGGGATGTTAACCAAAAAATCATAAATTAAAGTCATTTACATTGTCCTATTTATTATCTACACAGTATTATTTAATGTAGCTGTCATCATTGGCATAACACGACCCATTATATAGTTAACTGAAATTATGTCCAGTACTAGACTCTAAATGCAAGCAAATTATTTTTAAATGATGTTGCTATAGAACACAAAATAGGACAAATATGACATGTATGCTTCTGCTTTCCTCACAGAATATCACACGTGTATTTGGTATGCAAACAATTTGAATAGACATATCAATCCATCCATAACCTCTTTTTTCCTATTTTTTTTTTTTTTTGGGCATGGGTATGAGGTGTCACTTCAACAGTGACAGTCATCTGAAGCCAAATCAATATGATTTTAAAAATAAATAGATTCTGGATGAATTAGAAGTATGTTTGACTAAAGGATAGTTTACTTTGGTTGTAATAGATGAATGCATGACAGCCTCATAATGTGATAAGGCACCTTTTTATACAGGTTCCTAAGTTATTACTAAGCTTACAGCCAAGGAGACCATTGAGATATTCAACTATATCACCCAGTACTGGTGAGAAGCTAATGATCCACATCAAGGTAAACAACTGTGATCATCCACACAGTCATTAAATGTTTCTAGGAAGGTACTCTGTTTGACAAGGACACTTTTACTTCTTTCATTGTAGGCTGTGTCTGGGGTAGTACAGCTTCTATGGGGTTTCCTCATTCAGAAGCTGCTGGGAGTATTCCTTATAGAGAACATGGCAGTCAATGGAAAGTCTGTCATAAACAAATGTAACAAAGTCCTCGATGACCATGTTTCATTTGGAGATTATCTATAATGACGGGTGGAAGTAATGCTAGATATAGAAGGAAACTGTACTGCATTTCCTGACAATAAGGATAAGCCTATGATTAACACACAGATCATTTTTTTTTTGGTTTAGCCCTTGCTAGAGAACCTGAACTTCAGAATAGGAGTTAACAACTTCCCTCAGTATGCACTCAGCACCATACTTGGTTGGCCATAGTCCACTAATATCTGGTCTCATGCCAGAGAAGTATATTATTATGAAGGGGTGACTCAGGAAAAAGTACTGTGGGACCCTGATGCTAATGCCTTTCTCTCTGTCTAGAGTGAACATACCTGGGATTTGTGAGACAGTCACTTGCCCACCTGGCAAAATATGCATGTGCTAATATTGAGTTGGATGAGTTTTTAATAATCTCAACATGAGGCGATACTATTAAGGGCCTTGGCTTGGTGGAAGTAGGCAGGATGGGCCATAAACCCCATTATCATTAAACTCAGTAATTTTTTCAAAAACCTCAGTCATGAGCAGGCATGATCTACTTTTACAAAGACAAACTGCTGTGGATCCAGGGACATAGATCACATATTATTATTGTTCAGATCCAATACATCCCATAGCCTTAAAAATAATACAAGAGATGCAAACTGAACTGTTACTTCCAGGGTCAGCAAGGAGCAGCACAGCAGTGTTCTCTACACATCAGGGATGCGACCTATGGAAAGATTCATGACTCTTGGAAATATGTAGATAGTTAAAGTCTTGCATGAGAAAAAAATGTTTGATGGTTAATTTTTCTAACCATTTAAGGTATTGTTCATGCTCTGAAGGGGTTACTGGCTATAATGTAATAATTACTTTTATTGCGTCCAAGTATGACTTCAACTAATTTAGATTTGTATCATACGGAATATGGTTATTAATAAATCTACCCTCCACCATTGCCAATGGATCTGAATGCATGAGAGGAGCTGCATTCTAGTGAGAGAGAGACAGACAGAGTGGGAGAGGGAGGGAAAGAGAGAGAGAGAGAGAGAGAGAATGAATGCCATCACTACACTGAAATCAGGTTTCTTTAATTGCATATATACTAATGTGACAAAGGGTAAGAACAGGATCGAGTTGAGATATTTTGTTGTTGAGGTTCCTGCAGGGAAAAGTCTTCTTTCCTTTAGGAGCAATGACCTTGACTTTGTTAAATAAAAAAGTGAGTAAGCATGACAAAGCTCTCTGAGTGGGTTTAGAAGAAGCTTTGCTAAGTTAACAAACAATGTTAAGACTGATTGTTTAAATTTGTAGCGAATACAATGTTTTCATTTTCCCATCAAAGCATGGATCCACTACTATTGACAACAGTAAAATGAAGCAGAGATATTAATTGTAAGCTATGCAATAACAGTACCAAATGATTTTATAAAAAAAATACTTTATCTTTACAGAGTAACTACTAAGGACATCATTTTGAAGTGATTCGTTTACTTTATGCTTAGTACCTATTTATTTAATTATTGTAAATATTTAAACTTATTTTAAGTTAAGATTTTATTACAAAGTGATCAATTTGTGCCATACATGCAGCATATTTGTCTAGTTATTAATATCAATACTGCAACTTATTTTCAGTTTTTTTTTTTACAAAATGATTAATTTGTTTTATGCATGCAGCATATTCATCTAATTAATATTCATACTTAAACTTATTTTCAGTTAAAAGGTTGACTGCAATTACATTTTGTGTTGCTTCAACTTGGGAAGAGAAAAAGAGAAATAAAGTATAACACACAAATACGTATATTTATTAGGAAGAACATAAGTATTCTATAAAATAACTCAATGACTAGTTGATACGTTTTAATATCAAATGACTATGAAAACTTATCTATTATTTTTGGCAAATGAGGCAAAACTGTTGTAAAGGTTTTCAAAAATAATATCATTGTATGCATTTTAGCATCAAAGAAGTGATTCACAGTTGCAAATGATCTGGTGTTTTACTGCAAAAAAGAATATCATGATTATGTATCTAGGGGGAAAATAGAAGGAATATTTAGCTTTATCTCACATTCTTAAATACTTCAGGACAGTTTCTAAGAATTCAGATTCCAACATCTAGCCCTTTTCCATGGCAATCATACAGATAATAGAACAATTTTAAGCTGTAAGCCCAACATATGTATAGACATTCCACATAGTTTTCTCACTACATCCCTGGCTGCCATACTGCTCAACCTTCCAGAATTTCACAGAATGTATAGACTTTTGGCTCATATTTTTAGTCTGTTCCTCATAATTTTTTTTGATTTACTAGCAGTTCATTGAAGATTAAAGTCACTAAACAATGACCTACATTTCAGTTTCAGACTTCATATGTACACAGGTTAATATCTGGCATTTAGCTTTAGTCTGTGACTCAGGCACTACGAATTTATTTGGAGCAAGATTCCTGGAGGATGTCTGAGTCTTTTGGGGATCGAGTAAAAGCTCCTAGCTTGCAATGGTCCACAAACTTGGTCAACCAAAGATCCTTGACATCTGTTTGGGCTTTTGAGAAGTAGATGCCATGCAGGAGTGGTTCCGACACTGATCCATGTGGGACTCCAATAGTGACTGCTCTTGTCTTTTTTTTTGTTTTTGAGGTAGTGTATCCTATCATGGCTTACTGTGTCCTATCTGTGAGCCAGCTGGCAATCTAAAAGGTGATATAGGGATTTGTTTCTAATCAAGTAAGCTTTTCTACAATGCCTGAGTGGGGTACTGTGTCAAATGTTTTAGTCAAGTCTACGTAGGCAGTGTGTATCATTTTGCCTTTGTCTATTGCTTTGGTGGCACTTTCGAAAAAGTTTGTTTGATTAAGTAAGCATGACCAGCCTTTGACAGAACCAAACTGAGATGGAGTCAGCATTTGGAGGATTCCTATGATTAATTATGTGATACATATTTCCATCGCTTCACAGATGTGGCTGTTCAGACTTATGGGACTGTAGTTAGCCAGGTAGGTGGATATCCTTCTCTTGTGCAAGGGTATGACTGTTGCAGTCTTCTATTCACTAGGCATGCAGCCTGTTTGGAAGCTGAGATTGATCAGTGCTGTCAGGGGACTGTATAATTTGTGCTTTGTTCTATTCAGGATGCATACAGGGATATTGTCAGGATCCAGAGGTGTAGTATTTTTGGCTCTTGAATGAGTTTCCAGGACTTGGCCTATTTGATAGCTGGGGACATATTGGTTTCTTTCACTTCTTGGAGGTGAAGGGGGGGGCTGAAGTTGGAGCTGAATTTATCACCCAGCAACTTAGCTGTATCTTCATTTTCAGTATAGGTGGTGTCATTCATAATCAGCTCAGTTTATTTCTGCACAGTGCTTTTGAAATCACAGCCATGGCTAAATAACACCTTGTGGTTGTCCTTGGCCTGGGTGGCTTGGATATTTTGCCTCAGATTTGGTCTTATTTTAGTGGACAGCTCATTTCACAAATTGTTTGCATCCAAATAATGCACCAATGCAGCCTTTAGTAACTCATCTGAAGTATGTCATATCCTAAACCACAGCCTGTTGTTATTCAAACTCCCTCACAGAAGCACTGGGTAAAAGAAGTGGAGTGATTTTGAATTTAGATTTGTGAGTACAGGCAGCATATTTCTGCAGAACCTTTTTACTGTTCCACATTTCATTTGTAACCTACCTGCTCCATAAATTAATTGTAGTGCATGGAGCACTAAAAAGTGGTTGAATTACATGCTGGTTCAGCACTGCTCTAGTTCAAGAGTTGACCTTAACAATGTTTAGAGGGGTGCTAATGGTTAAGAACCCCCTATTTGCTGTTAATATTGGGTCTGGCACTAAAGCAGACAGTGCTGGCCAACAAGCACCTGCTGGACATGAAACAGCTTCATTTCAAGTCTCATTTCTGCCTACTGTCTACTACACTACAGGAATTGTTTTGATTCAAACTGCTTCCCTTACACAGGGAATACATAAGGACATAACCACTTCCATTTCTTTATTAGCAGAAGACATTTTGTTTTTCTTTAGTTAAGTTTTGAGAGAGTAGTAATACATATAGCAGCTTGATCTCCATATTCTACAAAGAATTATGATTGTATCTCACATGATAACGGATTATTCTGTGTGCTTGATATGGATGCCAAGATTCACCACTCAAGCTTCTCTCTCAAGCTGAATTTCTTGGCATTCATCACTTGAACGCATAATAGGCTGGTTATGATTGGAGTCCCAATCATAATCTTCTGTATTAACTCCTGACTTTATTATATTAAGTTTGACTGAAATTACTTGACTGCAGGGTGGCAAATGTACCCTAAAGGTTTATCAAGCTTGCACCAGTTAAACGTGCATAAGAAGAAAATAATCCTTAGCACAGATGCAGTAAAAACAAGTCATGCTATTCTTGAATAATAACCATCAGCTGAACAGTCATTTGTTTGTTCATAAAAGCAACACCTCAGACACCATCATACCCAAAACAAATGCTATAAATACCTTAAGAATTGCGTTAATCAACCCATTTAGGACTTTTGACAATATATGATTCTATATTGCATTAAAAAATCAAAGCTACCAGTGTCCAAGAATGAGGAAACTTAGCACTGTGGTTTTCCCTCTTAGTAATTATAGAAGATGTGGTTGGCAGGACAGATGACATGGAACTTAACTTTTTCAGAAGTACTTATAAGATAGTCTGAAAAGTTTTATCTATTGTTCACTACACTAGTCCTTCAAAATGAAACATACAATGTGTCTGCTAGACAACTGAAAATTCTAAGCACGGAATATATACAAAATATATAATATAAAAATGTTAATTTAGTTTTGCATTCAGACTACAGCCGTATTATCATTAGTCCTGTCTAAAGTCCAGTAGTTTTTATACAATTCCATCTTCATTTAAAGGAATTTGTTTAAACAGAACATGTGTTTCCTTAACACTGCTTCACGTGGCTCATTCAAGCAGATGTGATGCCTTGCCAGGAAACACAGATTAGAGAACAATGTGGTACTGGAAGGAACAGATGTTATAATCAGCTGTAAAATGAAGTGGGACTTTCCCACTGTGCTGTGACAGTGTATGTAATTACAGAACATACTACCAACAGGGACTAGTGAAAGTTAAGCCAACCTGAGAGACAGCTACATTTTTTTTGCCAGCAGAATGTTGAAAATACAACATAAAAGCAAGTACCACAGATATGGAAGACAAAAAGGATTGTATTTTAAATTTTTGTAGAAAAGCTACTGCTTACTAGTAACATATCGATTCATTCAGTGAAAAAAAAAAAAAAAAACAGTAATCTTGTATTTTTTGTAGGTAGACTATTTTTTAAAAAGATGTGGAGCACAGTTCTGCTCTAGGTGATGTAATTACACTACTGTCAGCTGTTCTCTAAACATCTTATCACCTGTAATTGCTCATAGTGGCTGGTCATTATACTAAGGATTTAATGTTTAAAGATTCGATATATGCTAGACTTCAGCAAAATCAAATGTTATATGGGTACATTCAAGAAAGTAGAGTTATAGGGGTTACAGTAAATCAGAGTAAAGAAAAACTTTCAGAAAACCACTGTTAAGTTACTTGCATTCCTTGAAAAGTGGCTTATTCTGTACCTTCTGGCTAACAGGTGGATGAGTTATCATCAAAAGTTTGAAAGAGCAATGCTTTCAAAATGAGATGGCAGTGTATTGCAGTATTCCACAAAAATTTACTCTCCCTACTTATGGTGTGGCTCCTAGCATATGCAAGAATCCTGCCACTAACACAAGACACTCTATTTAAAAAATTGTGCTGTGCATGAATATATTAAAATTTATGGACATGCATATGACTTTAAGGCCATCATTTTGTTCATTAAACAACTAGGTTGTGGAATAATAGGGCACTGCTTGTGCATCATAAGTGAACTGGATAATATATCAGCAGTAAATTCTAACTGAAGAACCGTAAACAAGCAATAGGTTTAAGGCAACATTTTCTAATATCTTCTGATCTAATACTACAGGGCAGTATATTATTTGTTTACTTTGGAGTTGTGGGACAACTTCCCATGCTGAATCATTCATTGCCATGAGTGGCAATTTATTTGAACTTTCTGTACAGATATCAATGATTGCTTAGAAGGACCAGCTCCTGAAGTGTTTATTTTACATTAAGAGGGTTCGTGGTCTGCACTCTTGTGGGAGGAGAGGCTGGACTCTGCCCTTCTGAGCTGGGAATTTCTGGTTAAAGGCTTATAGTGCATGCATATCTGAACTCCTTCTTACTGAAGTTGGTGCGCCTTGCTTCCTGTGGCATAGACTGGATTCAGGCCTGCTGGATCTAGCTTTGTTTGTGTAACTTGAGCACTAATCCAGGCATTCTCTAAAGTATTCAATTGTATTTATTACTGCTAGGTAGTAACTTGATTAAAGTGTAGCTATCATTCTAAGTCTTTTGGATTAAGCATTTGGTCTTCAGACCAGTTGTTTTACATTAGGAAGGTTTGTGGCATGCACTGTGGTGGCAGGACAGGTAGCTTTCATCCTTCTAAGTTGGGAACTGCTGATTGAGAGCCCAGTGTCTGTTATTCTTAAAGTGTATTAGTTCTGGTTTAGGCACTTGGGCTTCAGGCCAGTTATTTTACATTAAGAAGGTTCGTGGTCTGCACTCTTGTGGGAGAAGAGGCTGGACTCTGCCCTTCTGAGCTGGGAATTTCTGGTTAAAGGTTTATAGTGCCTGAATATTTGAACTGTATCTTACTGAAATTGGTACACCTTGTTTGCAGTAGCATAGACTAGATCCAGGCCTGCTGAATCTAGCTTTGTTTATATGCTTGTTGTTTGTTTGCTTGTTATTTCCCTGGAACGCTAGTTCCACCTAATACGTGGCTTCTCAGCGCTTCTGTGGATCACTAGTGATATCTGCATTGCTTACTGTACTTATTTCCTTGTTTCACTTGAAAGAAAGTTACTGTTTGTCGTTTTGCATTTAAGTTACCTGTAACACATTGCACTTAAGTTACCTGGCACTTGTGCGCTAAAGCAATTATATAAGTCAGCACTAAAAATTAAAAGCACTACACCCTCACTCCCCACTGGCCCTTGTTTTCAATTATTAAGGAATTCCCAATATTATTCTAGCATGTCCAAAGGTCAGTTGTCAATCTCCTCTCGGTCCAGCTGGTGAATCTGGGAATCTTGAGGCAATGTTACAACTGCCTCATGTACACAGACAACCCTCTCCTTCTCCCAACAAATTCCAACACATGTGAGAGATGCAACCATATAGCCAAACTGGTGGCTAAGCTCTCTCAACTCAGTACTGGCATAACCAGTCAGGAGGAGAAGGAAACCACACTCACTACAATTCCAGTCTCACATAGACCTACCACGACAGCAAACCAAACACATAATCACACAAAAACATACTCGGAGGCTCTAAATAAAGATCTGCCTAAGCAGCAGAGACCTCCAAAGCAGACACCCAAGCAACCGCTACCCCAAAACAAAACACGTGCAACACATATCTCACAAAGCCTGTGTGCTGAACAGTCACAGCCCTTAAGACTAAACAACACACCTGATACACTTGTAATAGGTGACTATCGTCAGGCACACTGATGTCCCGCTCACCAGGCTGAACAAGGAGAGGGTCACGGTGAGCAGCCTGTCGGGTGCTAGGATCCGCCACATAACACAAGCACTCAGGTCACTCCAAGGCAAGTACAAATATAACTCAGTCATTGTCCATGCTGGTGTGAATGTCCTGAGATGTACCTCTCTGGACTACATGAAAAGAGACATAAAGGAGCTCTCTGAGCATGTAGCCCAGGACGGTATGACCCTGACCTTGAGTAGCATCTTACCCTCACCAAGAATGATGCCACAATATGAAGACAAAATGATCAATTTCAACAATTGGCTTAAGTACTGGTGTCATTCAAAGGGGATCCAATGCCTGTCAGCTTGGGATGATATGCTCGACAAGCCACGATGCTTCGCTAGGGATGGCTTGCACCTGTCACCCCTGGGCTTTCGGATATTGGCAAAGGCTCTTGCTACCCCCATAGTGCCTTTTTTAGGCAAGGCTCAAAAGACAAACCCACCTCCATAGGTATCACAAGGGATAAGAAACTAAGAGTAATGCTACTCAACGCCAGAAGTCTAAACCTTAAGATGCATGCACTCAAAACTCTCCTTAGCATGGAGAACATCGATATCTGTGCAGTAACAGGAACCTGGTTCAGGGCTCCCGAGAGTACCCCAGCACTACCAGGTTATACCTCATACCATTCTTTTTGGCCCCAAAACTTGGACCAAACCACAAAAGGAGGGGGAGTATCGATATTCATCAAAGATACCCACACCTCCAGGTTGGTGGCAAAGCATGAAGCATCAGAGACTATCCATGTGCAACTAACAGTGGGTAAAACTGCCTTCCAGTTTATAGCCTGCTACAGACCACCCTCCCAAACCCAGGAACCCCACTTGACCTTTCTGAGAACACTGGAAAATATGAAGGTCTCTCCAAACACCATTATATTGGGTGACTTCAACTACCCAAACATAGACTGGGAGCATTACTCTAGCTCCAACACCCTAGCCCAAAGGTTCCTAGAATTTATAAACTCAAATGTTATGGAACAACTTGTTACCACTCCCCCAAGAGGGGAAAACATACTGGACCTGATCATCACCAACATGGGGACTCTATGCTCCAGACCAGAAGTGTATCCCTCACTGGTAAGATCAGACCATAAACTAATCTCACTGGATATTCACATCCCGACCCCACCCCCTGCCCAGAAAACCACTGTGAAAAACTTCTCTAAAGCAAATTTCACACTCCTCAAAACCGAGGTGGAATCCTTCAAAGCCCCCGGGTCTGTGGAAAATACGGCCCAGACAGCAGAATCCTTTATAAACGCATTCTATGAACACCTTCAGGAATGCATGGATCATGCGATCCCAAATAAAACCAAGACCCAATCCTCCAAAGGCAGACGTCCTGTCTGGTGGACCCCAGCCATAAACAAACTCTACAATAGAAGGAGGAAGCTACTAAATGATAGAGCAAAATCCCAAAAAGGGAAGGCATCACTGATCAGTATTAGCAAAAAACTACGGGTACTCATAAAATTGTCTAAGGCCAGCTTCGAGAGAAAAATTGCACAGGACACTAAGGATAATCACAAGGCTTTCTTTAGTTATGTTAGGAACCTGGGTGGTAATTCCCAGATATGCTCAGAATTAGTCCAAAATGACAAAAAATACACTGAACCCACAGACATTGCCAACATCCTTGCTGACAGGTTCAGCGCAAACTCCCCCACCAAAAGGGCAAATATCTATCCCAGCAGAGTGCTGCCCCCCTGACATCTCAGATGCTCAGGTAAGAGCCGCCCTCTCCAAAGCAAAAAACACAGCATCAATGGGACCAGACGGTGTCCCGGGCTGCATCCTACATGAACTCCAAGAAGAGCTAAACCCAAACATAAAACTACTGTTCAATCTCAGCCTTACTACAGGATATGTGCCCAAAGAATGGCGTACAGCAACAGTGGTCCCTCCCCATAAAGGTGGTGCCTCAACGGATCCTGGAAACTATCGCCTCATAAGCCTGACTAGCTTGGTCTGCAAAGCTATGGAAAGGATCATCATGGACCTCATAAATAAAGATATTGGGGACCTACAGACACTGGATCCTACCCAGTTCGACTTTGTTCAGGGCAGATCCTGCCTCTTAAACCTGGTTGATTTCTTTGAAACAGTCACCAAGGCCATTGAAGAGTGGAAGGTGGTCCACACAGCCTACCTGGACCTCGCAAAAGCCTTTGATACAATACCCCACTCGGGCATTATAGATAAGCTCACCAGCTTAAATATAAACCCCTATGTCACTAGATGGATTGCAAACTGGCTCAAGGACAGAACCCACATGGTTAGAATTGCTGGAGCCATGTCAGACTCCAAACCAGTTACAAGTGGTGTCCCACAAAGCTCAGTCCTGGAACCTCTCTTGTTCGGTATATATTTCTCGGAGGTACAGGCCAACACGGAAGGACTGTGGCTGACCAAGTTCGCAGATGACTGTAAACTGGGTGCCATAATCGACTCTCCAGCTGACACAAGCATCCTCCAAAAGGGCCTCATAGAAACAGACAACTGGTGCCAGAGCCATGGCTTCAAGCTAAATGCCAAAAAGTGTATAGTCATCCCCTTTGGCAAAAACAAAGTGCCCACAAATTACCACATAGGTGGTAATCCATTAAGTACAGAAGAAGTAATTAGAGACCTGGGGACCCAAGTTGATAGCAATCTCTCATTTGACAACCACGTGGCCAAAGTGGTTAGAAAAACATTTTATATAGCCCACCTAATCATGAAGGGATTCACATCTAGATCAGGGGAGGTCATTGTGCCTCTTTACTCATCCCTCATCAGGCCCATAATTGAGTACAATGCCCCTTTTGGGATGTACCTTACCAGACATCTGCAGCAACTGGAAAGACGCCAAAAGTACCTCACCAAGAGGATCAAAGGGCTCAAACAGATGCCATATGCTGACTGGTTAAAGAAACTCCAGCTCTACTCAGTGGCATACCACCTGTTCAGAGGCGATCTTTGCCTGACATATAAAGCCATGTCCAACCCGGAATTAATGGACATGCTGCACCTCAGAAAATCCAAATCCGATCGAGCTACGTGCTCGAGAGACTTGAACCTCAGCACTGAAATAAATAGGACATGCTGGAGGGACACATTCATAACCCAGAGGCTCCCTTCACTCTGGAATAAAATCCCAATCCAGATTAGGCAGAGTCCCTCATTGACTCTCTTCAAGAGGAATCTTGATGAGTGGATGGGAGATCGTAGGTTTACCCCGGGTATCACTTCTGTGTCACTGTTAGACAAGAGGCACTGTATACTAACCTCGAAAAAGGGCATAGCAAAATAAATTTAAAATGGGTGGCGAAAGCCAAACACATTCTGGCTAGGCTTTTAAATACCCTATGGCAGATAGCCTAGTATGAACCTATGAACCTATAAATGCCACTGTTGTATCACTGGATTGCTCCTAGGTATTCACTTTTAGCGTGCTACTCAGATATTTTAATTCAAAACATTAAAGCATTTCACAAGACAAGAAGAAGATGAGTTTTATGTACCATTTCAGGTTATGTATCAAATCGGTGTTTTAGGCCACTCTCTTTTTGAAAACCATAAAATATGGCATAGTCTTTATTTATTTATTTGACATTTGTTGACCGGGTTCATCTGTCTGGGCATAAGCCGTTTTTCAGTAGAGGCCTGAGGAGAAAAGCTCTACAGATATACAAACTTTAAGATAAGTTGGAATACATTTTTTACAATAATAAAAAATAGGCTTTTCTGCCTTGATTCATAGGAATCCCCAGTAGTGTGCTCGCATTCCCATCAGTAAAAGTTACATCCTGTGTCTTGGCCAACCTCCAATCAACCCAAAGCTGTCTCATTGCCCTGCACTGTGAGACCCTGCATCGGTGGAACACTAAAGTACTTTCAGCTGAACTAGTGTATGTTAGAGTTATATTTAATCTGTCCTCCAAACTGAAGACTGTTTCCCCTTTCATTGTACGTGTGCACACTACCTCCCCCCACCCCCATTTCTCTCTTCCTATAGTGCTCCTAGGTCAATTACTTAAAACTACTTTCTCTTGGAAAAAGTTTACCTATGTACCTGCAGCCCATACTTCTTTTGTTTTTCCCAGCAGAAGTGGTGGTCCTTTTCAGGACTCTGTACTAGATTAGTAGCATAACATTTGTAGTTATTAGGAAAGTACTGCACCACACTGACCTGGAATTAACTTAGCTTGGTTTTCCTGATTTCTTTTTAGCAGCTGGCTTAGTCCAGTTTTTCTGACTCACAACCTTGCATTACTTTGTGTCTACCCCCCTCCCCCACCTTGAACCTGCACATCTCCCCTCCCACTCCTGCTTAATTACAGAGGTATCAAAAAGCCTGACATAGAAAGTCACCATCTTTTGACTTAGCTTTTCTGCCTTGCTTCATAGGAATCCCCAGTAGTGTGTTTGCATGCAAGTAGTCCACTGCCCTCTAGATGGCTCCATACTATTTGTGCATCCAAGTGCCCCACCTGCCCACTAGGTGGCTCCATACTATTAGCTTTAGGGTCTCTAAATCCCTTTACCTACTCTTCATCAAATCCCCTAACACAGTTCTTAGTCATCCCTTTATTATTGTTCTCTCTGACACTGTGGTCCCAGTATAACCATACACATATGTCCTTATATCACTCTGCTGTAATCCCATGTCTATCTTTTTTAAGCCTCTTACCTTCTTATAGATCTCACCACACTTACCTTCAGACTTCAGCACTCCACTGATTGATTGTTCTCCTTGGTCTTCTTCTTTTGGCTCTACCTGCTCCATTCGCCCAGCGGGCTCACTCCGCTCCCCTACCCTGCCCCAATTTCCACCTGCCCCCAGCTGTCCTACACTTATCACCTTGCCACTCCCCCTCATCTGACACCACTCCTATTCATCAGAATCAATCAGCATTAACCAATCATTCACAGGGCCCAGCCCTATAACTCAAACTCTCTCCAGTCTCTCATTATATGCTAATTATAAACACCCCAACTCTATTTTAAACCAGCATTACTCAAATACCCCTACAATGCCTCCACATACTTTTAACAAATCTTCAAACTCTAATCCTAAATACCCTATCTTCTCACAGCCTATGAATACCAACACCTCCCTGGCACCCACTACCCTAGAACCAAAACCAGTACTACTAATCAGCCACATAATTCTAACCAACCACTACCCCTACCCGTCATCAAACTCTTCTAACGCAAACACTCTACATGCCATTCATGCTTCATATAGTAATCCTAGTACTAAATACTACCACAAATTCTTATTAAAACTCCAGAAACTTTCTATTAGATTACTACCTAACCTCATAGTGGATGGTGACATCCACACTAACCCAGGTCCAACCCCACCTCTTACTATCAGCCCCACAAATAACACCCATACTAACCTACAAAACTCAAATAATGCCCCCAACTCACTCCTAGTGTATCACCTAAACATTAGAAGTATAAAGAAGAAAATTCACTATTTACATGCCCTACTGGATGTCCACACCCTTGATATACTATGCCTTACGGAGACCTGGCTCAAGCCTACTACCATTGATAATGAGATTATACCCCCAGGGAAAAATATATTAAGACTTGATCACATCTCTAAGAAAGGGGGGGTAGCTATCTTGTATAAATCCACTCTGGAAGTATCCAAAACTAGTACCCCAAATGCCTTGTTAACTAACAATGCAGAAATACTCATCTCAAAGGTCCAACTCAACAAACGCAAATCTATAAACATTGCATGTTTCTATATTCCCCCAGGTGACAACACAAATACCTTGGAGGGTATCCTCCAATGGCTTTCTACTAACTGCCCACAGGAAACTATTATTCTCGGGGATGTTAATATCGACTGGAATACTTGCTCTTCAGACTTCCCCTCCACCCATATAAATTTGCATGTCTTCTCCCAGATGATATCTTCCCCAACCAGAATCAATAAGCCTAACAAAAAGGAAAGTGTCCTAGACTGGATATTAATAAACAACCTACCCCAGATATATAAAAAGGCATTCTACTTAAGGACTTTAGTGATCACTTCCTTACCTATATAATCAGAAAAAGAAATGGTATCCCTCAACAATCTTCCTTTAAAACCATTAGAAGTTGTAAGAACTTTATTCAGACTAACTTTCAGAATGAATTTAACACGTGTGACTGGTCCAACCTAAGGCTACTTCCACTAGATGAAGTGGTCTCATACTTTAACTCTACATTTCTTGCTATCGTGGATAACCATGCTCCCCCACACACTATCAAAACCAATAACAAAGTAGCACCATGGCTGTCCAATGATACAAGACAAAAAAATTATTAGCAGAAACAGAGGGTGGACCTCCTGGAGAACCACCAAATCCCCAAAAGACCACCTTATATATAAATAGCTGAGAAATGATACAAAAAAGTCTATTATGCTAGACAAAAATAATTACTATTGTAATCTGCAACAAAAGCACCAAAATCAACCTCAAAAATTCTGGTCAGGCATAAACAAACTTCTCCACCCAGGCCAGTTAACTACCCCTACCTGCTTAACTACCCTCCAACACTGGAAAATTTTAAAGTTACACCATGTATGATAACCTCCTTAACATATGTGTTTTCCTTTTTCAGATGAAATCTTTAACTATTTCTTTCTCAGCTACTTGCTTCCAACCTTTGCTGTGTGTATGTGAGAAAAACATGTACCTGTGTGTACATATCGTTAAACAAATCTCAGTTTTGTGATAACTCACTGTAATAATTTCACTGTATTTACACTTGTTTTTGTACATTTGGAGCTTTTCTCCCCGGGCCTCCGCTGAAAATAGACCTGTATCCAGTCGGATTTTTTCAGTTAACAAATGTAAAATAAAAATAAATAAAATAATTACAATCAAATAGCACAGTAGAAATTAACACCAGTTACAAACAAGGTTGTGAAAGACAAAATACAAAAATCATTACAAAGGTAGTAGTAACACATAGTTATGAGAGAGCCCAGGAATAAATATAAGGAGGGAGTATAGAAAAGCTAGATTAGGTGGGAGTCTTTTACATGATTCAGTTGCTGTTAAGTTAGTTATTGCAAATAGGTCTGAAACAGAAGGAACAGCTGACACGTAACACACAACATAGCCTGTCATGCTGTTTGGGTTGAGTATGTATTAATACAGTTCATAGGTGACATATATACAGCGGGTGACACACCAGTGGATACATTACCCTGCTTATTTCTTCAGTTCCGTTCGAATCTGTTCGAACCAACTAGATTCATTTTGTAAAATCATATTGTCTCATCTGTGCCCTTCTCCGGGTGCTTAGTTTTCCTCCCACATCCTAAATTTATGCTAATAAGTGAACTGGGAAATCTCATAATTGCAGGTAGCAGTATGCATGTGTGTGTGTGTGTGTGTGTGTGTGTGTGTGTGTGTGTGTGTGTGTGTGTGTGTGTGTGTGTGTGTGTGTGTGTGTGTGCATGTTTGTGTTTCTGTGTCAGTGATTTGTCTAGCTATGTGTAAGTGTGATTTTTAACAATGTATGTCTGCATTCTGTGATGGACTGTGTCTGTGCCCACTATCCAAGGGTGACCCTGAATATGCTAATGTGGATATCAGAAAATTCATTAATAAGCTTAAAAAAGGAAAGCAAATTAAAAAATATGCAAAATCATCTATGCTCCTTGTAGTTTGTTAACAGAGATGGCTGTAACTGTGTCTTATAGAGCTTGTAGCACACGATATTGCTGTGACACAGGATTTAGAGTGATTTTCTTGTATAGTTTTAATCTGACTAAATTTTGTATGGATTTTGAAATATTTTTAAGTCGTACTGGATTTTTTAGGGAATTTCTACTTGACTAAGAACAGAGCAGTGGACATTATGTCCTAAAAGCTAGCATTATAAGAATCACACGTACATGAAATTAGAAAACGGTTAAATGTATCAGCAAGGACTGTTGCATGAGACATTGGGCATAGTAAAATAGGAAACTCAGATTATGGGAGCATTTTAATAGCTTTAAATGTTAGTAATGCATCAACAACTTTCCAGTATGATGATTGCATTTAAAAATAATATTCCAATTTGCATGAGAGCCTGCTATGCAGTCAAACATGGAACTTCCTTTTAGTATAATGTATTTCTACAAAGAACTTAATTTCTGTTATCTTATAGTGTCAAATAATACCTCTGAGAATATAATCCAAATGTAATTAATGATCACTTTTGTCATGGCGCAAAAGTAAAGCAGCAACACATACAATTTCTCATTCTTGAATCAATGCTGCTCAGACAAAGAGCACTTTTTAACATTATTATAACCCTCCATTTGCAGCTGAAGAGTTTCAACACTGAACCTTTCTGTTTCTAAGGCATCAGGATGTTCTGTCGACAGGGGTATGCTTTCTATAGTCTGCTGTGTACTTTAGTTGGTTCATTAACATATTTTAAATAAAATGATTTGAAGGTTTATGGATTTGTGGGATAAAGAGTTCATCAGTCATTGTTAATGCAATCAAGGTACTATAATGAAAAATTGGAAACAATTGGTTGCATGGCATATACACTATAGTCCATTATCATAAGTAACCTGTGCCAGTCCATGAAAGCAACTGTAGTGAAGTGCCCCCCAAATATATTGGCGTTAATAAAATGATTACATCTCACAAACAAACACAAATGAGTTTAGGAAGTAGAAATAAGAAGAAGGTTATAGCAGAAGTGAGTAAGCTTACAGCTGGCATTGCAGGGAGCATTGTGAGGGCATTATTATATTGCAGAGCAGACATTAAACGGAGGTCTAATTTGCTTGAGTCAGTAGTAGCTCAGGTGAACATAAAAGATTTGCCATTACTCAATGAAAAGAATAAGGGTTTGGTTTAGCAGGCAGGATAAAGTTTAGGGTTAGGGTTAGCAGACATTAGTAAGGTTGTGCAGGGGGTTAGTTATGCAAAGAGACACTGAAGTTGGAATGAATGGTATTTCAGAGGGACTTGACCTCTCTGAGGCAAGAGATATAAACATGCAAAGATTTTTATAAGTTGCAATAGCTAGGAGTGGTGAAGTGCAGAAACAACTACCATGGGTGATATTAATGGACTATGGAAAAAAAAAGATATATTTGATCCTCTGCTTGCCTAATACTTGCTAACACTACCTCTAACTCTGCACCTTACCTTTCAAAAGTCTTTTACGTTACACTATCAGGATTGTAGACAGCTTGGACACACACATACACACACACACACACACACACACACACACACACACACACACACACACACACACACACACACACAGACTACAACTGTAAGCAACTACTTTGCCCCCGTGACATCTTACTCATGTAGTGCTAACTCCAACCATATCTCTGCCCCTAACCTTAAACATTACTTCACTAAAACCCTTTTCACTAACAGTACCACAGCTGATTTAAATACTTGTTTGAGATGGAAGGTCCTATACTCTGCACTATTTAAGTTACCCTAAAAGGCAGAATAGAAACTGAATAAGTGTACACAGCTGGATAGTAAGTAGTTTGCAACAATGCTGTTCAATGGGGGGAATATATGCAGGGGAATTGGAGTAGGTTTACCTTAAACAGATTTCTACTCATTTTACTAGTAGTGAATGTATGTATAACAATAGTATATGTCTATTTGCCTGTATGTGCGTGAGTGTATAGAGACAGAGAACAGATGGGTCCATGAGTAGACAGCTATGCATTAACGCGTGTGTGTGTGTGTGTGCGTGTGTGTGCATGTGTGTGCATGTGTGTGTGTGTGGGTGTGTGTGTGTGTGTGTGTCTGTGTGTGTGTGCAATAATCCCCAAGTAGCTGAAGGTCACTGCTACATTTCCAGAGATACCCACCCTCTAGTTTGGCTGTTGCTTTTATGCTATCAAAGTAGCCGAAAATAGCAGCTTACATCAGCTGCTTTGATGACTATTAAACAAGCTGTCAAACCCTTTGCCCCTATATGCAATCTGAAGGAACCATTATTAAACCCAACCAATATTTTTTCTGAACTAGACAGTATGCAAAAATACCAGTGGTGGAACTTTTATGCAAGAATAAGAAATTTGTGAGACTTTGTGGCATATTTGAGCATTAACCAAACCTTCCCTTAATACATTCCTCTCCTTTGACAACTTAAGTCCTCTTATCTTTTCTTCCTTTTACAACAAACTGGTCTCTCTTGTCCTTCTGCACCCTAGCACCTTCACTTAACAGTCCTCTGTTTACCTCTACTACTTCTCTAGAAGTTATTACCCTATTCCTTTGCCTTTCCATTTTCCTAACCTATTTACAAAGAGCTTGCACTCTTAACTTTATCTCGACCATTCACCTCAGACTTGCCTCACTACTTCTCAGGCCTTCCTGGCGTTCTCTCCTCAGAGCTGGTGCCATAACATCAACAAAGTCCCACTCTTACTCTGTTGCTAAAATGTAGTTAAGTTCCAGATTCCTCCACTAATAGGTAATGAGTATCAACTCTGGGACCCATTGTTCATTCACTCTCTGGCACCCATTGTTCATTCACTCTCTGGCACCCATTGTTCATTCACTCTCTGGCACCCATTGTTCATTCACTCCTTTACTAAACCACTTATTAAATTGCTGTGTTTTACTTGTTGCATTACATTTGCCTGGCGATAATCATCCTAGATTATCCCAGCTACTCACTGCATTCAACCTTCCACATACCTGTACACTCTCGCATAGCATTTGTTTCCATATCAACTTATGTTATCCCCTGCACCATCTGATTCATGTGTGTTAACTCTAATGATAACTCTAAATATTATTTCACAGAAAGCCCTTTCCCTAACAATAGCACTACACAAGACAAAAGAACACAGAACATACATACCATTGAATCCACCCCCTTCGCTAACCCTTACCCATGACTACTTGCATATTCACAATAATCGATGAACACAGTTTTGGTCATCTACATAACCACCACTTTTAATCAAGTCTTAATTTTCCTACATACTTCCCCTTATCTACACTATATAAAAATGAAAATTCAAGAATACATGATTCACACAAATAGGCTGCGGTGGTGCAGCAGTTAGCATTGTCGCCTCAAAGCAAGAGGTTCTTCCATTCAGTTCTCGGCTGGAGCGCCTTCTGTGTGGAGCCTGCATATCCTCCCCGCAGTTGAGTGACATTTAAAGACATGCAGGTAGGTGCGTGCATGAATGGGTGTGCCTTCTTTGAAGGTTGGGTGTTGGGCTGGCAACTAGGAACCATAAAAATCCACTGACAGTCATTAGCGGACCAGAGTTCCACTGTGGCAACCTCTAATCAAAAAAAGATGAAAGACATTACTTACATGATTCACACAAATAAGCATTCACTCATTTTACCAAATGTGTATTCTGCATTTTGAGTTACAACCACAATATATATATATATATATATATATATATATATATATATATATATATATATAGATATAGATATATAGATATATATATATATATAGATATATATATATATATATATATATATATATATATATATATATATATAGATATATATATATATATATATATATATATATATATATATATATATATATATATATATATATATATATATATATATATATATATATATATATATATATATATATATATATATATATATATATATATATAGATATATATATAGATATATATATATATAGATATAGTTATATAGGTATAGATATACATATATAGGTATAGATATAGATATATATAGATATAGATATATATAGATATAGATATATATAGATATAGATATATATATATATATATATAGATATGTACGTATATATATATATATATATATATATATATATATATATATATATATATATATATATATATACATATATATATATATATATATATATAAAAGCAAAAACTAATCAGTCCACCAGGCTCTAAAACTTTAATAAAACACAAAATAAAAGAAACATAATCGCCTTCAGGATTTTCAAAGGAAATGATCAACATTCGGCCACTCATCATCCAGAAAATACATTCACTGGTATGCAGAAAAATTTCTACTGTTTTGTAGGGGGACAAGCCCCCCACACCCCTGCTACTTATATAGTCTAACTCCAAGATCGCATTACAGTGAGGGAAAGGGTAATTTTTCCAATCCCCACTGTAGTGAGATGCACTTCAAAACACCGACACTCAACTGCGAACACAAGCTATGTATTGACATTTCAAAGTCATCAGGAATTGTGTTCCTAGGTTTGTCTCTCTGCACCTCCATGTTTGACCTTCACATAGTCGCAGTAACTCACTTCAAAATTTTGATAGTAAACCTGTATATATATATATATATATATATATATATATATATATATATATATATATATATATATATATATACACATGGGTCTACCTGATAACACTAATATGCCAAAACACTGGGAATGAAATAACCGACACGACAAAACCAAAAGTTCAAAAACACGAAACTTTGCATGCCCAACAAACCACAATCCTGACAATCAACAAAACAAATAACTTTCCCGAAAAACACACACACAACACAAGCACATCAAAAACCTTCCAAACCTACACTAATCCTTATATACACAACTATATATGCACTAACCATAACCCAAACCCTAACCCTAAGGTCCGTCACTATCGCACACTTACCTTACCCGCACCCTAACCCTAACTCACTTAATCTGCCCCTAACCCTTAAGTCAGTCACTATCGTGCACTTACCTTACCCGCACCCTAACCCTAACTCACTTAACCCACCCCTAAACCTAAAGTCTGTCACTATCGCACACTTACCTCACCTGCACCCTACCCAAACGTCCGTCACTGTCACACACTTACCTTAGCCACACCCTGACCCTAACGTCCATCCCTATCGCACACTTACCTTAACATGTCGGTGCTCTCAGCATCGGGATGCTCAACTGTCGGTCTTCTCTATTGTCGATCTTCCGGTGTTGGTTATCTCACTGTCGGTCATTTGTAGTTTCGGTTAATTCAGGTAGACCTATATATATATATATATATATATATATATATATATATATATATATATACACACACTATATATATATATATATATATATCTATATATATCTATATATATATATATATATATATCATAACTTCATTAGCACAAAAGAATAAACAACTATTAAAACTTAACAAACTTTTGCTATTTTGGAAGGAACATAGATGCTTGGTTATTCTTGGTGTTCAGTCTTTTATTCATTTAAATCACATTTTGAGTGTTTTCATTCATTGTAAAGTTTTCAGTCGAACTTCCTCAGAAAATAACATAATATGAATCTAGGCTTATTATTTATCTGTTGTGATGAGCGGGCGGATGGGTACTATATTCCTATATATTTCTAAGAGAAATTACTGTACTCTAGTTACTTACTATTAGCAAGGTAAGTGCAGATGGTTATGACGAGTGGATGTTCTTGCTAGGACAAACTTCAAAATGATCGCTCTCTCTCTGAGACCATTCTTAACTTAATATCAAACATTACTGCTGGGTTAGATTGGATGACATCACTCTTTGTCACCTGACTTTAGTTCCCAGGCTAAATAGAAACTTAACATCTTTGCATTAGAAATATATATCTCTCAGATGTGCAGCTGCTAGGAAGTCATAAAGCAATAAAGCAGTAACAAACAAAGCTTTCGGGAATGTCCCTTCTTCAGTGTTAATTTCAGTTAATCAAACATCTTAAAATTTATAGTAATTTGTAAAAAAACCACCTGACACAGCCATCCAATCCATAACTCAACATCATTAGCATTTCATTAAATATGCAAATAATTCTAAAATGAATATATTCCATTCTTATGTCAGAAACAAACATATGCATATATATGTAAAAAAAAAAAAATATATATATATATATATATATATATATATATATATATATATATATATGGTTCTACCTCACATAAACGAAACACCAAAACACCGACAACGCAATCACCGAAACCACATAACCGACAGTGCAAAAACACGAAATCCCACATGCCCGACAACGAAATAACCGACGGTACACAAACACGAAACCTCATACACTTCACACACCACAATCAACAAACAAAACACATTCCCGTCAAAAACACATACACAACACAAGCACACCAAAATCCCTACAAACCCACACTAAACCTCACATACACAACTACCTACAACCCTAACCCAAACCCTAACCCTAAGGTCCGTCACTACCGCACTTACTTGACCGCTCCTAACCCTAACTCACTTATCCGCCCCTAACCCAAACACAATCACTACCGACACTTACCTGACCCGCTCCTAACCCTAACTCACTTATCCGCCCCTAACCCAAACACAATCACTACCGCACACTTACCTGACCGCTCCTAACCCTAACTCACTTAACCCACCCGTATCCACACTTACCTTATTCGCACCCTAACGTCCGTCACTACCGCATACTTACACAGCCTTTTCCCATTTCGGCATCCTCGGCGTCGGTGCTTTCATCCGTCGGGTCGGTCTTCTGCTTGTCGATCTTCTAGGTCCCGTCGCGTCGGTCTTCTGCACTGTCGATCTTCTGGGGCTCGCGATTTCCCTGTCGATGTTCCGGCGTGTCGTTGAAGTAAGGTAGAACCATATATATATATATATATATATATATATATATATATATATATATATATATATATACATATATACATATATACATAAAAACATAAAAACATATGAAAACATTTTCTATTATAGAAATTAATAAGGGAATTATTTCATGTATATAATACGATATATTACTAATAGTCTGTCTGCTTTTACATAACCATCACAATTACTAAATTATAAAAACAACAAAGAAAAAATAGTGAAAAAAGTTATTTTACTACATATATTCTTTGAATACTAAAGGAATAGCTAGTCATCTACCTAAATTGTTTCTGTCTAAAATCTAGTATTGGTTTTAATGTTATTCTGTTATTTAAACCTGGTGCTCTATCTGCTGCTAACCTTATTATCCATTTATATTCTGATATAAACTTTGCACCAATGACAAAATTAGTATATACCTTATTAAGTGATGTATAATACAGATCAATATTAAATATTACTAGTATTCCAAAATTACAGAAAATAAAAAAATAAACAAACAAAATTTGCATAGGTCACTGACTGAACACAGGAAATGAATATATTAAGGAATTAACTCATAGATGATACGAAATCCAGAAAAATCCTCATTCTCTACCTGAGAAGAAAAGATCTAAATAGAGATATATTGGTAGTCCTGAAAAAGACTTGTTTTACATGCTGTCTGCTCTTTTGGATCCTGGGCCAACTGAAGATTACAGTGAGTGGTTTCTCCTACTGGAGTACCATTTACCACTGTCTCATTCACCTGCTGGTTGAAAGGATGCAAAGTAACCTTAAATCAGTTTCCAAATAAAAGATTTATTTATCTTATTCCATCAAACAAGAACAACAAATCTTTTATATAGAAGCTGTTTTCATCAAATAAGAAGGTCTTTGACCTTTTCCTTCCCAATTGCTTGGGGAGAGTTGGGATACAGACTCCAACAGTGAAGCATGTTACAGGGACAACTTGTTATTTCTACTAATTTGATTGAGGACCAGTTTACATTTAAACCTAGTAATTACTTTTCTTTCAAGACAGTAGAACAGCTTCTAGCTCTAGACATAGTATCATACCATAAAGCACTTAATTTTCTTTTGTAAGTTAATCTTTTGTGTTCCAGCAGGGTATGCTGTGGTTACATTCTTGAAGCTCAGTACATAACATATAGTTCTGTATAAATCATATTAACATTCACAAATTACATTTATTTACAATACCCTAAATAACTGTGCTGGCAGTATCACACACGGTATCTTTTTTCATGCAGGTGATTGATAACCATAGTTATTTCATCAATGGATCAAGAATCTTAACCTAATAAAAATTAAATAGACAACATATAATGCAAGTTATTTTATTTATTTATGCACTGTCTTTGTGATTCATTACTTATTAAACTAAACTCTGTAGAAATTGTCAATACTTTATTTAAATAGATGGAAAAACTCTCAATTTATTAGTAACAAACAAAGCTTTCGGGAATGTCCCTTCTTCAGTGTTAATTTCAGTTAATCAAACATCTTAAAATGTATAGTAATTTAAAAAAAAAGACCACCTGACACAGCCATCCAATCCATAACTTAACATCATTAGCATTTCATTAAATATGCAAATAATTCTAAAAGGAATATATTCCATTCTTATAAGTCAGATACAAACATATACATGTATATGTAAAAAAAAAAAAAATATATATATATATATATATATATATATATATATATATATACATAAAAACATATGAAAACATTTTCTATTATAGAAATTAATAAGGGAATTATTTCATGTATATAATACAATATATTACTAATAGTCTGTCTACTTTTACATAACCATCACAATTACTAAATTATAAAAACAACAATGAAAAAATAGTGAAAAAAGTTATTTTACTACATATATTCTTTGAATACTCAAGGAATAGCTAGTCATCTACCTAAATTGTTTCTGTCTAAAATCTAGTATTGGTTTTAATGTTATTCTGTTATTTAAACCTGGTGCTCTATCTGCTGCTAACCTTATTATCCATTTATATTCTGATATTTCTAACTTATTATTCTGGTCACCTAATCGAAGATTCTTATACACAACTTCTAACACTTTAAATTTAAAATTGTGTAAATTACCTTTATCTAACCTATGTTGGGCTAATGCATTAGATGGAATATTCCTCTTAATATCTGACCTATGTTCTATAATATGGTCTTTTAAACTTATCGAACATTTTCCAACGTAGAAACTTGAACATTGTATGCATGTAGCTAAATATACGACCATTGTTGTTCTACAGGTTGCTGCACAATTTATTTCATATTTTATATTATTTATAGGATGTTCAAAATATTTTTTATCACAGATATCTGAAACAGACTATTAGTAATATATTGTATTATATACATAAAATAATTCCCTTATTAATTTCTATAATAGAAAATGTTTTCATATGTTTTTATGTATATATATTTTTTACATATATATGTATGTTTGTATCTGACTTATAAGAATGGAAGATATTCCTTTTAATATTCATTTTAAAATTATTTGCATATTTAATGAAATGCTAATTATGTTAAGTTATGGATTGGATGGCTGTGTCAGGTGGGTTTTTTTTTTAAATTACTATAAATTTTAAGATGTTTGATTAACTGAAAGTAACACTGAAGGGACATTCCCGAAAGCTTTGTTTGTTACTAATAAATTGAGCATTTTTCCATCTATTTGGTTTTCTTTTTGGTTGAAAATAATGGAAATTGGTGGAATTTAACTGAACTGAACTTTGTACAATAATTTATTTACACATTGTGCATGTCATCTTATGTTTGGTCCTAATTAAAGAAAGTAAACACCAACAGCAAAATTACCCTTACTGGTGCACTACACCACATCAAGAAAAGCAATAAAGCACTGAAATATATCAGTCAAAATGTTATAATAAACAGGTATCCAAAACAATAACAAAACAGAATATGGAGTGAAAATCTACATAAAACACATTTCTGAATTTTACTCTAAACTTTGCACCAATGACAAAATTAGTATATACCTTATTAAGTGATGCATATAATACAGATCATTATTAAATATTACTAGTATTCCAAAATTACAGAAAATAAAAAAATAAATAAACAAAATTTGCATAGGCCACTGACTGAACACAGGAAATTAATATATTAAGGAATTAACTCATAGATGATATGAAATCCAGAAAAATCCTCATTCCCCACCTGAGAAGGAAAGATCTAAATAGAGATATATTGGTAGTCCTGAAAAAAGACTTGTTTTACATGCTGTCTGCTCTTTTGGAACCTGGGCCAACTGAAGATTACAGTGAGTGGTTTCTCCTACTGGAGTACCATTTACCACTGTCTCATTCACATGCTGGTTGAAAGGATGCAAAGTAGCCTTAAATCAGTTTCCAAATAAAAGATTTATTTATCTTATTCCATCAAACAAGAACAACAAATCGGAATTAACTCATAGATGATATGAAATCCAGAAAAATCCTCATTCCCTACCTGAGAAGGAAAGATCTAAATAGAGATATATTGGTAGTCCTGAAAAAAGACTTGTTTTACATGCTGTCTGCTCTTTTGGAACCTGGGCCAACTGAAGATTACAGTGAGTGGTTTTTCCTACTGGAGTACCATTTACCACTGTCTCATTCACCTGCTGGTTGAAAGGATGCAAAGTAGCCTTAAATCAGTTTCCAAATAAAAGATTTATTTATCTTATTCCATCAAACAAGAACAACAAATCTTTTATATAGAAGCTGTTTTCATCAAATGAGAAGGTCTTTGACCTTTTCCTTCCCAATTGCTTGGGGAGAGTTGGGATACAGACTCCAACAGTGAAGCATATTCACGAAAAAAAATATATAAAATAGAAAGTACTAAGTGAGAAAAAAAAATGCAAAAATATAGAGTAAAATTAAGTAAAGAATTTAGCAATCTGAATATTAAATCAGTAACAAAAGAAAAAATGCAAAAATGCATTTAGATTAGGCAGCGTTCACTGTCACAGTACATAAAAGCAGAGCTCAGTTAAAGAAATCCTATCCATTCCTTTCCAAAACAAATATACTGATACCAGAGCTGAAAACCTAAAGAGCTAAACATAAAAAAATGATATCACCAGGGAATGATTGCAAATTTTCAGTCAAGCTCCATGGCATCCTATTCATACTTCCATCTTCTTCCTTTAAACCATCTGAAGATTCATCTGACTTGCTGTAAATACTTATCTAACCATGAGGTATCCAAATTTAGACTAAAGCTCTACATTATGCTAGTCAAAAAACACCTATTCTACTAATGCAGAATTCCCCCTCCCCACACACATATATCTAATGTAATATTCAAACATGCATCTACCAGTTGAAATACTTTAAAATACTTGAAAAATATAGAAAGTCTGTATATCTAACCATTACTACTACTACTAATCCAAAGTAAAACATGCTGGTCCACAACCAAAGTGATTGAAACAGCCACTTAGTTATTTACCCCTTTTGTCTAAAGGCAGAAAATAGGCTTCATCAGACTACAGATCAATGTAGAACACAGAGAAAATACATCAGATGATCATAGTCATGTGATAAAGTCACATGGAATTACTTTAAGGCCTAAATAATGCTAATTATGCAAATTCTAATTTGTTGTAGCAATGCAAAAATCTTAAGCATAAAAAAAGCCTACATAAATATCTGCTTATTTTGCACAATGACAATAATCTTATTTGGCTGGTGCTCACATGTATAACTTTGGTAGAGCCATTTCAAAGGGACGTGATTTGTAGCCAAGCTCCTGCTATGTAAAGGGCAAATGACTAACAGACTATATAGCTACATATAGCAAATTATCATAATATAGCACTACACTGCTAAGCAAAGTATAAAACTATCTATTAGTCATCATCCATCAAATTAATATGCATGTCAAAAGAATGTTGTATATACCAAAGCATCATTAAATTTATGTACATGAATGTCATACTCATTAAAGGGCACAGCCTCAGCATATGTAAACCTTATCCAGCTACAATAAAAATACAACACACTTCCAAGGTCTTTCCACTGTTCAACTATATCTCTATACCTATCCATCTACACACACACACACACACACACACACACACACACACACACACACACACACACACACACACTGGTTATGGGGACAACGTATTTCTACTAATTTGATTGAGGATCAGTGTGCATTATTTTGGATTCCTGGTTTTATACAACAGATTCTGTAGTATGGAAGTGACTTTGGTTTGTACTACTATTTATTATTTTCTCTTAAACCAGTCTCACTACTAGCAAGAACATATTTGAAGTAAATTGAATAAATTAACAGCTATAACAACAAAAATGCTCAGAGGAATTAAAATTATACACCTTAAACAACAAAATGTATTCTCAAAAACTACCAGTAAAAAAAAAAAAAACTCCTAAAACTAAAGTATATGTCCTCAAGTTTAATAACGTATTTTTCCATTCAATGAGGTCAGTTCAAAAATTGTATAATACAAATGTGCAAAATAGATTAAAAATCCTTAAAATAATTAAATCATATCAAAACAAAAGAGAGAGAAAATGAATATATATATATATATATATATAGAGAGAGATTTCTAATACATAATACTGTAAGGGTAACTAGCTTGCAACTTTTGGCATGGTTAAACCACTTATTGCAAATCTGAAACACTTGCTGTACAGTACCAGGTACTGAGTCCAAGTCACGAAAAAAATGCTTATCTTAAAGGAGCAGATGGGTGTAAAAGCAAGGTTTAAAACAGAATACAGTACAGAAAAAGTCCTATTAAGTAGCATGTAACTCTGTGTAAGGAGTTTTTATTCAATGCAACTTAGGATACCCAAGGTAAAAAGGCAGTAGTGAACTTATTTGGCACCCATTGCTACAGGAGCAAAAACCCATCTACAATAAAATTCACATACTACTCCCAGTGTTATAAATCTTGGTCTAGACTTCTTTCTGATATCAAAAATATTCCTAAAGGCAGAAATAAACTATTGTACAGAACTTAGGTTTTTTTTCAGACCACTCAAAGATTACAATTAGAATAAGGTGGCCTAGTGATCTAAGCCTGAAAAGAAGGGGTATAAACTGGTCCCTAAATCCAAACGTACTACAGAAATAGGATATAATACAGGAAATTAACAACATATTAGACAAACTCGATCATGACTTAATGCAGATATTCCCTATAATAGTCCATGGCAGCAAGTAAAGCAAGGATTCAAAGAATTTTGATTAAAAATGTGTCATCCTATAAAAAATATATAAAGAAAGAGACAAAACTAAAAGTAAAAATAATCAAAATAGAAGAATCAATCCCCCCAAAACTCCAAACTCAGTACTGGAAGAATAGATGAATAAGTTACAAAAATAATTATATGTAATACATACAGAACAATTCTATTTCACAGAAATGAAAACATTAGCAAGCTACTCAGAATAGGCACAAACTTCATCAAGATTACTAGCAAGGATAATAAATGTTAACAACAGTGCCCCTAAGATAACAGAAATTTAATACTAAGGGAACACATATAACACTAATCAAGAAATTATCAAAACTTTTGAAGATTTATGTACTAAACTATATGGCCCACAAAAGATAAAACTATGGAATTAGAGAAAGAGAGAGATACTTTTCTAAAAAATCTAAACCTCCCAAAGATAAATCAAACACAGAAGGATCTACTTAAGGCACCTTTCATGCAACAAGAAATCCTTTCAGTAATAAATAGTCTGAAAACAAGTAAAGCTCTTGGACCTGATGGTTATACTGCTGAGTTTTATAAATCATTTGGACAAAAAATTTCAAAACTTTTACTGAAAATATATAACTGTATAAGAAAATAAAGCATTGCAGATCTATATTTAAATAATTCAAAGACAATCTTTATATCTAAAGGAGAATCTGATAACAAAAATCTCAAACTACAGACCAATTTCCCTCAAATTCTAGCTGCATTGCTTGCAAACAGACTGAAAAAAATATTATCCAACATAATGTCACCTGGACAGTCAGGATTCCTGATTGGTAGGCAGACATGTGATAGCAAGTTCATTGTTTCAAAAGTTAATCTGTTATCTAAACAAAATAAAATCCCTATCTATGGCCTTGTGTTATTTTATTTATTTTTATTTTATTTTACATTTTTATTTTACATTTGTTGACCGGGATAGTCCGACTGGACACATGTCCATTTTCAGTGGAGGCCCGGGGAGAAAAGCTCCAATAGGAAAGTAGGTTACAGCAATATGCGACAGATAACATAAGATTGTAGTTATACAGTTAATACACAGATGAGAAAAAAGCTACACTAGTATGTACAATAACAATTGTAAAAAGAAAAAACCTTCATATTGCTAGTTTCAGGTAGAGAGAGGATGGCTTAATGTCTAGTTGGAAAGTAATTACAGAAGAAATGGAGGGGAAATATGGATTAGTCTGGATTAGAACATTGGCAAAGCCAATGGGATTTGAAGTGGTGGAAGAGGCCTTTTTTGAATGTATTTAGGGAGGTGGAATTGGTGAGTCTAGGTGGAAGAGAATTCCATATTTTACCCACAGTGTTGGAAAACAAAGAGTCGCCTCCTGAGTTACAGGATTTGAGTGTCTGTGCAAGTAACCTATGTGATGATCTTAGACTATTTAGATTTGTGTAAGGGGTAATTAATCCACTCAGACCAGGAATGTTGTCAGGTTGAGTGAGTATTTTATAAGCAACTATAAGTTGCTTCTGTAGGTGTAGGTTTGGTAGTTCTATCCAACCTAGGTTCTGAAGGTTAGTACAGTGATGGGTTTTGTAGGGCAAGCCCATAGCAAATCTAGCAATATGATTATAACAACAAGAGAGTTTAGATAGATCCGATTTGTTGGGGTTAGTAAGTATGGGGGAGGCATATAAGAGCGTAGATAGAAGGTGGGTGTGAGCAGTAGCCACTTTTGCCATGGGAGTCAGAAAGGATTTTATTCTATACAGGGACCCCAGTTTCTTATTGACAGTTTTGATAGTTTGGTTGATGTGTACATCAAATCTGAGTTTGTTATCGATGGTAACTCCTAGTAGCTTGGTATGGGAGTCAGGGGAGATGATGGTTCCATTATTGGATTGTACACAAAAGGGAATGGTAGGTGCTTTATGGGTAGGATGGAAGAGGAGCATTTTAGTTTTTTTTGGGTTAAGGATCAATTGGCGTCCCGATAACCAGTTCTCAACTGCAGTGAAAACAGTCTTGAGTTTTGGATAGTAGATTAATTGGTGATTTATCTGAGCAAATTAATGTCGAGTCATCAGCGTATTGAATACATGTGGACTCTGGAATGACTTTGTAAAGATCATTAATAAAGATGGAAAAGAGAAGAGGTCCCAGTATGGAGCCTTGGGGGACCCCTATGGAATTGGGTAGGAGGTTGTAGAGCTTATTATGCCAGAGCACAGCTTGTTGCCTATCAGAAAGATAGGCATGAAACCAGTCTAGTGTTTTGTTGTCTAGGTAGAGAGTATTAAGGGTTTCATGCAGGAGTTTGTGGTTGACCATGTCAAAAGCTTTTGATAGGTCCAAGAAGAGAGCTGAAGATATTTTTTTGTCATTCCGGTTAAGATTGATAGTGTTTGTGAATGAGAGGAGAGCTGTAGTGGTACTATGTTTGGGCCTGAAGCCATGTTGTGAGTTAGAAGATTGTTCTGAGTTAGGTAGTGGATGAGTTGTTTGTGTATACATTTTTCCATGATTTTTGCCAGTGGTGACAAAATAGCTATTGGCCTGTAATTTGACAGGTCAGTGGATGGGCCACCTTTATGGAGAGGGATTACATGGGAGATTTTCCATATGGAGGGGATTGTGGATTCGGTTATGGTGTGATTAATTAAGATTGAGATGGGGTAGACTATGATATCTGCAACTTTTTGTAGAAAGTCAGCTGGAAGTAGGTCTGTGGCGAGGGTGGTTGGCTTTAATTTCTTTAGTAAGGATCGAATGTATGCAGTAGGGACAGGTTGTAGGTTGAATAACGGTGTGGTCTTCAGGATGGGACCTGTGGTTGGGGAGCAGGGGGCTGATTGTTGGTTGGCTAAGGATTTGATAACATCGATGAAGAAGGTGTTAAAGGTAGTGGCCACTTCATCTGGGTTTTTCATAATTAGATCTGCTGGTGTAGAAGTGGAGGACTTGCCTGGATGGAGAAGTTTATTTATACCTGCCCAAAATTTTTGGGGGTTGTTTTGGTGTTTATGTTGTAGTTGGTGATAGTAGTTCTTTTTATCAATTGAGATAGATTTTTTTTGTTTCATTTCTTAGTTGTTGGAAGTTGATACGGTCTAGAGGTGACTTGGTAGCATGCCATTTATTCCATGCTTTATTTCTGGATTTAATTTTGGATGTGGAGTCTTTTGATAGTGTTAGATATGTGTAAAGCCTTTGACAAAGTAAACTTAAACGTTTTATTTTCTATACTGCTCTATTTTGATATAAAATAGGAATTTACAAATATAATAAAAAATGTATATGAGAGCACTTACACCATTCTATATATTAATAAAACAAATTCAAATTCAATTTAAATTCTATATGAAAACAGACAAGGATGTCTGATATACACATACTTCTTTAACTTGTATATAGAACCTCTATTTTTACTCATAACCCAAAAATCCTATCATCATATTCAGAAATTTTTAATAATAAAATTGTACCAACAGCCTTTGCTGATTATTTAAGCTTATACTTCCCAATCCCTAATGCTGACTTGACCAAAATCCTAGACTCAGTTAACAGCTTCTCAAAAAATTCAAGCTATGAAATTAATCCCACAAAATCCCTAATTTTCCCTATTAGTCTATTAGGTCACACGGAAAAAAAAAAATCCTGATTTGGAAATAAAACTAAAATACTCCTCAAATTCCTTGAACATAACCGAAAACTATTCATGCAGAATAATTTACTAAAGATATTGGCAGACACTGAACAGGATAGCCAGAGATTGGGATGAATGAAGCTATAAACTTATAACAAATAACCAAAGTGAGTGTTCCTGTTTTCTAAAATACTGGAGTCTTCTCCTAGATCATATCTTAAAAGAATAGATAGATGAGAAAAGACAAATTAGTGTGAATGTAAACTGAAATGGGTATAATAAATATTATTTTGTGTGTGTGTCTAATCTAAACCTCATATGTAGCAGTTATAAAGAGTATGTAAACTGTGACACAAATAATCAGAAGTTGACATATATGTAACACTTGTATATATGGTATAGTATATAGAGTGTTATCTATATTGTGTATTTTGTTGTAACACTGAAAATTTATTTTGCCACAAGATGTATGTAAATATGACTGTAACTCTTCTACAATATAACCAAATTGTGGCTTATAAAATGACTGGAACTGAAATATGCAAACAAAGCAAGAGAAGAAGAAAAATAGAAATATTTGGAGGAAAAAAAACAGGAAGTAGTGATGAGTCACAAGTCAGGCAGCCCTAAGGATCAGCATTATATAGTGACACGTTCAGAGCACCAGTCACATTTTACTTAGGTTACAGTGTCAGAGTAGTGAAACTGAAAACTGAACTCAAATCCAAAACCTTTCAGGGCCCTTGTCGTAAGGGGTCTTAAAATTAGCCAAACTTGGAAACCTCAACTGACTGGGGTAACCCAGTTTGTATAAACTAATTAAGGAAACTAAAGGAGCACTAGTACTGCAGTAGTAAGGGCATTAGTCACTCCTAGCTAGTTTTGGAGTGCATGCCCATATAGGATGGGTGAAGTTCATCCTTACAAGGATGTAATTAACCTGTGTCAGATTGGGAAGGTCCTCAGAGTTAGCATTTAAATGTAAGATAACCTTAGTTAGTAGATCTTGAACAGCATCCTTAAAAGGATGTGGAATCTGTAGGAGTAAAATTATCAGTTAAAATTTAAAAGCCATACATTTGCTCATCCTTATAAGGAAGTGTTGTGGTTATATCTCAAGCATTCATAGGTGGCCAAGGTTGCCAGCTCAAGAAGGACTCTTGATGCCTTAGTTCTTCTTCAAACAAAATGTAATGGAAGATGAGAGCTGTTTATATCAGTGAGTTTAAAGTACAAATAACTGTGCTGCTAAATAAAATAAGCAGTGTGGGTGCATGGTGGAAGTGCTTGCTCAACTGAACAGCCCATTAGACAAAGCTATCCTTTTGATATCCAGTGGTAACCTCCCTTTGTTTCACGCAGTAGATGATGGAAATGAGCACTAAGGCTTAGCAGCAATCCGGAGAATTATGCTTAAACAAAAGAGTTGTTTTTAAGTATTACTACAATTAAATAGATGTAAAATGTAAAAAAAAAGGATTATAGTGGCTCATAAAATAAGTGAACAATGTTATGTGTAAACAATACTGAGCGCTTTCACTAAAATGCTTCATCAGATCTGCCTTTTAAAATGATAAACTGTTAGCTGTTTATGGGCTTGGTTAAATGGTTTTGTTCATTTAGTATCTAAATGAAGGTTGGCATAATGGTTAATGTGCTTTCCTTGCAAATATGAGGTGCAGGGTTTGATTTTTTCATGGAGTAATTGGCTAGGCATAAAATAGCTCACAATGGCAGTTAGCCTAGTACTAATCTGTGAACAAGCTGTGAACCTATGGATGTGGATTGTGGTAGGTTGGGTCCTGCAGTAGATGGCAATAAAAATCATATTTGATTCTTTTATTGGTCTTTGGTAAGTATGCTTCCTAAAAATTGAAGTAAAAAAATATATAAATAACCAATAAAAAAAAACTGTTGAAACAAATTTTAACAAACTGGGTTTAAGAAAGTCTTACTAGCCATGTGGCTTAACCCTTGGGGCATCATATTAAGCTTACTACCTTTAAAAGTATTGATCTGAGATGTCTCATTGTCTAAAAGGAATAGCCATGCATTTTTTTTAATATGGTCATGCTACAGGTTATACCTGAACCAATAACGCTACTGCTTGGGCAGCACACAAGTATTGGCTTGCTTGGGAATCCAGATCCCTAGTTGTGGGATCTTCATTAGGCTAGAAGTGAGCACCCACTGGATTATGGGATTAAGTCCCAATCTAGTTATTAAGTCAAAATAATTTTACATTTAACTTGGAGAGAGTTACTGGGGGTTATTGGGTTCCTAACAATTTGAATTTTCTAAGTATAATTGCAGTGGAGAGGGCACAGACTGTTATGGGAATCCTTTAACAATTCAGGTTAACGTCTCCTAAGTTTTCTAAAGATGCTCACATTCAAGTACTGGTCCCTGGCCATAACAAAAAAAAATAAATAAATACAGCTTTGTATGTCCCAAACTTTACACCATAAGAAACTCCATTAGATCAAAAAAAAAAAGGTATACATAAAAAATAAAAGAAAATCGTGAAAGTCGTCTGTCCCATGCTGCATCAAGCAATGAGCACATTGGCAAAAAATCAGAATAACTAATCAAATCCATACAAAATATAACAACAAAACCTAAGGGTCTTGGAGAGGTGCCCATTATTGTAAAGTATTCTGCATGAGTAAACTATGACCACATATTAGTTTTGAACAGTTCTGATACCAGTTACACTAGAACTGTTAAGGCTACCCCTTGGGCAGCTCAGTAATTATCAGCTAGCTGGGGAATAAGGTTCCCTAGCTATGAGATATTCTCTAGGTTTGAAGAGAGAGCTCAATGAGTTATGGGATTAATTATGAAATTTGATTATTAAATACAAATATTATGTTATTAAACTTGCAGTTGTGAATTATTAATAACATTGTGTTCTGTCTAAGTTTAAGAAGTTGTGAAACATGGTGGAGAGGGCACAGGTTGCTATGGGAGTCAGTGGAGTAAGGTTTCCTAAGTTGTGTAATGAAAAAGCTGCACCCAAGCATTGGTCCCAGGCCACAACAAGGGTTCTGTGTCATGCTTGTCCCCAAACATCAATCAACCAAGTGCCATCAAATCAAAATAATCACCTCCCCAAAAAAGAAAACAATAAACCACCCATACTAACAAAAATCCAAATATAAAATGACAAAAGTAGTATGTCCAATGCACCACACTGCAATGTAATATGAGGTGAAAAGTAGAAATACCGAAAACCTAACACTATAGTTAAAAACGAAGATGGTCTCCTGATCAGAGGGGCTCCTGCCAATTCATAGAAATCTGGATGAAGTGAAAAATTAAAAAAAATGACCACATGGCTCAGCTTCAGGGATGACAAGTCATGTAATCTAAACAACAGCCAGAGGTCTGTGGAAACCACAATGCCATCTCCTCGGCTATACCAATAAATAAATAAAAAACTTAAAAAATTTGAATGAATCAACACTGCAAAGAAACTTCAAAAATGCAAGTCAGGGGCTGTGTGTCCCTTCCAGGATCCCCCTAAGCCAATTAAATGGCGATCCCGCATGACATCAGAATCTTGAGCACTGGGGTGTCTACTGTGCTGGAGGAAAGAGCTAGAGGAGGCGTGGAGTGAGAAAATCCAGGCAGACCATTTAGGGGAAGTTTGGGTGGGGGAGGGTTCATGGGAATATAATGCTTGCTTTTTCCAAGTTCACAAAGAACTTAACCTAGGTTGGAAAGGGCCATGGATGTTGTGGGAGATCACAATTTAGACAATACAATAAAAATGCTAATCTTGTCATCTTAATATTGGACTAATATATATCCTAGACTAAATTAACATGGAAGAGCATTGGCATGATTAAAACTGGGGGGGGGGGGTGGTTGTGTGTCAGTGTTGGGATTTTAACCACCCATTTGGGTAACTTAGCATGTTACCATACCCCATGATGTGCTGGGGGAGAGTGATACAGGGGTTATGTGACTTTTAGACAATTTTACTTTAAATAATCTTTGAGGATAGTTATCCTTGTGGTGAGTGGGAAAAAATCATGAGATCTTTTATCTATGGTCGCATGGTAAATCAATAATTTTTATGAACAGGCTGTCAGATGTGAGGCGGGAAAGAGCTTAGACCAGTGGTGGTGTTAGTTTTAACAGTGGCCAAACCATACTGGTGTGGGACTTACTTCAGAGAGTGGAATAAAATTAATATTAATAAGATGTACATCTCTTTTTCCTATAAATCTTAATAATATTGTATTTAACATCACGGTTCTTTGTACTTTAACCTCATTGATGTCAGCAGCACTCATCTGCCATTAAATTATATTTGAAGAAGAAATAAGGCATCCGGATCTTTCTTTCTTGATCTGGCAACCTTTTCTACCTATGAATGGTTAAGATATAACCACTTATTAAGGAAGAGCAAATGTATGCCTTCTAATTTTTAACTGATAATTTTATTTCTATGGATGCCACATCCTTTAAAGGATGCTGTTCAAGATCTACTAACCAAGGTTATCTTAAATTTAAATACTAACTCATTCATGTGAGGACCTTCTTAATCTGACACAGGTTAATTACATCCTTGTAAGGGTGGCCTTCACCCTCCTATACGAGTTTGAACTCCAAAATTAGCCCTTACTACTGAGGTGTACTCCTTTAGAGTACTGACTATTCGTACTGATGCTTGCGCAGCAACAGCAAATTCTGGAACATTCTTTCTGCTCTCACATTATTGTAATCAATAAAAATGGTTCTCAAACCATGCAATGAGCAGCTTGGTCTCAGTATTTATAAGTAGTTAAAGAGCTCTTTTTGCGGGTCAGCTACCCATTGCATAAGTTAACAGACATGTATAATGACATCAGTTATCTGCCTTCCCCTAGATATATATATATATATATATATATATATATATATATATATATATATATATATATAGACATATGTGTGTGTATATATATATATATATATATATATTATATATATATATATATATATCTATATATAGACATATGTGTGTGTATGTATATATATATACACACATATATATATATAGACATATGTGTGTGTATGTATATATATATATATATATATATATATATATATATATATATATATATATATATTATAGAGAGATATAGAGATATATTTTTTTCTTTTCTTTTTTTTTGGTAATACTTTATATTGATCAGTGGCATATTAGAAAATAGCTTTGTAAAGAATTTCTGGACTGCAAATTACCTAAGTAGCTCTTAAATCTCAACATAAACTTAGGATGTGTTATGAGTCAGGTCCCTTCAACTACGTGAGCAAAATGTCATTTAGTGCATAGTGTTTTGTGAAAAAGACAATAGTATTTACTGATGCAATCTGATGGTAGAGTTGCTTACATTCTTCATGTGCTTTGCTTAAACTTTAAAACAAATCAGTGAAAAGTTGGGGAGATCAAACAGAATTAACTGATAATTGTAGAAAAGTATGTAGCTTATAGGCAGCACCTGAAATGATTTGCTGGTAACATTATCAGGCACTGAGACTTCTTTTTACATATTTCACTGTAATACGGCAGTGTGCTTTGAAATCTGTCAGTTTAACTGCATTCAAGTAGGCTGTAGCTTTATATACACTGAATGAACTTCCATGAATAAGTTTTGCATCTGTTGATGATTCTAAGGTATATGACTGGTATGAAATGGCATTTATTGCTTTTCACTTGAAAATGCTTATAAGTCATCATTTCACTCATATGCATCTTCCTGAAGGTTATTATTGTACTTTTCTTTCTTCACACACATTTTGATGATACCCTTTTCAATCACAGGCAATTTTTACTCCCTTAGGCATTCTTGAAGAGCTGACGCTTTATTATATCTAAGGAGTTCAGTATATTTTATATGCTAAAATTGTCAAAATATGTCAAACAGCAGAGAATGATGAGTTATTGAGCTTCGGAAATGAGATTATATTACTCTGCATTACATTACTACATAATATTCAGACACAGACACAGTCATTTTACATTTTCTGAGTGAAAATATATGCCAGAGGTAACAGAAACAGCCGTGAATGTGAATAGCACATCTAGCAGACAGTTGATGCTACCCGCATTACTTTACAATGTGCATGTTAACATTGTGAATGCCATCTTTGTTATTTAACCTCTGACCTATACAGATTACAGCTTCAATTGTACTCAGTACTTACTGCAGTGTATCTAGTTTACCAAGAAAGCCAAAATAATCTGCTGTTAGAGAAAACAACATATCAGGGTATTCAGTGTTTTACTTCGGTAAATCTATGCGCTCTATTAAGATGCAGATTTCATTGGCTGTCATAAACAAAATTGCAAGTTACTACATACATACTATATTGTCTAACTATTTAAGATATATTGAATTTGTTTTCTTTCATGTTAGACTATTATGTTTTCCAAAATATGCATTTACAGGTATTGTTATTAACATTAAACTGAAAAGTTACACTTAGTTGTATGTCTGACTGTCATACCCATTCTAGTTCCAAAACTCAGTAACATTTGCTGCAGGTATTTATACTGAATAAAAAAATACTTAAAAATGTAACATTATTAAAAAAATAACTGTTCCTTAAGAGAACACAAGAGTTAGACTGAGAGAATAGTCTCAGAAACAGAGCAGTTGTCACAGCTGTTCAGTGCCATCAGTATGAAACATGGTGGGGAGGGGACTAATCACTCTATACTTAATGGTGTGTTGCACACTGTGTGTGTGTGTATGTTCCCACAGTGATATCACTACACTTCAATCAATAAATGTGAGTAGAACACTGGTCTAAAATAAGAAAACTATATCAACTTCAAAGTGTGACAATGAATAGGAATCCACTGGCCCATACCTGGGTTTTTAATTCACAATCAATTGTTTTGTGGTGGGAGTTTGGCATGGGTTCTAGCCCTAGTGTCTGAAGCTGAAAAAAGGAATGAAAACCAAATCAGAATGGATTAGGGTTTGTAACACACTATGCTTATAATGCAAAAATCTAATTTGTTTATGTCATAAGGAGGTAACGGCATAATGCACTTCATTGCACATAATGCACTTAATATGATATGGTTATGAATGAATCCTTATCTAAACACAAAGACCAATAGGAAGAGAATTATATATTTATGTAGGTACATGCCATTAACAGATATGCATCTAATTCTGTAGGGGACATGGAGGTTGTTGTACCTAGTCCTCTAAAAGTGAATATTTTAAAAAAAAGTGAATATTAAAAAAAAAGAGATTTGCTGTAACCCGTACATTTTCAGAGATAATCAGAACATATTTTAAAAAAAGAGATTTGCTGTAACCCATGCATTTTAAAAGACAGTCAGAACATCAATAAATGAAAAATACTACTTCCCACACCTTATAATCATACATTTCTTGCATGTATATTAGAATTTGTATACATTGCAAAAAAAGATGTACTTATCTAATTAAGCTTAATTACTCCTTTCTAATTCTACAAGATACCATGACTTAGTTTTACTGCCAGAACACAAAGCTAAGACATGCTAGTGTTCATTAATTTTTGTATTAACTACTAAAAGTTTTAACTACATAGTCCACCTTATTTGTTAAAATAGTACGTTTTCCAGTCTGTTATTTTATCATTCTTTCTCACCTTTGCTGTACTATAATGAACATACATGACTTGTATCATTATGTATCAGACCTTGCACGTAACAAAATTATTTCCATTTGATCTGGTGGGAATCACTTTACATAAAAATGAGGTTGAATGAAAGAAAGGAGGCACAGAAAACCTGCCTGTGCTGACATGATCAATCACTAAAGAGAGATATCTTCTGCCGTAAAGGCATCTTGTAGACTAGGGATGGCAGAAGTACATAACCATTGCCCAACAGGAGTTTAAACATGCAGACAAACGTCAGAGTTAATCGAAGCCGGTATGTTCATGTTGTCTCATAAATAAGAAATACAAGTTCATGTCAAGAGAAAAAATGCAAATGGCATCAAAAATAAATGTTGATGGCTATTTCATTTAATAGACCTATATATTCAATGTCTTTCCTTTGCAAGAAGTTTTAGTCTTACAACCACATGTTAAGTTTTCATTCTTTGAGACTTATCAGTTATTAGCTAAGAATAATTAGCCCATCTGAAAAAATTACAAAAATTAACCCATCTGGTTTTACATTCAGAGTTGGAACTATAGCAGTTAAAATTCTGAGACTCCATCAAAAGTATGCTCTCCAAGTTATTGTTTTTATTAA
>NC_056739.1:1294335155-1294510155 GCF_019279795.1 Protopterus annectens
AATGAACATCTCAAAACGCTGTCCCTTTTCTCAGTATTTTAATAGGCTATTAAGGGGGGATTTCTGTCTCACTTATAGAGTCTCAACTAAATCAATTCTTTCAGACCTAATACACATCTGAAAGTGTAATGATGACATAAGTACCTGGTTGGGAGATCTTAATCTCTTATGCAGTATAAATAGAACATAGTAGAGGATTAGATACTTATCCTACAGGATACCACTTCTCTAGAATCACCTTTCTCTCCATGTAAGCAAACTACATCTCCTACTCTGTTTAAGAATAAGCTGAACGGTTTAGCACCTTTGCTCCTTATGGATTAGGGGTAACATAAATATCTGGGCTCTGAGCTAGTCATGCTTACAAAACAAGGGCTATGGTGTTATCGAGAATGCGTGGCTAGGCTTCAAAAAGATCCTCACTTATCAACAGCCTAGTAAGCACCTATGAACCTAAAAAGGTATATCATTTAGGCAATATAGATAAAGTGATTGCTAGCCTTATGGTCCAAAAAATCACTAGTGTTCCTCCACCCTGAGAATTATAGGGAAAGAAACAGTAATGATCCAGGTCCAGCCTTCACTTGGACATCAGAGATGCAGTATTTTCTCACTAGTTTACTCAAGTCAAGGCACGTAAACTGGTTTTCTAAGAAAGCCCAATACTCTTCTTTATCTTGCTATAATTCCTACTGCAACATAAAACCACTTTATCAGTTTAAGACACAAACAGGGTGCTGCGGTAGCATTGTCGCCTCACAGCAAGATGTTGTCCCGTTCAGCTCTCAGCTAGAGCGTCTTCTGTGTGGAGGCATACGTGAATAGGCGTGCCTTCGTTGAAGGTTGTGCATCAGGGCTGGTAACTCGGCACATAAAAATCCACTACCAAACATTAGTGGACCAGAGTTCCGCTGTGGCGACCCCTAACCGGGATAAGCCGAAAGACACTACAACAACAATAACTCAACAGCCAGGCACAGAGTTGAATTAGACTGACACAAAGTCATTAAAAGTGCACTTGTAGCACAAATGTGAAAGCTCTGTAATTAAAAAATTCTTAATTTTCATAAAGTAAGTCCTATCTAAAATTAAATTGTAAGACATTTTTATTTAATAAGCTGAATAAATTTGAGTCATATTAAACAACTAATTAAAATATTTTGCTACAACCAGATGTTTTGCATATGGTGTTTCATTTTTGAATTTCCTACAGTGGGCTTCTGTTTAGCAAAAAATGTGTATAGAATATACAAACAAATCATCATACTATATTTTACACTCGGATAAAATTAATGTCACATCTTCTTCTATATTTTGGGTACACAAAAGGGGGAATCCTGTTTAAAGTCTGCATACTTTTTTCTTATATATTTCTAGATAGATGTGAATGTCGTATAGATCAACAGTGTACATCAAAATAATTAGATATGTTTTATTTATAGCTGATTCTGCATAAACGCTTGAACGTGCTACTTGTGTTTTCCTCTTGTTCTCCTAATTACAAAATAACTTAATAATTTTAATACATAGTATATGCACATTAACAGTGACAATTTTCCTCTAAATATTTTTCTAACATTTTAGACATTAATAACTTAATAACTTATTTACTATTTTTTTGTATTTTACTTGCATGCATAACAGTCATTATCATTCTGTTGTTTTCTTGTAATATTTTATTGATTTAACTAAGGTCTTTATAGCTATAACTGTTTCTTCCATTGTTATACTTACACTCCTCTTAAATAAATTGTTGGACAAGCTTTCTGGAGACCTAATAAATCGTTTAGAGCTTTTGGTCCTATAAATATGTGTGTGTGTGTATGTGTGTGTGTGTGTGTGTGTGTGTGTGTGTGTGTGTGTGTGTGTGTGTGTATATATATGTATATATATATATATATATATATATATATATATATATATAAATATACATATACACAACCTGCTTAATGGAAAAACAGAATCTGAGGAGCACAATTTTACTTATTCACATAATAAATAACTACATTAAATTAATTAAAATTAAATGCTTATTTTCTGTTGCATAAAATAAAAATGCTGCAGTTTCATAGATGAAAAACAGATCACAATTTCTTTTCTGGTGCAATTGTTTTCTTTTAGCTCATCAAGCTGCCTACTTGTTTATGTCTTTGAAGGATTTATCAGGGTATTGGGTTACTAGTTTACTGAGGACAGGAGTTCAAGGACAGCTAATTTTCAGATATTTTTGCAGCTAAACTTGATGGAGACATTGAAAAGTCTAAGATGAGGAAAATATAAAATACGAGCTGGTACAAATGCAATCTTTTCGCCTTGAATTATGAGTGCTGCAGTTTGTATGTATTTTTAATTTATTTAACTAATTAACTTGGTGTATTTTTCTCACTTGGCAAATACTACTTGATTTCTATCCCCTTTTACAGGACAGCAGAGTTAAATGCTCTAACTCAATGACATCTGACTAGAACAAACTGAAAACCTCTTTTTATCAGAATGTTCAGCTGGATAATTAACATCACTGTGAATTGCCAACATCTCAAGCAGATAGGGAATTGTTATAGCTTCTTATCAGAAGACGGAAACCTTAGCAGTATAGCAGAAGCTAATATCGTATTCCCATGTCAATAATGGAATATCAAAAGTTTATAGACTAAAGACAGAATCTAGAGACTTTTGATCATTACAACATAAAAGACAAGCGTACAAACTATTGATTATATGTAATGAAAATGCCCAGGTGTTAAGCTTTATGTAAGTAATTTTTCATTCTGTGCATAAGCAGTTCAAATTGTTTTATGGACAGAGTTGGAAGACATTAAATACCATTTGTATAAAACCAGAAGAGTGCAGGATACTTGTTACAGCTGCCATTTATGCTGGCTTGACTTCTTTGCACCCCTGTAGTCAATCACCTGATGGCCTTAAGTTATCTTTCTCTGTATATAAACAATATATAACTTGCACAGAACCTTACCTTACATATAGCAATAAAATAAATAAGAGAGATCATACTGTCCTTCAGAATACAGGTGTGAATGTTTCTTTCATTCTGATTCTATTATATTACATCAGTGTCATAAATGTGTTAATAAACGTCTGTTTATAGGAATATGTATTTCAACATTTTTTGTAGCCATACATCTTTGCCTTTATCTAGGTTAACATAATATAGTATAAACAAAACAAATCTGATATAATCTAATGCATTCTAAAGCAAACTATTAAGGAAACAGTAGATATGATTTACTTAACATAACATTATGTCTAATCTATTTAAATGTTAGGTTAGTCTGGCAGTTAGTACAGAAGAATAAGACTACTAGCTGCTTTCTGTAGTTCAGGGTTTGATGCTGTCAGCCTCCAATTGCACACTATATGAAATGAAGCAAGAAACATAACCAAATAATGCTCTGAGGCAGTTTGGAGATTGAACTAGGTCTCCCAATGTTCTCTTGAACTATATGTCTAGTAACACATACAGCTGTACACATACATGCACTTAGGCATACACATTCCACCAAACACAGATATCAAGACATTTACATATAAAGATACAGCCCCATGCTGTGCTACTCATGTCACAACAAACACAGACATGCACACACACATACTCACTCAAATGCATGCACTCTTTTAATATTTAAGCTTTGGCACCAACGGCCCCATTAGTGCAATAGATAACACGGGGTGCGCAATGTAAAACAATGGTGTGCTTTTATATTTCTCTGATCAAAAATATCATGGTAGAGTTTGTCTTTGACTCACTCTGCTACACTATTTTAGTCATGGTGTATAGTTCCATAGCAGGCAATGTGGCTAATTTATATTAGCTGTGTCCCTGGACTGGTTTACTTGCATGTTGTGATACCACTGTAGCACTGCTTTCTGGATCTGTCATACCACTGAGCACTAAGGTTATCTTTGAATGTGTTGTGCAGTACTGAATGCCAGCAATGCAAAAGTTTATAACAGAAGAATAAAAGCATGCTAGAATCAGCAAATGTGTTTTTATTAGTAGTTATAATTTAAACTGAATCAGGTGACATTTTAAAGGAAAATTATTCAAGTTGAAATTTAGTAGTATAAATTATCCCTATGTTAACCATTTGTTAATAAAAAGTGCAGACTTAAATCGTATGACTCTTGTCACATTTTTGTCTTAACTCTTACATATTAGATTACTGATACTATGTATAAAAGCATGTATACAGCTCTTCAGTTGTCAATGTAAAAATATACATTATTGTTAACAGCTTCATAAAATATACAAATTAATGATTACAAAACTGTGAGTAAAGAGTGAACAAGCTTTACTCCCTCCCCTCTTATTTGCTGTATACCTCCTCCTCTCCTACATGCCACTGTCTTACAGCTACTCTTGTTGCAATAGAAACAACAACTACTTTAAAACTTCCTTCTCTGTTAACAGGCAAGCAGCCTTATCTACTTCAGGAAAGGGATATATTCACAAAGCAGACTACGTGCTAAGGCCTTCCAAAATTTATAGTCAGAAGCTAACTCAAATATCCCTGAAACTAATATATTTGTAACCTTCTTTCTATTAATATTGATCTACTAAGGTCCTGTATATTTTTATCACATACCTTATTCTGCATACCTGTCTGTATTATGACTGAAGCTTAGACAATAATGTGGCTACAACTTTCACTGTACATTCATTGAACATTTCTGAAGTAATCATAAATAGAAAGCTATCCTGTTCTACACAAAGTGATGCAGGAAGTTTCAGAGAGTTTGAATTCTGCCTAGTCTGTGGTAGAGTCAATGCCTGCAGAACAGCAATCCATCTTTAAGAATATCTTCTAAAGTGTCAATGGAAAAAAGGTGTGAACATCAATTATATACAAAGTTAAAGTATGATGACTCCTACTTCTAGACATAGCTGTCACAATTAAATTATAACTTCAAACATACAGACTTTAGAGTAGTCAAGGCTTATGACAGAGTTGGGAAGAGCCTGGTATTAGTTTAAGCCTGTCTTTTCATAAGACAGCCATTGTTCCTTTGGATTGTCTAATGCAGTGCTGTAACCCTTCTGAAAAAAAATTGTTGTAAACAACATTGAATGATCAGAGTTTTGGATATCACAGAAAATCGGAACATTTGTCCCGGTCCCATTTAATAAACGCATCACACCGAATGACATTTGACAACCATCATTAAACTTCCATAAACATGATTGTTAACCAATATTCATTGATTTCAACCAAAACATGATCTAAGTGAAAATAACATCCATGTAACATTAACATAGGACAGCGTGACCCTGCTCATCCTGATCAGTAAGCAGCATCCATACCTCCACTCGCTTACTTATGAAGCAGCATCCCACCACTCACTTCAGTTACCATTTATTGAATTACATTTCCAACCAAGTAAGCAGCTTACTTCCGCTTACTTACTTATCAAGCAATGCAACTGCTCACTTTCCTTCCGAACTTATTGAATGGAACATCCAACACCAGAGGGGGAACAGAAAACGGCAAGCCTACCCCTCTTCTCCACCCTACCCAACTGAAAATAACTGCAATCCCCCACTAATAAGGGGAGGGAGGGAAGCAAGTTCATGCCAAAAATGTGACTCCTAACCCAGTTACACTTGCCTAAAACCCTTTAAGCCCCTCCCTACCCTTACCTCATTTCCTCCCACACATCCCTTCATCCCATTTAACCCTATCCTCCCCTTATCCTCTTACTTCCTGCTACTCTATTTAGCTAGCCCCACTTGAAGATGTTCCCGGACAAATTGGTCTGTTACAAACCTCATTTTATTCATCAGCACCCCTAAGATATACTGCTCAGCATTTGTACTGGTCATCCAGCAGTTGTATTGGGCATCAGCACCACTAAGGCATACTGCTCAGCATTTGTACTGGCCATCCAGCATTTGTAGCAGTCATCAGCACCCCTAAGGCATACTGCTCAGCATTTGTACTGGTCATCCAGCATTTGTATTGGGCATCAGCACCACTAAGGCATACTGCTCAGCATTTGTACTGGTCATCCAGCATTTGTAGCAGTCATCAGCACCCTTTAGGCATACTGCTCAGCATTTGTACTGGTCATCCAGCAGTTGTATTGGGCATCAGTACCACTAAGGCATATTGCTCAGCATTTGTACTGGTCATCAGCACCCCTAAGGCATACCACACTGTAACTGACAAAGATGACAGTGAGGAGCCGAATTCTGAATGACTCTCGCACTTTAAGTGTATATGTTATACATTTATATGTTCTTTCTACTCCTGAACCTCAACAAATTAAAACATCACTGTCTGTCTGTGTATTTGTTATCCACTTGTGTTCACTCTCAAGTTCATTGCTGGGACACATGAGATCAGTATTCATAAGTCCACCAGGATGCTTCTCTTCCCAAGCAGAGACAGATAATGTCACAAGCCATCCATCCATACAGACCTGTGTTTTTTTACATGTTGAATTGCATGCCTTTAATATGTGATATCTAGCATAATATCCACAACATAAATAGACTTTTTCCATGCTAACCAATGAACTGCAATTCCATACACCCACCAGGAGTTTAATTGGGATCCCCAGTTCATAGTGTGTGTGCGTGTGTGTGTGTGTGTGTGTGTGTGTGTGTGTGTGTGTGTTGGTGTGTGTGTGTGTGTGTGTGTGTGTGTGTGTGTGTGTGTGTGTGTGTGTGTGTGTGTGTGTGTGTGTGTGTGTGTGTGTGTGTGTTGGTGTGTGTTGGTGTGTGTTGGTGTGTGTGTGTGTGTGTGTGTGTGTGTGTGTGTTGGTGTGTGTGTGTGTGTGTGTGTGTGTGTGTGTGTGTGTGTGTGTGTGTGTGTGTGTGTGTGTGTGTGTGTGTGTGTGTGTGTGTGTGTGTGTGTGTGTGTGTGCATGTGTCAGGTTTGTTGTGGTGCCCACCATCATACACTTGAATGCTTCTCCTACCAGCCAGACATATTCAGTACCAGATATATCACACCTTATACCTTATGTTTTCAATATCTACAATCATCAAGAGCAAATATAAAAATATCACTGTTTGCAAAAGACCCTTGATTAATTATGACATGCTCATGTACTCACATACATACAAATGTGCAAACATGCCTGCACACCTTGATTGGCAAGAATAAAGGTGGTGCATAAAGGTGGAGTAATGAAAATACAGTCACACATGGTTTTACTACTTCAGATATGACTGTTCATGGAGATTTACCTTTAGGTATTCCAGATGTTTATTTAAAGAGTGCATATGCAGTATCCTCTGCAAAATATGCCTGTCCTACCAAACTGTTCTGTTGATGTTGCAAAAGAGGTTTAGATCCCCTGACTGAGTATTTCTGGTGCCATCTGACTTGTTGATGTTCAGTAAATCCATCAGTAAAGGTGCAGAGGATGCCTTGTATGCCAGACATAGGTCACCTCTTAGCAGTCTGTAGGATACTGTGTATAGTGACAGGGTTTTGAGATGGTCCATATGAGACGTTGTTTAGGCCTTGTACCCATTTAGTAAGGAATCTGTGTGGGTGCTGTTGCATGTGTCCAGACAGATACAAGCCAAACAGGGTGTTGTATTCAGTGATTGGCCTACTGAATCCTGAGTAGTACATTTTTGCAGCTGCTAAATATTAAAAATAACAAAAGAAGAAATAAAAACTTTTCTGTAAACAGAAAATTCCCAAAGCTGTCAGAGTCGACAATGTATGATACTATCACTACCACCAGCATTATTCAATTAAAAAATAAAATACAAATACAGCATACCTACTTCTTAATAAAATCATTAATATATAGGAAGGATGCAATTTAGAGAGTAAGATGGAGAATAACCACATGGAGATGACCTAAAATAAGGGATACAGCAAGGAATTATGACTTGGAAATATTATGGGCAATAAAGGCTAGCATCTTTCTGGTCTACCAGAGCAAAACAGTGTCAGAACTTATAATAAACAGCAATACATGCACCTCTTAATGAAACTTAATAAACCGAGTTCAGGCATACTGCAGTCATAGAATGTTGCATTTAGTGTAGCTAAGTGAAAGCAGCAGAAAACACAGCTAGTGTAGAGGGTTAAGGCTTTCAGCTATAGTTCCTGTGATACAGGGTTTGATTCCATCAGCTGTCCTTTGTCTACTGTATGACCTTGAGCAAGTAACTTATCCAGAAATTGCTCCCAGGTCACCCCTGAAGTGGGTCTACCAGATTAACAAATGGGTATTATTATTAAACTGGCTATTTTTTTCCAATGAGCTATATGCTGCAAATTATTTAACATATAACAGTAAGCAGTTCTCAACCAAATATAAATTGCAGGTGGAACAATTGGTAATAAACTGTAAAATCTAGTTAGAAAAAAAATTAAACAGTAATATTTAAACTTATAAACAGTAAAACAAGTTTAACAAATTTCCAGACAGTACTTCCAAAGGATACACTGAACCTAATATTTTTGTCTTATTTGAGCAACAGCTAATTATTACCACATTTAAAATCTTTAATTAACATTAAAAGTTGAGATGTGAAAAACATATTCCTAATGTATATAGTCAATAGTGTCTATGGTTATGCAGAAAAACAGATTGTCATTTTACATATTTGCTATGCTCAAAAGAAAGGCATACACTGCAAATGCATGAAGCGTTAACATGCATAGCAAGTCTGAATAGATTGAATTTCTGACTAATGAATAACGGAAGCAAATCATTTCATAAATGTTGGCTGCCAGCCACACCTACAGGGCTGCACTTTTAAATATTAAGTAGGGAGAATGAGAGATAGAACTGAATAACTTCAGTTTGAAAATGGGAAAAATGAACAAGTGATTTAAGTATAGAGATTAACATAAAATTTGGGTCACCTTGAAAGTGTAACTTTCATTTAGAAGTTTAAGGTTAAACTTTAAAGTAGCATTCTCAATCTACTCTCTATCTCTATCTACGTGTTTTTTGCTTTAATTCATTAAATAGTTATTCTACATGTATATTTTTGGGAAGGGTGGAGGAGTTTGCCCTGAATTTCACTCACAAAGGAACCAAAAATATCCTTTCTTATGACCGGAATTTTTTACATTCACAGAAAATCTACCACATTATTCCCTCAGCACTGATAACTGTGAAAATGAAGATGCCGATGTTATAAAAGTTTTAAACTAATTGCTATGAAATAATTAATGAGTTGGTTATGGGAAGAATTAAATTATACCCCAAACTATTTTAAATGTTGTCTACCAGACATTATTGAAAGTGCCATGGGATATGGCTGAGAGGTAGGTGGAAGAAGATTTGAGATATTAATATAGTACATTATTACTGCTATATGCCCTCCAATTTTCTTTTCCTAATATGTTGCAAATGCCTTCCTATTTTTTTTTATTTCCATACTAAAATACTATAAGTTTAAAACTGAATGTCGTTTCGGATAATCAGAACCTTAATATGTTTTTAACATCAGCTTTTACAAGTAGCTGCATTGTGAATAAAATTTTTTCTCCATTTCCTTGCAATAATAACTAAAGTGAGTGCATTTTAAATTGCAATAAAACAGGAAAAAGGGCCTATTGTAGTATGAGAATAATTTCTTGCGAATCTTGTTAGTTTTGTATGAAGTGTTCTTGTCAAAAAGAGCCTGCCAATAATATCGGCCAACATTCTTCTGAATGGTCACATTACTATACTGCTTACTGTTTGCAACCAAGGAAATCCCTGCCTGGAACTCCCACATAAAATATAAGAAGGAGGTGTAAATAAAGGCAAAGTCTCTTCTGTCTAGGACTATGCGTCACCAAACTGGACTGAGGGCGTCACAAGAATGTGAAGGTCTCTACAAACAAACGAAAAAAAAAAATTGTTAGCCAGGAGACAAGCTGAGATTCAAAATATTTTACTAGAATCTATAAAGTCAGGGTGCATCAAAGCTGGAAATTGTTTCACAGGGTCTGTCACTAAGGTCTCTGGATGATACAGTGTGCAGGGAGGTAGCTGTTATAAACTGACACTGACCGTCTGTAGAAGAGACCATACTCGACTAGTCAGTTATTTTTTGAGGACTTTGGCAATCATCATAAAACTACTTTTGTAAAGAGTATGTTTTTAAATGGTTTTACATCTAAATATATTAGGTTTGGAAATGTATGCATCTTGGTCAGAGGGCACAAGGGTTAACATTCTGGGGTGGCAAAAAGCAAAATTAAAAGATTCCTTTTTGTATATGATAAAATCTGTAGTGGCTGAAAACTGTTTGACAGATACAAGTGTACATTTTTAATGAGAGAAATAGCAAAGTATGGGCCTCAGCAATGTTAAAAAATATTAAAAGCCTGTGTAAAGCATTTTACATAATTCTAGCAGTACCGCAAGGCTGCCAAAGCGTGGGTGACTAAAAATGAAGAGCAGTGAGGATGAAGAGGGAGGGGCAACTCTATAGCTTCATCTTAATCACGTATTCATCTTTTGAACCTTGTTAATAAAAGAAATGGAAATGAATTTGGCAGTTATATCAGAAAGGGTATTTGACCTAATGCAATCTTTGTCACACCAATAATAAAATAAATCATGCAACACTATGTATACCAGTAAGACAGAAAAGCTATGCACCCCATATGTCTTTTGAAGCCATTCTTATGGGACAAAAGAAGTCTGAGGTAAGTGAGTGAGGAAGGGGTGAATGTCTCTAGCTGCTTAGACATCACTATTGCATACAACATATTATTCATATTAAGTATTGCTGTGGGGCAGTAGGAGAATGAATGAGCTGAGGCCGCTTTGGGCTGTAAAACTGGAAGATGGACAGACAACTGTATCTCACATTTATAGAAAAGTTACCCCATTCTATAGGACACCAACACCAGCTATTTAGTTTATTAATTCTGAGCTGTCCTTACACCTTCCCGTCTCTTGACTGCAATCAAACACATCGTGATACATGAACTCACCATCCCCATATTTCAGTTATGCAGAAAAACTGTTCATAGTGATTGTAACAACAAAATTAAAACAGATTGCAAAAGAATGTAAAGAAGCCAACAACTTAAAATGATGAGAACCAAAATCCCAAAATCCAAAAAATCAAAAAAGCATCTTCCTTTTCCCTTTCTCTTCACTCTCAGTACTGTTTTGTGCAGTACTTATGACATTACTGTACTAGTGCTTATGACATTACTGTACTACACAATGTATACTGCTCACCCTAGCCAAATGCAGTTGTATACATAGCATTATTAGTACTTACATCACACTAGACCAGTTTCCCTATCATTTCAGAGCACTACCTAACTAAATGACCTGCTCAGAGTTGGACTATAGGCAAATGGAGGACAAGGGGATGAAATCTGAGAGTCCAGGAAACAGCTGATTAACAGCTCATAACCTTCATATTCAGTAGTAACAGACTATTAATTCATCCATTTACCTTTATGCAGTACTGTGATATGCTAAGTGTTGTAGTAGAGTATTAAGCCAAATTATTACCCTTACACACCATTATGTTATGTTATATACTGTAACAATTACAGTATTGTATTAATACAGCCATTTAACCTTATTCAGTACTATATGATGTATACTAAGAGTAATATATTAATCTGGTCTTTATGCAGTATTACACTATGATAACTGTTGTAATACTGTATTGATCCAGCCTTTTACTTTTACATACTATTATGCTATGTCAACAGTTGCAGTGCTGTATTAATACACCCACTTACCTTTAAGAATATTGCTATGTGAACTGTTAGAGTATTGTAGTAATAATGCTATGTCCTGCCCAATGTATATCAGAAAAGCCCTTCCAGTAGCACACCATTGTTATCCAATACCTGCTGCATTTTGCAGCTATTCCTTCCCTAAGTCTAGTAGTTTACTCCTCAGCAATGCAATATCAAGTGGGACTGTATATTTGCCTAAAGGCAGTCTTGTAGACAGTTTTGCCTGGTAACTGCCTGGCATATATTGCTGTTCTGCTATGCTCACACTTTATTTATTGTGCATAGATATTGTCCTCTAAACTGTTAATCTACCATTTTCTCCACTTAGGATTAGATGTGACCAGCAAATTTTCATGACTAATGTCTGAATGCAATGTAGTAAGATGGGTTACTTGACCTACTGAATAGAAGATAAAAAGGTCGAACAGTTTGCCTTTGTCCCCTGTTACAGTAATGTATTTCTGACTCAGGTGTGCTGCAAATCATAAACTATCTTCACTGACAACTATACAACAATTAGAATACCCCCCCTTGAACGTATGCTTAAGTGCACCTTTGAGAATAGTACTGCAGTCAGACAGTAGGATTGCCACATAGCAAAATGAAGCAACGTCAAAGCTGTGTTGAAATAACTACTGCATTAACTGCAACAGAAAAAATAAACTTCCCTATTCAGTGTGGTGAGCACCTGAGGACAGCTGTTAATCTGGAAGATGTGATCAACACTGTAATAATTGGCTAACAATACTGTACAGCTGTGTGGTTTGACAAGATCAGTGGATGTGGATGTGACAGGCAAGCACTGTAATACATTACTGACGTGAGTTTACAACTGTTTGAAGACCACACATAAAAGATACAGCAGGTGAATGGGACAAGGGTGGCATCTGTCTGTGTGAACACTGGAGTACTTAACTACATCTGGTTACCTGTCACACAAACAATGGCAGTGCTTTGCAAAACACTATATTTTGATGAACAATCTGGTTGATTATACAGTTTATGATGTACTAATGAAATGTAATTAGTATGACTTCTTGCAGCCATTTTTTTTGTTTTGCTGACATGTAATTTCACACTGCATGTCCATATAGAAAACTGAGCAGACCTTCACTGCCAAAAGATTATAGTAGGCTAATCAGGAAGGACTAGATATAAGCAGCTTCCATAGCTGTAACTATATCATCACTTTATATGTCTACTATTACATTTCTTCACATTGTTTTTCATACCTGTGGTAATAAACTATTTGCAGAAAAGTGGTGTGCATGATGTCATACAGATTTTATAAGAACGTATCTAACATAGTTGTTACAATGTGCATTTTGCATTTATATGTAGATAGTCAACAGGTAAAGCATGAATAATAAAATTATTCCATTCAAACTGGCTGCAGTCCTGGCATGTGCTAACTGTTTTACCAGTTTATAGTTTGAGAAGCATCAATATAATGCTTACATTTAAGTAGGTGAATGGCTGTGGGCATACCATAGACATGACTTCAGAATATCACTGCCTATGTGTACCAACACTAATATATAAGCAGTACGTTAATGAAAATGAGTTGGCGTGCAAGCCCAAATGTATCCAGTCATGATGTCTCATACAATGGACTTAACGGACTTAATGCAATGTTATTTTCTATATTTTAGTGAAAGATTTTTTTCTGATGTTTTGCTTTATCATCTAATATATAGTACCAGAAAGCACTCTTATGTGCCATCATACAATAAATATATAGTACCACAGCATACTCCACTGCTATGTCATCATAAAATAAATACATAGTACCACAACATACTCCAATGTTGTATGCCATAATATAATGCATCATACCACACCATACACTGATGTTATGTGCCATGATGTAATACCACAACACACTTGAATATTATGTGTCATCTGTAATGCTAAGTACTATCATATAATAAAAACATAATATCACAGTACACTTTTATATTATGTACCATCCTATAATAAATACATAGTACCACAGCACAGTCTAATGTTATGTGGCATCATATAGTACATCTCACCACAGCAAATGATTCCAAATCATGTTTTCAAGAGTTTAATGAACATGATTCCGGTTTACATATCTATTTACTAAACCAATAATAGAAATTATTTTCATAACTTTTACACATTATCCATTGTTCATTATTCTTAGTAGTACATTATAAGTAGGAAGCTTATAGGTTTACTATCATTTTATTGGAGTAGGTTCGCTTATGTTTATATATATATATATATATATATATATATATATATATATATATATATATGTTTACTATCATTTTATTGGAGTAGGTTCAATTGAATGATTGTATCATCGACCCAAGTCCATGAAAAGTTACATTGCTGAATTCCAATAAAGCCGAAATGCATTCCGAATTCAAACTAGGAATAAGCGTTAACATGGGTCAAGATAGGAGTGAGATTTGTACTTTGGAAATATGGAAGTTCGACATTTTCAATGTTCATGTCTCAGACTTCATGCAAAGTGGATTCGAGCAAGTCCACTTCAGTAAAATGATAGTTAACCACACACACACACACACACACACACACACACACACACACACACACACACACACACACACACACACATACAAGTCAGACAGCTGATTTATCATATCTCCTTTTTAACTTTACAAAAGCTGATTAATTTACAATGTAGCTTAAAATTATTACACTGTATCCAAGTTATGAATACTTTAGTGCACATCTGCATCTTTATATTACAGAACATCTTTCTATGAAGCTTGCACCTCTAATACTCCTGGCATAAATATTTAGCATCAATACTCCATGAGGATGAGCTATGACTGAGGAATGCTGCAGTGAACTGTTTCAGGGAGGAAATTATAACAATATATTCTGCAATACACACAAGTGATAGGCCATAAGTGGATGAATAAGCATTATAGTGTGATACAACACTATAACTAATCATGCACAACACTGCTGAAAGAAGACATGCAGTTATGGCTGTCACCTGAAAGCAGCATATATGGGGAAAATGCATTATTATGTAGTGGAAAGACACTGAATTTTAAATCATGAAGCTGTACAATGGCCAATTAATGATTTGCAGGAAAATGGTGCATATATAGGTTCACTCTTCTGAAGCTAACAGTTATACAGGTCAGAATTGGCACCATACAGTTAACAGGATGATGCTGTCATCCCTTGTATAATGACTACCAGTGATATGCTGTAATCCCTTGTGTAATGACTGCCAGTGATATACCGTTATCCCTTGTGGAATAACTGCCAGTGATATACTGCTATCCCTTGTGTAATGACTGCCAGTGATATACTGCTATCCCTTGTGTAATGACTGCCAGTGATATACTGCTATCCCTTGTGTAATGACTGTCAGTGATATACTGCTATCCCTTGTGTAATGACTGTCAGTGATATACTGCTATCCCTTCTGTAATGACTGCCAGTGATATACTGTTATCCCTTGTGGAATAACTGCCAGTGATATACTGCTATCCCTTGTGTAATGACTGCCAGTGATATACTGCTATCCCTTGTGTAATGACTGCCAGTGATATACTGTTATCCCTTGTGTAATGACTGCCAGTGATATACTGCTATCCCTTGTGTAATGACTGCCAGTGATATACTGTTATCCCTTGTGTAATGACTGCCAGTGATATACTGTTATCCCTTGTGGAATGATTGCTAGTGATATGCTGTTATCCCTTGTGGAATGACTGTCAGTGATATGCTGCTATCCCTTGTGTAATGACAGCCAGTGATATGCAGTTATCCCTAGTGTAATGACTGCCAGTGATATATTGACTATCGCTCATAAAGCAATGAATTTCAAACCCTGGACATGGAAACCAGAAGCAGTAACATCTGTGGAATGCTGTAGCACAAAACCTCATGGGTTGCACGTCCGCTTTTCAGGGCATTACTGCAATTTACAGTGCATAACAGTGTATGACTATAAAACAAAAAATTGTCTCATGTTTGTTCAACATTAAAAAGTAAAACATTAAGAGACAATACGTACTTTGCATATACCAAGTCCAACATTACAGTATCTCAGAGTATTCCCCTTTTCACAATGTAAAAATATGTCAGCATGACTGCATATAAGCATCAAGGTGCTGAGAGGTGGAAACTTTCTGCAAAAATGTTACCATCTTTTTACGACCATTTTTTTATTTTTCAGTATGTTTCTTTTTAGCTCCTAATAGTGTTCATGTTTCTCATTATTAAACACAGGCAAGGTCAAGTTTTGTCATATAGCTTTATGAACAAACATGGATTTGGCCAAAGCCTTCAATACAAATCCACACAAAAGTATTATTGATAAGCTTGGCATGTTAAATTAATATAGACCCATTAATTGGTACATCAAGCAAAGTTAAATAATACAGTATAACAAATTCTGACAGAATCTATGAGAGCAACCTGTAGCATCCCTCAGAGCTTTGTACTTGGTCTTCTGCTTTTTGGAATTATTTATTCACTCATTCAGTCATTCTAATCTTATTGAAGGAAACAGTTTTGAATCGCTAAATATGCAGATAACTGCAAACTTGACAATACAGCCACATGTTACATAAATGCACTGGATGGTTTGGAACTGTTAAATAAAATGCATACCTGGCACAAAAACAAACAGTTACCCAACCCATGCAGCAGCAAAATCTGTGGAAAAGGATGTTTATTTATTAGTTATTTATATATTGCATTTGTTAACCGGGAAAGTCCACTGGTCCTAGAATGAGCCCATTTTCAGTGGAGGCCCAGGGAGAAAAGCTCCACAATAATTAAATACAAAGAAAATACTAATATATAACACATAACAAAGAATATCAAGCAGTGCCATGACATTGTATGAAAATAATAAAACAACAGTGAAACTGATTACAGTCCTGGGAAAACAGAAGTAATAAAGTGGCAGATATTCAAATACATTTTTGTAATAAATCTGCAATGTTCATAGCAGTGGGGAGTTAAATATGTTGATTCTGTCTACAGCATAGGCAGATATCCTCTGAGGAAAGAATGCCAGATTAGATTCTTAGGAATAAAATTTCAAATTCAATCACATTCTATCCATACTAAACTGCAAAGTTATATGAACTTCAATGAGATGCTCAGTGTTAGTTTTGTTTAAAATAAGAAGTTATGTGCTTTATATGTCTTATTGATATATCATGTCACTGAATATAATTCTGCATTCTGCAGCTTTAGAACAAAGCACATAGTTCAAGCAGAAAATGACCTAATATTCACAATTAATAAAATCCACAGGTTAGAAATCAAAATCAATGCAGGCTGACTAGGTTAAATGTTAGTGCATTTCAGTGGCATATAATTAATTTGGAGTGATCTCTGTTTTGTCTTCAGTACATTGCAAGGTCCGGTCGTGTTTTGATGTCTGAGTTTAGAGGTCATAACTTGGAACAGACATTAAATATGTCATCTTTTATTAAAAATTAAATGGTTTTCAAAAGATTGTCTTTACTGGAAAATATCAAAAGACAGAAAGAAAATGAATTAGATTTCTCATGTGTGTAGAGGATAATAGCATGACCTGTATATAGAAAACCTCCAACACTACCTCAGTCCTGGAAGCAAGGAACCCTTACTGATATCAGGCAGATAACACTATTATATCAGAAATAAGTGGAATTAAGTTACTCTGTGACACCTTGTTGACACACACTTCAAATGGCTCTGGAGACGCCCGATTCCCAGTAGCATCCAACAGCCAACAGGATGGTTATGCTATACCAGATGCATCCTTAGCCTTCTGGAAATCAGATAGAGATTGGATGGAGGCAGAGAGCTGGTTAGTTCTAGTTATACATAGGATAAATGACTTTAATTTAACATTTCACAATGCCCATTTTTCATACAGTTACAGGTTACTGCCTATGTTAATAGATTTTACTTAGCGGTCTTTCAATGAAACCATCTTTAGGAACACAATGAACGCAAAATTTCCTTCACCTTGTTTTTCTTCTTCTTCGTTATTATTCCAGTTGCAGGGCGGTACTTAAAATTGTAGCAGGACTTAGAACGCCAGCCAAAATTAACTTCACATGTATTGAAGCGCAGGGAATCTGGGATACTACATGCTTTTAGACACTGAACTGGACACACTAATTAATTCCTTTTCTTAGATTTCAGAGAGCATTGTTATGGGGCAAGAAACTGGATTTTGATTCAGTTTTCAGAAAATGTAATGCCCAGTTGGGGCCCATAAACCCTATGGTACCCTGTATGCCATTTCCCCTCATCTCAGCCTGGTTATTTTTATGTTTCTAATGAAAATAGAAGAAATATATTATTCAGTTGTCTAGAGTTATGGTACAAGCTTTGTACTAATATTAAAAAACAAACAAACATTTACTAGGCAATTTCAGAAATAAAGTTGATATATCAGTGTAAAACTGAATAAATAAATAAAAATTTCACATAGAGGAAAAAACCCTACTGACCTTCTTGACAACCAGTATGCCATATGCTTCATAACACAGCCTATGAAACCATGAATGAATTACAAGTTTGTATTGTGTTTTCACTATTTTATAGGGCAGATTCTTAATTAGTTATATGGAAGACATCTGCCACTAACTGCTTTACTGCATACCAGTAAAACATGAATCCAAGGCTGTATCTCTAACATGAACCTCTGCTTGTGGTGTTTATTTAAAGAGTATAATCACTATATGCATTTACTATGGATTCTAAGCTGTTTTACAAGTATTTGTATTACTTTATAACAATCTGAGAACACAGTATGGGGTCACAGCTGGCACTCACTTGCACCATGCCAGGACAGCATATTTGATGAAATTTTTTGTGACTAGATAAACATGATGAGTACGCACTGTGACAGAAGAAGAAGAAGGACAAAAACTGGTCAGTACTATATGGTCCTTGAGGTGTTTGACTTGTACTTAAAAATAATACAGTCGTCACGGAATACTTTTGCATGGTATTCATTTTAAGTGCTGATAGAAACATCATGTATAGTGACAGTATAAAGAAAATCTGAAAGTCTGTTATGGTACAGTATAGTGAAGGATAGTCATTTAACACAAAGAATAAAGAAACAGCAAATCCCTTAGTGTAAGGTTGAGATAACCACTGGGCAGTGGCCAGCAAACATTCCTATGGATACCAATGTAATTTAAAATAAATAAGATATATTTTTGAATAGAAATGTGATTATGAAAGAGACAGAGTCCAAGAGACTATGACACCATCACAAGATAGAAACAACTGTTGCTCAACAGTTGTTTCTATTTTGTTCGTGTTCAGCAGTGTTGGTTACCATCACAAGATAAGCAGGTAAAAAGAATGTGCATGCATTTTTTGTTTGTGTCTGTTATGAGTTTGCCTGTATATGTGTACATGTGTGCATGCTTGAGTGTGTGAGTGTCTGTGTGTATGTGTGTTTGCACATGTGTGTGCATCTGTTGATAGCTATTTCACAGGTTGGTATCAGTCAAAGAATTGCACAGGAATAGCTAGGTCATACCTCAAATTGTTTTCTGAAACTGGGAACCTAAGGTACACTTAGAGTCAGGGTAAGCTGACACAAATAGCCAGGTGCAAAACTAGAGGTGTTGCTAATGCTACTGAGTTTTCTTTGCTGATCAGCATGTAGCAGACAGACATTATTTTGGCTAGTAGTACAATCCATGCAGATGACTGGGATTGCAAGTGCAACTCACCAAATCTCTTTTCAGAACTTGCATTTAACTTACTTTGGTCAGACTTGGATTTACTAGTGTGTAAATGGGGCACATCTCTCAACCTCTTAGAACAAGAAATCTGGACAAAGCCTATAATAATGTGGGGACAAAGGCTCAAAAATAGGGACATATTTTAAATACTGCTCTTAAAACTTAGTATGCTGCCAGTAACAACAGCACCAACACAGCAGCACTGAAGGATACCTGCCTGAAATTCAAATGTATTTCATTATTTAGTGACATCAATCCTCAGTTATTTACTAGAAAATCAACAAATTTTATGAACAACAGACCAAAAATATGAGACAAAAATATGAACAGCCTGCAAAAATCTTGACAGCTGAGAGGTATAAAATAGGGATCTGCAGTCCTACATCTTACTTTGTATTAATTCTTGTTATCAGACAGTTATGTATAGTAAAGCAAATGAAAGACAGTTTTGCTGATTTAGTGACTTACAGTTTTGGTCATAGCTGTCAGCATTTGCCTTTTGAAAAATATTATGGTTATTCAGAATTAGGATACACAGTAAAGGTGATTCCTGACAGCAAAAAAGGGCAAAACCATCATAGATGATAAACTATTTTACACAGATTTATGGCCTACCATGTACAGAAATGACTCGATGGCTGCAAAGAGCACCAAACAATCACTCTTGTCGCAGTCAAGTACTAATTTAAACTGTTCGCACAACAGCTGCATGAGATTAAAGCTGATTTATACTCCTACCATCCCGAACTTTTATGATGAGGCAAGATGGTGTCTCGTTATAACCAAGATGTGACTGCATAATAAAGCAGAGATGCAGCTGGAGTCAGATTACACAGCAATGACAGACTGCAGCACTGACCGTGGTTCAACACAGCAATGACAGACTGCAGCACTGACCATGGTACAACACAACAATGACAGACTGCAGCACTGACCATGGTGCAACACAGTAATGACAGACTGCAGCACTGACCATGGTACAACACAGCAATGACAGAATGCAGCACTGACCATGGGGCAACACAGTAATGACAGACTGCAGCAATGATCATGGTACAGCACAGCAATGACAGACTGCACAGACTGCAGCACTGACCATGGTACAACACAGCAAGGACAGACTGCAGCACTGACCATGGTACAACACAGCAATGACAGACTGCAGCACTGACCGTGGTACAACACAGCAATGACAGACTCCAGCACTGACCATGGTTCAACACAGTATTGACAAACTGCAGCACTGACCATGGTACAACACAGTAATGACAGACTGCAGTACTGGCCATGGTACAACACAGCAATGACAGATTGCAGCACTGACCATGGTGCAACACAGTAATGACAGACTACAGCACTGACCGTGGTACAACACAGCAATGACAGACTGCAGCACTGACCATGGTACAACACAGCAATGACAGACTGCAGCACTGACCATGGTACAACACAGCAATGACAGACTGCAGCACTGACCATGGTACAACATGGCAATGACAGACTGCAGCACTGACCATGGTACAACATAGCAAGGACAAACACCAGCAGTGACCATGGTATAACACAGCAAAGACAGATGGTAGCACTGACCATGGTACAATACAGCAAATATCAGACATTAGCACTGACCATGGTACGATGCAGCAATGACAGACTGCAGCACTGACCATGGCACAACACAGTAATGACAGACCGCAGCACTGACCATGGCACAACACAGCAATGACAGACTGCAGCACTGACCATGGTGCAACACAGTAATGACAGACTGCAGCAATGATCATGTTACAACACAGCAATGACAGACTGCACAGACTGCAGCACTGACCATGGTACAACACAGCAAGGACAGACTGCTGCACTGACCATGGTACAACACAGCAATGACAGACTGCAGCACTGACCATGGTACAACACAGCAATGATGACTGCAGCACTGACCATGGTACAACACAGCAATGACGACTGCAGCACTCGACTGCAGCACTGACCATGGTACAACACAGCAATGACAGACTGCAGCACTGACCATGGTACAACACAGCAATGATGACTGCAGCACTGACCATGGTACAACACAGTATGGACAGACTGCAGCACTGACCATGGTTACAACACAGCAAGGACAGACTGAAGCACTGACCATGGTACAACACAAGGACAGACCGCAGCACTGACCATGGTACAACACAGCAAGGTCAGACTGCAGCACTGACCATGATAGAACAGTAATGCATAATGTATGGGTGTAAACAAGTTACACATCATGCAATCATGCATTTGACAGTAGAGTGATTTATTTCTTTCTTTCTTTGCAATTGTTAATGAGACAAATTAGCTAGTCCAGGGATAGAGGCACTGTTCTACATATAGGTTCATAGGTAGGTACTAGTCTATCTGTCTGAGGGCATTTACAAGCCTAGCCAGAGTGTGTCAGCTTTCGCCCCCATTGATTAATTAAATGATCCTCTGTCAAGCAGAGCCAATGAAGTGATCCCAGTGGTGTATTTTCTGTTACCCATCCACTCGTCAAGGTTTCTCTTGAAGAGTGTTAGTGAGGGGCTCTGCCTGATGTAATTTGGAATTTTGTTTTAAAGCATGGGGAGTGTCTGTGACAGGAAGCTATCCCTCCAGCATGTTCTATTTATTGTTGTGGCGAGGTTTAGCTCACTAGAGTGATTGGCTCGCAGTGACTTGGATTTCTTTAGGTGGAGCATGTCCATCAATTCTGAGTTGGACATGGCTTTGTAAGTCAGGCAGAAATCACCTCTGAGTAAGCGATATGCCACTCAGTACAGCCGGAGTTTTTTCCATCGGGCTGCATAGGACATATGTTTGAGGCCAGTAATCCTCTTGGTGAGGTACTTTTGTGGTCTTTCCAGCTGTTGGAAGTGTCTTGTGAGGTACATCCTAAATGGGGCATTGTACTCTATGATGGGTCTAATGAGTGATGAGTAGAGGGGCACTATAACCTCTTTATTTCTAGATGCGAACCCTTTAGTAATTAGATGGGCCACACAGAAGGATTTCCTAACTACTTTAGCAATACGATTGTCAAAGGAGAGATTACTATCTACCTGAGTCCCCAGATCTCTTATTACCTCTTCTGTATTAAGGGGGCTGCCACCTATGTGGTAATTAGTGGGTGTTTTGTTTTTCCCAAATGGGATGACTATGCATTTTTTGGCATTTAGCTTGAAGCCATGATTTTGACACCAGGTGTCCGTCTCAGTAAGCCCCTTTTGGAGGATGTTCATGTCAGCTGCAGAGTCAATTATGGCTCCCAGTTTGCAGTCATCGGCAAACTTGGTTAGCCAAAGTCCTCCTGTGTTTGCCTGTACTTCTGAGAAGTATATGCCGAACAGTAGGGGTCCCAGGACTGAGCCTTGCAGGACACCACTTGTGACTGGTTTAGAGTCGGACCTGGAGCCTGCTATTCTTGCCGTGTGAGTTCTATCTGTAAGCCAGTTAGAAACCCATCTCGTGATGTAGGGGTTTATGTTCAGGCTGGTGAGTTTTTCTGTAATACCAGAGTGGGGAATGGTGTCGAAAGCCTTGACGAGGTCAAGATAGGCTGTGTGAACCACCTTTCCCTCGTCTATGGCCTTGGTGACTGTCTAGAAGAAGTCAACCAGGTTTAGTAGGCATGATCTGCCCTTAAAGGTGAACTGGGTCGGGTCAAGTGTTTGGGGGTTCCCAATGTCTTTGTTATTGAGTTCCATGATAATGCACTCCATAGCCTTGCAGACCAGGCTAGTCAGGCTGATGGGGCGATAGTTATGAGGGTCAGTTGTGGCCCCTCCTTTGTGGATAGGAATAACCATTGCTGTGCTCCATTCTATGGGCACGTAGCCTGTGGAGTGGCTGAGGTTGAACAGTGTGTTTAAGTGGGGGGGGGGGGTTAGTTTGTTCTGTAGTTTGTGCAAGATGCAGCCTGGGACATCATCTGGTCCCACTGATGCTGTGTTTATGGCTTTTGAAAGGCCTGTTTTCACCTGTGTGTCTGTGATTTTTGGGACACTACACTTTTCCGGTATTGTTGTGGGCCCTTTTGGAGGTGAGGGGGGTGAAGATTGCACTGAATCTATCTGCCAGGATGTTGGCAATATCAGTAGGTACAGTATATTTTGTGGTATTTTGCACTAGTTCAGTGCATATCTGTGAGTTGTCACTTAGATTATTAACATAGCTAAAGAAGGCTTTGTGGTTATCTTTTGAATCTTTGGCTATTTTTCTTTTGAAGTTAGCCTTGGATGATTTCATGAGGGACCTTAGTTTCTTACTGATACTGATCAGGGATGTCTTTCCTTCTTGGGATTTGCTTTTTTTCTAAACTAGTTTCCTCCTTCTATTGTATAGCCTGTTTATTGCAGGGGTCAACCAAAGTGGTTTCCTTCTCTTAGAGGAGTGAGTCTTGGTTTTGCTAGGGATGGCACGATCCATGCATCCTTGTAGGTGCTCATAGAGTGCATTTGTAAAGGTTTCTGCATCTTGGGCAGCGTTATCCTTTAGTGTGGGGGCTGTGAAACTTACCACCTCTGTCTTAAGTAAGGTGAAGTTTACTTTAGAAAAGTTTTTTACTGTGGTTTCCTTAGTTGAGGGTGGTGGTGAAGTGTGGACATCTAGAGTGATTATTTTATGGTATGATCTAACCAGTGACTGGTTGATTTCCAGTGTGGAACACCTGTCACCCATGTTGGTGATGACCAGGTCCAATATGTTTTCACCTCTGGTAGGGGAGTTTACTAGCTGATCCAGGGAGTTTGAGTTGATGAATTCCAGGAAGTGGTGGGCCTGGGAATTTGTACTTGAGTAGTTTTCCCAGTGAATGGAAGGGTAATTGAAATTGCCCAATATCAATATTGCCCATTTACTTCACATTATGAGAGGCAGTGTTCCACATTGATGGAAGGCTAAGAACTATGGTTATGTGAAGTATGGCAATGTCCAGGATTTGGGGAAGTAACCCTGGTTTGTTTTATTTTGTGTTTGTTGACCAGGTCGGTGGACTGGTCCATGGATTCTTTTTAGCCACGATTCATGTGTTTCAACAAAAATAGTTAAGAGTTCTACAGAGTTCATGACATATTAGATAAATATAGTATATTATATAAATAAATATCACACCAAAAGTTCACAATATTATGACAATGTAGTTTTAAAGCACTACAATACATGATAATAATTCACAATGATGTAAAGCTGGAGTACTGTTCAGCAGAGACTATTGTACCCCATAAACAATCAAAAGTGATATACATTGTTAGAACTTGATTTAACTCGATTATATGTTAGAGGCTGCAATAAGAACCTTAGATATGTGATAGTGGCCTTGAGATGAAAGGCAAAGTTCTTAGAATGCAGAACAGGATATAAATGTTAGTAGTGAGGAGATCATGTGGAAGATTTTGGGAGAAGAAGTGTGGAAGAGAGAAGATTTCTTTCCACTGAGACAGTCTGTGTGCATTTAATTTGGTATAAGAAAATGGCCTGAGATTTATGGTTTTCTTTCCACACTTTTAAAGTTCCACTACTAACTAGAAGAGCTGGGGTTCTGCTTAAGGTTTACTAGTCATAGAATATATCTTACACTATGCACTTTAGTGAAGCCAGGACGAATGCTCTGTTTTCAGTCTGTATATGAATGTGTTTAATTTCCTGAGATATACCCGACAAAATTATTTCAGAACCCAAATATTTTTTTTACTTTTTTTAACTGTAAGTTTTGTTAACTTTACCCAGCCATTGAAAACAAGTGCCTTGGGATTGATAGCACCCAGCTCAGCATGCCCTGGATCTGATGCATTATAAGACATCACCATGAGTCATTGGCATTGGTCCAGATGGGAGAGGCTAGTTTTAGAATGTGTCCTCCTGACATCTGCAAGGACATTTCATATAATTCATCTTAGAATCCTGACAATCAGAAGAGCCATGAGGCAGCTTGGTCTACAGCCTTGACCCGTAGATTCATTTTGTGGGATGCATTACAGAGCATATCTTTAGGATGCTTTATTTAGGAATCAGATTCAGGGCTGTGTATAACTTTTTAATACTTTAGGGTATACAATGCTTTGCCACAGAAATCTGCAATTTGGAACTGTGTTTGAAACTTCAGCTGACAGTATCCTTGTTAGTGTATAGGCAGAAAGTTTTTTTCACCAATGGTTCTGTTGCACTACTGACACGGTTAAATTGCATAATACAACACAGGACCCTTATTTCAAACAATTCACTGAAGGTTCTGATGAAGTCCTTGAATGTTTCAGTTGAAAGCACTAACTGTACGGTGATTAAAAGTTCATTTTTTTGCTATTTCTTTGCAAGAATATTTTGATTTTTGATTTATAATAATTTCTTAGTTGTGGTCCTAAATCAGACCTACTTGTGTGGTTATTTATCTCACTGGGCAAAGCTGAACTCAATTAGTTGGGCATTCAATGAAACATGACATACAACCAAACATTCTACCCCTCAGCAGCTAAGCTAATATGACAACCCCATCCTGCAACCTCAGGAACAATGTGCATTCAGCTCCCTTACTACTAACCCCAAAAAGCAGTTTTCACTGCACACATCATTGCTTTTATATCCTCAGCCCAATACTTTAGGATTTTCATTACCTCCTTTCTCAAAGACATACCATTACAGACTTCTGCACACAAAACATATGCAAATTCTGAAACCTGCTAAATGCCAGTGTTATACCCCTGACCACATAACTTAAGCATGCCATATTCTCTCACTGTCTAATAACTTTCTCTATATTCCTCTGTGTATCACATCTTAAACTTTGACTGCCTTGTTTATAATGCATATAACTTCTTCACATTGCAACTTCCTGTACATGTATTTCCTTGACTCTCTGTTCTGTAAACATTCATTTTATTGCTGTACTTTTCCCTGAGTAAAACTGATCACTTGTGATCAACGCTCCTCCCTGCTAAAACAATGAAATGACATCAACCCATATACATTTACATAGACAGGTAGAGAGATATAGCTCAACATATAGGTACACAAAAGTAAAAATTCCTATGTGTGCATGGGTTTGTGTGTGTGTAGATACATATGTAGATACATATTTCAATTTATACGCTTCTAGTATGAAACATTAAAATACCAACACTGGTATATCAAATGCTCAGTCACTAAACCTCATTATTAACATGAAGCCAAATGAAAAGACCTTAGAACATTTTTTTGCAGGTAGCAAGCCTCTGTGCACCCTGCACTAAGGGCAACTCCAACACCCCTCCGAACTGTATATACCAACTCTACAGTGACAAAACCAAGAAAAAGTGAAAGTTCACAAAACAGGAATCAACAGTCTCGAGCGGTCTCTTATTTTGGCCTTCCATAACTGAGCAACTATGTTCTGAGATCTAAAGCACCAAATGCATAAAGGGAGACATATAAGCTATATGGATATATCTATACACACACACACTCATAAATATATAAATGCATACATATACACACACACGCACACACACACATATATGTATATGTGTGTGTATATATATATATATACACACATATATATATATATATATATATATAAAATTATGTGTACTGCAATTTAAATGCTCAGCAAAACTCTGATGAAGTCTCCAACTCCTTTTGACAGCATATAATGCAGGACAGTTTACATTTGAAGACACGTTAATATTTTTGTAGCATTTGTGCATTTCTTTATCAAAACCAAAGCAGTTACCACTGCTTCATTCCACATATTGGCAGGTGTTGCTGGAAGCTAATAGATTGCCTGGTATGAATGACCATATATCTATTTTACCATTGTTAAAATTAAAAGCTGCCAAATTATGATTTTGTTTTTATATAGATTTTTCACAATTTTAATATACAAAGATCTTTTTAATAATAAAAATGTTATATATATATATTTTTTGAAATGTAATTTTAACTAATTATACATAGGTTTTGTTTATTATGGTAATGTTTAACATCAGTACTTTCAGAACCCTTTGCCTTTAAAAACTAATTAAGGACAATTAACTGGTGTATATTGATTGTGAAAGAATATATAAATGGACTGTTTGAAGAGTGATATTTTATCTGAAGAAGTCAGACAGTTACACTGACGAAAACGTTGTGATTTCATTTTGACGTTAATAATAAATATTTTATTGTGGTTGCGGTCTCCTCGTTATCTGGTACTGGTTTTGTGAGTTTAGATTATCAGTAGAGTCTCCGGTGGTGTTTCCTTCTTCATTCCATATAACATGCATCGTCAGCTGTAAATCTACACATTGTACATATCCCACATGGATGTATACCTTTCACTTTGTCTGTCTTATATCACTTTTATTAATATAGTCACTGCCCTTTTCAAACAATCCATGAAAATTCAGAAATATTTTTCACATACAGTCTTTGCTTTGTGGTATCTAATTTTATGAAAAGAGCATTCATGGACCAGGTAGTGGGTGACTCAGAGAATGTGATGAATGGTGATGCAAAGAGATGGAAGTGAGCAGCATAATCAAAAGTCATTGTCCTTGGCCTTCCTTTGGACCTATGTTACTTGCATAGTATACAAGAAAACAAACATCAATATATATTTTTTGTAATGTTTCCATTATATCAGCTCCACTTCTCCTGCAATTCCAGTAGATCCAATACCTGTTTACAGTCCCTCATACATTATGCAAAACTGTCTTTTACATTCATTTGTTTCCTCTAGAACAGTATCAGATTCTCATGTAGTTTCTCAAACAAGACACAAGTAAAAAATCAGAAGTATTGTACAAGTGAAAGTAGTACAGTTCTCATATCTCTCTGTAAGTTTGTATTGCTTGTACTAGAACAGAACAGTTTTCTGTTTTGTAATCTGCCATGGCATGATGAGGCTAGCAATATCAGAGGTTGCTTTTATTGTGCAAATTCAAGGTTCTTAGCACAGTCATTAAGCTTATGATGTTCTTTTTGCCAAATATTAATAAATCTCACTTTCATCTCATTGTACAGTTTACCAGCACCACATTATGAGGCTTGGTTACCATCATACATAGGCATGAGTACCTGGAAAGTGCATCAGACATTCATTAGTGGTTCAATGACCTTGGTGGGGATGGGGGGGTTATGGTAGTAGTATGGGCCTGTACAGGTACTGAAAAGTAAATGTAGGTACATATGTAAGCACTGTAATGTTTGTACACTTTTTCTACACCATTGTTCACACCTTCACACAATTATGCTACACCATGTAATTTTGCACTATACAATGGCAGCACCATGATTGGTTATGGTTTCTTGTTGGTTAAATATGAGTTTAACATACTAACAGCAGCAACATGCTTGACTATGAGAGGGCTATCATATTTCTCTGGATTGTGACCTACTAAATGGTCATGGGTTCTGCAGGCACTGAAGCTGGCACAGTTCCCAGGTATGTAGTAAAGAAAGTGAGATCGTTTTATACTTTAAATACTGAGATCATGGGAAACACCTGCTTGGGGAATTTAATGGGGCCCTGGTATACATGGATGCCTGGTACAGTCTTGCCATGGTGGTGAGTGCTGCAACTGGCATCAGCCATTCCGGTAAGCAGTGCTGGTGTGAGGTAGAGCCATTCTGACCTTCTGATCAAATGAGAAGAAGAGGTCAGAGACAGAGAGTGTGCTCCTGAAATATACTATCAGCATGTGGGCTTGATCACTTCCCTGTTACTTCAGTTATAGTTAAATGGGCCCTTGCAGGACATTTAATTAGTGTGTGCTGTATTTGTTGTTCTTGCTTTTAAGGTCAGGAGGAAATGATGGAGAATGGGCTGCTGTACGGTAGGAGAAGGGAGCACCACTGTTACCACAGGGGTGAGAGGATTTTACTGTCATGTTACCGAGTACTTAGCTATACAAGAGTAGCACAGAAGTAGCCACTCCTACAGCATGTGTAGTTATATGTGGCTCACATATGTCACAATTTTATTTAGTCAGATGCAACCCATATAATACACACACGCGCACCCACATACGCATATATAATCTGCTTTGCACAACCACATGCATGATTTACATGTTTGCAGGAAGATGCTAGCGTTTGTCTTCTTTTGTTATTCTGCCTCTTGGGATTGGTTGCTTCTAACTACTCTGCCTAACTGAGAACTGTTCTGATTTTTTTCCATCAGGGCTGGGGAACATTTTTTTAGTATTGGAGTTTGTTTTCAAATATTTTCAAAAACCTGCTTTTGCTTCCTACAATTGTCCACTTCAGGAGGTATATCATCCACAGAAGCAGTAGCTTTGGATTGGCTGGGACTTTTTCCTTTAGTATTACTAGTAGAATAAGCTGCCTATGTTCATACTCTTCTCTATCATCCAATAACCTTTTGATTATGTGTGCTTTTATTTTAGCTTCATAATGTGTGCTTCTATGAATATATCATTCATTTTAGACCCATAATCACATGCATTGGGAATTGAGGTACTGATTGTGTCACTAATGTCTCTCTCTCTTTTTAATTTAAGTACAAATTTTGCTTCATTAGAAGTTCTCTTAGTTTCAGACTTGAATTATTGAACAGCAAAACTAATTTTTGAAATAACTGACTCTTCAGACAATCCAGTGGGAAATTAAAAGCATGCTTTTCTATCAAGAATCTTTTGAAATAAAGATTGTCTGGCAATAAATTCTTACATTTAAAAGTTATTCTTTTCTTTTTTTTACTCAAGTAATTTATATTTTCAAACAAATAAAAAGTATTGCAAATACATAATCTAAATTCTAATATATATATAAAACAAAGAAATTGGCAACCTTAAAACACTGGACTCCACCCAGTTTGGGTTTGTGAAGGGCCAGTCATGTCTCTTGAAAATGATTGACTTCTTTGAATCAGTCTCCAGAGCCGTGGATGAGAGTAAGGCAGTCCACACAGCCTGTCTGGACCTCACCAAGGCCTTTGACACTATACCCCACTCTGGAATTATAGATAAACTTACTAAGCTGGGCATTAATCCCTACATCACTCGATGGGTTGCCAACTGGCTTACTGACAGAACCCACACTGTAAAAGTATCTGACTCCAAATCCAGCTCCAGACAAGTGACAAGTGGAGTACCTCAGGTTTCAGTCCTGGGACCTCTCCTGTTTGGCATCTACTTCTCTGAAGTACAGGCCAACACTAAGGGACTCTGGCTAACAAAGTTTGCAGATGACTGCAAACTGGGAGCCATTATTGAATCCCCAAATGATGTTGATACTCTACAAAAGGGCCTCACAGAAACAAATGCTTGGTGCCAGAGCCATGGGCTCAAGCTCAATGCCAAGAAATGTATAGTTATCCCCCTTGGGAAAAAAACATATACCCATGAATTACCACATAGGTGGCAGTACACGAAACACCGAAAGTGTGATAAGAGACCTAGGGACACAGGTGGACAGTGGTCTCACTTTCAATAACCACATTGCCACAACAGTCAGGAAATCCTTCTATGTGGCACACCTCATCACTAAGGACTTTTCATCCAGAAAAAAGGAGGTCATTGTCCCACTGTACTCATCCCTCATTAGACCCATTATAGAATACAATGCCCCATTTGGTATGTACCTCTCAAGACATCTGCAACAACTGGAAAGGCCGCAGAAATACCTCACTAAAAGAATCACAGGCATAAAGCAGATGCCCTATGCTGATCATCTTAAAACACTCCAGCTATACTCTGTCGCATATCGTCTACTCCAAGGCGATCTCTGCTTAACATACAAGGCCATGTCAAACCCAGAGCTGTTGGACATGCTACACTTAAAGAAATCCCAATCAGTTAGAGCCACACACTCCAGGGATCTAAACCTTGTCATCACAATAAACAAAACATGCTGGATGGATAGGTTTTTGACCCAGAGACTCCCCAGACTCTGGAATAGACTGCCCATATATGTCAAGCAGAGCGTCTCTTTGGCTCTCTTCAAAAGGAACCTTGATGATTGGATGGGAGAAAGGAAATTCACCCCGGGGATCATGTCAGTCACCCTGCTAGACAGGGGTCCAGGGAAGTAAATAGTGTAGAAAGAAATAGCCAGGGAATTGTTATGACTAGGCTTGTATAGGCCCTAGGGCCGATAGCCTAGTACCAACCTGTGAACCTAGTACCAACCTATGAACCTATGAACATAAATAACTATATACACTGTTTACTTTTAGCCTGCAGGAAAAATCAATAAATGAAACCAGTTTGATTCAAAATATATGGATTAACATACCATTAAGTACAACATTTACAGTAATCAGAGAGCAGCACAGTCCAATTGCAGATTTTCAATAAGTTTTATGCTTTTCTCCAAGGATTATTTGTTAACATGTTAGGACAGATTCTTATTTCTTTAATCTTGATCTCCTTTTGTACTGTGTCTTTCATTAAAGATATAAATTCTTCCATCGATGGTGGTGAAGTGGAATTCCAGTTCCTTGTTATGCACTTTCTAGCAACTGTTAGAATGGTCCACAGTAAATAAAGATCGGCCTTCATTTATATTTATATTTAGTACCAATAAAGCTTTAGATAATATAAACAAATCTGTGAATACAGCTTATAAAAAATATAGATATTATTCCAAAATTATTTTATACTAGTGCACTCATAAAATTATGTATCCAGTCCAGCCTGCATGCTTGAGAACATCTCCAACGTAAAACATTACTAGAAGTACTAAACTTGGCTATTTTATCTGGTGTTAGGAATGTTCTATGAAGAATTTCCATGTATAAATTCTCCAGTGTTGTGACCAAGAGGTTACTTTAACAGAAAGCAAGAGATTATTTATAATTTCTGTAGTTAATGAGAAGGACTGTCCCTTAGTAATATGATTCCAGTATTTTTCTTGAGGTTTGTTATTAATATTTTATATAGACTTGAGGTGATGTTATTCAAGTTGAAATTGTTATAAACAATTTCATATAAATAGATGACAAACTTTGGGTTTCCTTTGAAAGAACTATTAATTACTCTGCATAAATCATGGGAATATGGCAGAACACTTTGTAGAAGTAGCCAATCTTACGATGATAGTTTATATTGCATTAAAATGTCTTGTCTATCTAGTACCTTATGTTCATTTATACAATGTTGCCAACATATGAAGTTTTTAGATTAACAGATATTTAAAGTGCTTCTATGCAATTTGTCAGTAATTTTTTTGTAATATTAAAGGGAATCAATGTTTCAAACCAAAGACTGATCTCTAGATTCATGTTAATACATTTCCTGAATGTATTAAATATAAAATTAATGGAATTTAATTTTGTAGGTTTTGATATATTATATTGTATACTAAAACTACTATAAGTTATTAAATTGATTGGTTAGTGGAAAGTTAACTAAAGTATGATTTTCATTTAATAATATGGTCAAGTATAAACAATTCCAGTTTGCAGTATAATTGGGGTCTACCCAGTTTATAATGGTTCTAGTTATAGAGGCCTTGATATATGTTGTATATCAGGAAATTGAATTCCTACTTGTTCCCAAGGTCTAATATGATGAGTAAAAGCTATTCTGTTTTTATTTGGAAACCATAAACAATTTAATAAAAGAGAGTTTATGTTTTTAAGAAATTTTCTCCTTGGGATCATAGATATGGCTTGTGAGATATATAATATCTTCAGTAAAAGTATCATTTTTATTACTTGTAATCTGTCCTCAAAGATTATAAACATTTTATTCCACATTTCTATATGGATTTCAATTTTTATAATGTTATTATAATTCATGTTTACTGTTTCTTCAATAGTGGTGGAAGAAATAATGCCTAGATAATCAAAATTGAGTACTTGGTTGCTAATAATGTGATTTTTGCCAGCTTGTATTTTATTCTTTTTATTTAAAAGCAAAACATAGATTTTTGTTTATTAAAGTGTAAACCAGAGATCAAATGAAAGTCATTTAAAGTTGTTTTAGAATTAGATAATGTATGTCATCTGTGAATAACACTATTTCAGAGGTATAATGACTATATATTTCTACACCTTTTATGTGTGGATCATTCATTAATAAGATGGCAAAGCTGTCAATAGCTATTGCAAAAAGAATTGGAGACATTGGACAGCCTTGTTTGGTACCCTTAGTTATAAGAATGGACTGTGAAGTAAATATGCCTAATTTTATATATGCTAGTTTGTTTTTATATATATTCCTTAAAAGTGAAATGAAGCAAAGCCAAAAAGCAAATAAAGTTAATACTTTAATAAATAATTCCAGTTTAATGAGTCAAATGCTTTTTGTATATCTAAACCAATTATTAGAGCTTCTTGATGTTCTCTATTTAATATTTCAATGAGGTTTAGTACTTTTTTAATATTATCAAATTTGTGTCTATTATTTATAAATCCCATTTGATCTTCATCTATTATCTGTGATGGTAGAATTTTTATTCTATTAACTAGTATGGACATAAATAGTTTATAATCATTATTTAACAGGGATATTGGTCTTGAGCTACAATGCTTCTGATCTTTATTTTCTTTTATAACTGGAGTAATTAAAGAATATTCCCAGGAAGGTGGTATGATACCCTGTGTCTGTACTTCAATTAGTGTTTTGTGAAAAAAGGAGGTAATAGAAAAGCTTATACATTTCTGTAATGATACCATCAATACCTGGTGCTTTATTAGACTTACTTTCTTTAATATTGTCTATGACTTCTTGATATGTTATTTTATTTTGAAGGGATGATTTCATTTTTTCTGGAATTTTCTTAATATTAGAAGCAATTGCATCCAACCATGAGAAGCTATCCACTGGAGTGCTTGATTTATACTGCTCAGAGAAATTGATGTTTAAAGGCATCAAGAATGTCTCCTAGATCAGATACTATCTTTTTTCTCTTTCATGAAGTATGTTTAAAATATCTTTAGTCTTTGATTGGCATTTAGCCCTCATTGATAAGTTGTGCAAATGTTTAGGTGAAGTAGCATAAGAGTTAATTTTTAGTTTTTCTAATACCAAATTAGTTTTATGTGTTAATATTTCAGTATATTTTTTATTTAATTCCTCTTTTCTCATTTTATCAATAGACTTGTTACTGTTGGAGTTGATTAATAACACTTCAGATTGTATGTTTTTAAGTTATGATTCCCATTTTTAAGCTAATTTTTGAACCATATTAAAGTTTTACCATATACACACACACACACACACACACACACACACACACACACACACACAGACACACACACACACATATATATATATATATATATATATATATATATATATATATAAGTCCCAGATAATTGTGATATTATTCTCTGGTGTATAATTAGTTTCAAGAAAAAATGGAGTTCAGAAGCAAACCAAGGTTCAAATTCTTTAAGTTTTATGATGGAGGCTGGGATTCTTGTAGAAGCAATTAATCTTTTATAATTAGTTTGAGGCTTCAGAAAAAGTAAACTATGATCTGAAATGGGGCAAGGGTGTATGGAGAATTATGAAATGTTTGTGTTTAAATCTTGTGAAATATATATTTTGCCTATTCTGGTGTGAGTATCAAATCTATAATCCTAATGAGAGAAACTTAATCAATTAGTTTCTTTTATATTAAAGGCGTCAAATAAATTATGTGATTCCGGCCACTTCTTGAAGTGGTTTGCAGTAGATATTAGACTCAATCGCCTTTTATAAGTGGCTTATGAGCTGTCCAAAATACAATTTAAAGCCTCCCTAATATTAAATGTCCTTTATAATTATTGATAATTAAATCCAAATGCTTTTTAGCAGTTCCCACACCCATGCCCAGCAACCAATATAGGTTTACTAAGGTCCAGATTCTATTATTAAATTTTTGTATAACAATGGATATAAGGCTTTTTTTATCTTCATATTTATGAATCATTTGTGGGTTAACAATATTTCTTTCCAAAGTATCATAACTCCTCTTGTCTTAGATTTATAAGAAGTATTGCCTGAAATTAAATAATCATTGGGATTTTATATACTATTATCCTTAGTGTTGAAATGTGTCTCTTGGAGAAATACCACTTGAGCTTTATTCATTTTTAAATGTCTTATTAAGTTTGATCTCTTTCTTGGGTTGTTCAGTACATTAATGTTTAAAGATAAAAGTGATAAATCCATGTGAGAGTTTGAATGAAGTTATAGTTTGAATTTAAGTATCTTTTCCTCATCACCCATATCTCTCTCAAATCATTATGTGAGGCAGATATTAATATGTGCAGACGTGATTTTCAAACCTGTTTCCTTTACTTTCAAATGCTTAGAAAGTGTTAAAACAGGCCTAGAAAAATACATTTTGAAAAAATGTAGTATAAAGTGTATTAAATCATAATAATAAATTTCCATTTCAACCATGGAATGAATAACATTCCTAGTCCAAAAGATAAGAATTGATCCATTGGACTTTCTTTTCTCAAAGAAAATAAACACACTCCCTATTGAGCTCTTAATAAGAATTAACAGAGACTTTTTTAACACATTCTCTGTAAGATGAAATAGCACAAATATAATTTCAAAAATCAATTCTTAAATATACTTAAGTTGCAAAGTTCTGTACTCTAAACTTGAATTTATTAAAACAAACTGGATGTCATTAAAAATCTTTATGTATACTTTATAAGGAATTAATATTCTATTAATCAGATATTTCTTCCAATCAAATATATATTTAAAGTGAGCCAGTCCATAACTTATGATTGGAATTTGTCACTAGTTCTATCTTATCACTAGTATTTTGACAAAATTATAACTTGCATTTGCAGATCATTATAAAGATCCAAGCATTTTCCTTCTTAAGTGTTACTCTAGAAGGAACATATGTACACCTAACTTACAGAGCTATTGTTTTGTCCACGGTATTCCATAATGAATGAGAACACATAATAAATAAAAATAATAATAACAGACTTCATTCCCTATTCCCTCAGACTTGCCCAACTAAAAATATGATGCCTGCTAAATTGAAAAACACACCAAAATCCCATATTCCTTGGATTTCCCCTTTAAAGCTTTCCTCTCAATATGCCCTCTGTCCTTCAATAATAAATTCAACCCTAAACATCTGCTAGGAGACCTCAACCCTAAACATCTGCTAGGAGACCTCAAACCAAGCCTTGCTTACTTAACAGTAATCCTCCTGTGCAGTCTTTGCTTGCCACTCCAGCCAAACAGCATGCTTCACCTTCAGGTCACCAACTGATGTGACTCACCGCACCTTTTCACAACCGCACTACCCATTATTCCAGCAATAAGCACAATGGTCAATATACACAGATCCCTCATTGATCTGTAAAAGAAAAGAAACTATTAATACACTGCCACAAACTAAAGTATCTTAATCTTAAATGCTAGCAAGGGGACCCACCACCACCACCACCATCTCCCTTCAACCCTGTCCGAAGTATGAGTAAGTCTAACTCCTCTCATAATACCCAAAGGCTTAAATGTCATATATGACATTAATACCAACTGCTAAGGAGACAAGTTATCTCCCAGAGACTGCCCCATCTCTGAAACGTAGTATGTTGTTGTCCACTCCAAACGCAACCTTGATGAGTGGGTGGGTAACCACAAATTTGTCCCAGGCATCTTAACTGTGACTAATCCCAGGGGGAATAGCTAATTTTGGCTAACCACACACCTTCCAAAACCCTATGGGTGACATCCCCCTCCCCAGAATCACCCAGCCATAGAAGATCAAAAAACAAATGAGGGAAAAAGTGCCAGGGATGCCTTCAGCTCCGTCATAACCCTCTATTTGCACACAAAAACAATCCAGGACTGGAAAAAAAAAAAAAACGACATCCTTACAAACCCTGCATATCAAACCCCAAAGATACCATCTAAAGTTAGGGCCTATGACCGAGCCTTGTGGGACCTTGACTATAACCAAGGATTTCATCTGTCCAGTTGCTGCATGATACTTGCCATGTCACATTTGTCAGCCATGCAGCTTCCAGTCTTATTGATACCTCAACCTAGGTGTGCTAATTTGACTGAACAGTGTTATGTGTATGACCCTGGCAAATACTGAAGTGAAATCCACATAAATTACCTCACAGCACAATTTTCCAGTCATAGCTATTATATTGCTAAAGAACTTCATGTTACATGTGGTAATAGATCCGCTTTCAACATATGCCTGCTAATATATTGTTTCAAGTCCGGACATTCTGCAAAATCTGTACAGATAGGAGGTATATTGAGAAGCCCCTCCACCCTTGCGACAAGATCGACAACCAACAGTCAGCCCCCAATGGCAGCAATTGCATATGAACAGCAATGAAAGCACTACCAAGCCAGCGAACAACATACCTACCACTGGAACAAAGGCCCAAAACAAGGATGACTTCCTACCTGTCTTGCACCACCCCAAACCCAACCCATATCTCTCCACATTTTAGAGCAGGAAATCTGAAAAAAATACCAATAAAGGGGAAACAAAGGCCAAAATTGGGACACTTAACTATTGCTCTGCAAACTTTCAAGATTTAATAGAAAACGGTTTGCACTAGAATGAATTACTGAAGGGTATGAAGTCTGAAACTCAAATGTCTATCATCATTCCTTGACTTCAACCCTCAATTATTTTAATGATTTGCCCTGAAACCACACTTTTGAAAAATGGACCAAAATGTGGCAAAAGACAAAACTTCTGAACAATACTGCACTACTACCCAATGACTTCCAGCCAACTATCCCAGTAACCTGCCCAGTCAGCACATTCTAGAATAGATGTATGCTGTCATGAAGACTAGAGGTATATTTTACAATAAAATAGTTCTGGACAACAATGGTTATATAAGATAGCCCCCTCTGAAGTGAATTCTTATTCTCTAGAAATAGTTTGTTTAAAACAAATAATATTATTACCCTCTTAAAATAAATTAAAAAGTGTTCTTACTCTATTCAGTAATAGAAAAGAAAACTGCCCCGGATGTCTCCAAGCTTGTGTGTAACATAACACAAATCCAAACAAAAACACAAGAAAAAGTGGAGTCACTGAATCCTTTGCATGAACTTTTAGTACCACAGGTTAAGTGCTTTCAGCCAAAAACTTTGGCCTTCTTCAGAACAAACAACTCAATGAATACAACCCTCTTATATAAAATGGTTGGAAATCTTAACCAAATTTTTTTTGAATAGAGATTTTTTTTCCCTTAAGGCATTTTTTTTCCTGGGTTCTGTGGTTTCAGTTTTTAGAGTTTGACGTAATTCCAGTTAATAAATTACAAAAAACATTTACCTAAAACCTTTCACTTAAAAAATTCACATAAACAATTCAAGCAAAAAAAAAAGGGGGGGGGGTGGCAACCACATAACAACATATTACTTAAATAAAACGTTAACATAAAACATTTAAGATGTACATTCTATTTGCATATGTTGTAATATGCCTTTCTTTATAGAACTGCTTTGTAATTTACTCCATTGTTCAAACCTGGTGCCCTGCATGCATCCATCAAAATCTGCCATTCAAATTCCCTATAATCAAGTTCCCCATCTCTGTCTCCATTAACATCCTGGGGAACATGATCGATAACCCCAGAGCAAAATTTAACTCCATTCTTGTCACCTGCACATGCAAGGGTGTGCTTGTAAAGGGTATTATCCAAGTTATTCTTTCTGATGGCATCATTTTTTAATTGCCAGTTGGTCTTTCCAATATAGAAAGAAGAACAGACCAAACATTTAGCCATGTATACCACGTAGGTGGATTTACAACTGAAGTTGCCAGGAATCTTCCATTCTCTTCTTTGGTTGCAAACTTCAAAATATGCCCCTTCTGAAATGTATTTGCAAAAATTGCAACTTTTACACTTAAAAGTACCTCCACTTTTACTAACCCCATTATTATGTCCACTTTCTAACATTTCCTTGAATTTCTTAGCACTTTTGTTTACAAAAAGGGGTGCTTCTCTTACAACTGCCCTTAAGTCACTGTTAGATGCTAAAATTCTCCAATTATTGGATATAATGTGTTTAATTTCTTTACTATCTATGGTGAACATAAGCAACATAGAAGTAACCCAATCTTGATCACCTTGTGTGTTACCTCTTGTGGCCTCTTTGTTACAATTAATGTTCAAAACCTCATTGACTATTTCAGGGGGATACCCTCTGTTTTTAAACCTACAATGTAGCTCTTCTACTAAAGAATCTAACTTTGTTTCATCACTTGTGAGCCTATTTAATCTAACTAACTGCCCTTTAATGATGTTATACTTGACATAAGTGGGATGCATACTAGAGTAATGCAGCAAACCATTACTAGCTACATTTTTATAACTGATGCCAAAACATCCTTCCCTTCTTCTTTCAAGACTTCTAAATCTAGAAAAGAAACTTTTGAAGTATTCCAACCACCAATAAATCTTAAAAAGGAGGTACTATTGTTCATACCTTCTACAAATTTTGAAATTTCAGACTCTGTTCCCCTCCAAATAAAAAAAGAGGTCATCAATAAAGTGATAATAAGCTACAATCTTTTCCCTGTTGACAATCTTAGACATGATGTTGGTCTCCCAGTACTCCATTATCAAATTGCCGTAATTGGGAGCCATCCTTGTACCCATCCCCACACCCTTTGTTTGTAAAAAATATTTGTCAAAAACAAAAAAACTGTGTGAAAGAATATTGTCAATACATTCCAACATAAACTTACTTTCTTCCAAATCATACTCTCCATTATGAATCAACATACAACCCACCCATTCTAAACCCACTTCATTTGGAATACAAGTGTATAATGATGCCATGTCCACTGTAACTAAAAAATCCTGTTTTACTTTAATAGAATATTCAGTATTACATTTAAAGCTATCCCTAAAATAACCACCGACCATTTCCTGATCACAAATGAGCACCCGCTCTCGATGCTCACGTGCTCTGGTACTTGCTGCCCTTCCTAATGAAGGAAGTTACTGTCATTATTGTAATATATGTACTCACTGCTGTTAGCCCAAAACTCATTTTGATGATCGTGACATACACTTGAATAATAAATGTCCAATTAACTCGAGAAACGGACAAACATATGAGCAATCCCCCCACATGTAAATAACGTAGTTTTGCAAACAACCTTTAATTGTGGTATAGTGTAATTCCATCCATTTTTTTTATATATATATATATATATATATATATATATATATATATATATATATATATATATATATATAATCAAAGAAGTTATATTTTAATCAAATTGGGGATGGTTGCAAGATAGGCCCTGCACTACCCCCCTGCCCACGGCCATAAGGCCACACCACTCTTGTAAGATGAATGGCCAATATGTGGGCTGCCTCATAGCCCGTGAACACAGTCCTGTCAGAAGGCTAGACCACCATTCCTCCCCCACCTGCACCCCACCCTCTCCATTTCCTCTATGCTCTGTTCAATTTGTGAAGGCACTTTCAGAAAATGCCTGAACATGAAAAAGCCCACACCCTCAGCATGCAAGTGGCAACCCCACAAATTCAACCAAGATCCTAGCATACAACGAAAGGCAAAACCAAAACCCTATGATTTCTCAGCGGAAATACATACATACATACACGCCCCAAAGGGAAAACAGCATCAAGCCACAGATGGCAAAATGTGCCACATTCACAAGGATCCACGAGCCTCTCCCTTCCAAAAACATGGATCGCCCAACAAGGCTCAGGCGACAGTCTAGCACGAATGACTCTATCCCAAGATAGAACTTATTTAAAAAATGCACTATAAAAAATCCATATATTTATAAAAACATCAATAAAAATGTATCAGAATTTTTTATAATTTTGCAGAGCATAGTTTTAAAACACTTGAGACAGATATATAGTGATTAAAATCAGGAGGTTTGGTTGCATTCATCCTCAGTTGCCATACTAATTCTTAGTACTTGAGTCTGTTCAACCATTTTACTCCATTAGAATTCTCACAGGTTTTCTCCAAGATAGAGTAAAAATCTTTTAAAAACATCACACATGCTAAAGAGTACATACATCAAGCATTGTTAGTATCCCTACGTTTTATATCATAATGATTCTCATATATCCTGTTTTAATAATAAACTATTATATGTCGAATTGGAAGAAAGAGATACTATTCTTGACATCACACAAGTCTAAGTCTATCTACTCAGACACCCTATAGTTTTATGATATCTTTAAAAGTAACATACAGTACATCCAAAATATATTTACAGTATTTACAATGTTTACAGTTTGATATATTTTTATCCATTATATACCTGTGACTCCCCATATCTTTCCTCCAAAATTTATTTTATCTTTTTTCTCATCTAAACACAATTATTGGACCATTTCCTAGTTTTGCTTCAAGGTCTTTAATGAATGATAAATTCCAGTTCCTCTCAATCGTATTTCTAATTTTGTCCATCATATAAGAACATGGCAACACTAGAGTGTTGTATTTATTTTGACACAAAGTCTTCTCCACTTGAAATGCTTCACTATATAAAATGGTTTTAAATCAATTACATTGGTTTCTATATACTTCTAACTTGATACTTTTATTTATTTATTGACATTTGTTAACAGGGTTAGTCCAGCTGAGCCAGGGGCCCATTTCAGTGGAGACCCAAGGAGGAAAGCTCCAGAAATATCACAGATTGTTACAATAGTTGCAAAAATAAAATCAACATATATAGCACAAATCAACAATTTAAGAACACCAATTCATAGAATAAGTCAAATAAAATTAACAGGTCTAGAGAATATTACACATAAACTGCATTCCAATAGAATAGACATTTGAATAGAGAGCCATCAAGACAGGAAATGTATAAGAGTCAGTTGTGATACAAAAATGGATGCTTTATATATATATATATATATATATATATATATATATATATATATATAAAAATATATATATATATATATATATATATATATATATATATATATATATATATATATATATATGGGTCTACTTCATATGATCGACAGACCATTTGATCGACATTCATTTGGTTGACAGCTCATTTGGTCGACAACCAGAATTCAAGGCACTTAACAGGGATTTTCCACCCTCCCCAATGTAGTGCGACCCTGGAGTTGATATATATAGTTAGGGTGTGGGGGGTGAAGCCCCCCACCTATTTTCACTTAAAATTTGTAGTTTTTCTTGTATTTTCATGCTTTTAAACAAAAATAGGTGGGGGCTTTGGCCCCCACAACCCCCAATGTGGGGGGCTGTGCCCCCCACACTCCCCTAACTATAGATATCAACTGCAGGGTTGCACAACATTGAGGAGGGGGGAAATCTCTAAATGCCTTGAATTATGGTTGTCGACCAAATGAGCTGTCGACCAAATGAATGCCGATCAAATGGTCTGTCCATCATATGAAGTAGACCCATATATATATATATATATATATATATATATATATATACACATTATGGAAGTGAGAGGAATAATAGTGAAAAGTAGTTAAATTAAAAAGAGAGGAGGCTAAGTCAAGTGAGGGTTTGACATGGGCATGATACTGGAAAGAAACTCATTCAGATAACCTGTAGCTGAAAACATGTGCTAAAGCTTGTCCACTTCAATGTAAAAATCAGATTCAAGTATTGAGAATTAGTATGGTAACTGAGGCTGCATGCAATTTATTTGCCCAGTATCCATGACCACATAGCAGTCTCACGTGTTTTAAGATCATGCTAAAATAAATTCTAACAGGATTGTTGGTTAAGTGATGTCACCTGTTCAGTGACTGGTTATTTAACATTATTAGGCTACAATTCTTACCACACTTTTCGGCCACAAAACCAGGACCGAAACACTAAAGGTGGAGGAGTGTCCATATTCACCAAGGATATTCACACCTCCAGGCTAGTTGCCCAACACAATGCATCTGAAATTCTCCAGGTGCAACTAACACTAGGTAAGACTGCAATCCAAACTGTAGCTTGCTACAGATCCCCAACCATGCCCGAAGATTCTCACTACACCTTTCTAAACATACTGGAAAATATTAAGATACAACCAAACACCCTAATACTGGGTGATTTCAACTACCCTGCCATTAACGGGGAAAACTACTCAAGTACCAACTCCTTTTCCCAACGGTTCTTGGAATTCATAAATTCCAATGCCCTGGATCAACTAATCCATTGTCCCACCAGGGGCTCCAATATCCTAGACTTGTTCATTACCAGCATGGGAGATAGATGCTCCACACCAGTGGTCACCCCCTCATTGGTCAGGTCTGACCATAAGCAAATCATCCTTGACATCCACATCCCACCCCCACCCCCCAGTAAGGGAACCTTCTTAAAAAACTTCTCCAAAGCCAACTTCAAGCTACTGAAGTTAGAGGTGACAAACTTCACAACACCCACACAGACGGGATCTGGAAGTTCGACTGCAGAATCCTACACTAAGGCACTGTACGAGCACATCCACTCGTGCATGAATCGTGCCCTCCCAAATAGAACCAAGATGCTCTTCTCCAAAAAAAGGAAGCCAATCTGGTGGTCCCCTGCTATAAACAAACTATACAACAGAAGGAAGAAACTGTTGCAAAAAGGAGGAAAATCCCAGGATGCAAAAAAAACTCCCTCACCAGCCTCAGTAAGAAGCTGAGATCCCTCATAAAATCCTCAAAAGCTAGTTACGAAAACAAAATTGCCAAAGATTCCAAAGACAACCACAAGGCATTCTATAGTTATGTCAAGAATCTAAATGGCAATGCTGAGATCTGCTTTGAGTTACAACAGAATGGCATTAAATATACTGATCCCAAGGATATTGCCAATATCCTGGCAGATTGATTTAGTGCCAACTTCACCCCATCTCACCCCCTAAAGGGCCCATCTCAATGACAAAAGATTGCCAAATTCCAATAATCACGGTCACACAGGTAGAAACCGCACTCTCCAAAGCTAAGAATACAGCATCCATGGGACCAGATGACATCCCAGGCTGTGTACTACATGAACTACAAAATGAACTGGCACCTCACCTAAGTGTCATGTTTAATCATAGCCTCACCTCAGGCTTCGTGCCCACTGAGTGGTGCACAGCTACAGTTATCCCGCTCCACAAGGGAGGATCCACCTTGGATCAGGGGGAACTACTGTCCCATCAGTCTGACAAGCCTGATTTGCAAGGGCAAGGAACGCATTATCATGGAACTTATAAACAAAGACATTGGCAACCTTCAAATACTGGACCCCACCCAGTTTGGGTTTGTGAAGGGCCAATCTTGTCTCCTGAATCTGATTGACTTCTTCAAATCAGTCTCCAGAGCTGTGGACAAGGGTAAGGCAGTCCACACAGCCTACTTGGACCTCGCCAAGGCCTTTGACACCATCCCCCACTCTGGAATCATAGATAAACTTACTAAGCTTGGCATAAATCCCTACATCACTCGATGGGTTGCTAACTGGCTTACTGACAGAACCCAGACTATAAAAGTAGCCGACTCCAAATCCAGCTCCAGACAAGTGACCAGTGGAGTACCTCAGGGTTCAGTCCTGGGACCACTCTTGTTTGGCATCTACTTCTCTGAAGTACAGGCCAACACTTATGGACTCTGGCTAACAATGTTTTCAGATGACTGCAAACTGGAAGCCATTATTGAATCCCCAAATTATGTGGATATTCTACAAAAGGGCCTTACAGAAACAGATGCCTGGTGCCAGAGCCATGGGCTCAAGCTTAATGCCAAGAAATGTATAGTTATCCCCTTTGGAAAAAAACATGTACCCATGAATTACCACATAGGTGGCAGGACACTAAACATCAAAAGTATGATGAGAGACTTAGGGACATAGGTGGACAGTGGTCTCACTTTCGATAACCCCATTGCCACAACAGTCAGGAAATCCTTCTATGTGGTACACCTCATCACTAAGGGCTTTTCATCCAGAAAAAAGGAGGTCATTGTCCCACCGTACTCATCCCTCATTAGACCCATTATAGAGTATAATGCCCCGTTTGGTATGTACCTCACAAGACATCTGCAACAGCTGGAAAGGCCACAGAAATACCTCACTAAAACAATCACAGGCCTAAAGCAGATGCCACATACTGACCGTCTAAAAAAACTCCAACTATACCCTGTGGCATATTGTCTACTCAGAGGCGATCTCTGATTAACATAAGGCTATGTCCAATCAGGATCTGATGGACATGCTCCAACTCAAAAAACAAATCCATCAGGACCACGAGAGCTAAAGACTTAAACCCAGGCATCATGATAAATAGGACATGCTGAGGGATAAAAGTAAACCCACTAGAGAGAGTATGCAAACTGCAAAGATCCCAGTCTGAGCACAGGGCAGAGCCCAAATCGCTGGACTCATGTCAAGAAATCTCAGTCACAAGGGGATCAGCAGCCTATCCCTAGGGGTCACATCTGTGTCACTGCTCATAGGTTACAGTAAAAACATTTATTATATAAGGGGACCTTTCTATTGTGTCTACTAGAGAGGACCACACAGTATTCAACTTACAATCAGGTACATTTTTTAAAACAATCATGGGAAATGGCCTGGCCACTATGGCTAAGCTATTAAATGCCCCAGGGCAGAGAAATTAGTAAATACTATGTCGAAACCCTGAGCTGTTGGACATGCTCCACTTAAAGAAATCCCAATCCCTCAGAGCCACACGCTCCAGGGATCTAAACCTTGTCATCACAATGAACAAAACATGTTGGAGGGATAGGTTCCTGACCCAGAGACTCCCCATACTCTGGAATAGACTGTCCATACATATCAAGCAGAGCGCCTCATTGGGCCCTCTTCAAAAGGAACTTTGATGATTGGATGGGAGATGGGAAATTCACCTAGGGATTATGTTAGTCGCCCTGCTAGACAGGGGTCCAGGGAAGTAAATATTGTGGGAAGAAATATCCAGGGAATTGTTATAGCTAGGCTTGCATAGGCCCTAGGGCCGATAGCCTAGTACCAACCTATGAACCTATGTGATTCATTAATTTTTAAATTTTAGTGTATGCTGTGTTTACATGTTCTGATGAAGTCTTGCAGATGTGGAGATGAAAGCACTAAATATTTATTAAAGACAGTTGTATGACATGCAGTTTTTTCAGTATGTTATTTTATTTAAGGTGATCTGGATGGACACATTGCCAAGTCATTAGTCGGTGTTTGTGGAGGTTTTTAACTCTTAACTTACTCGGTATGTGGATAGCAAATAAGACACAGAAACAGTAGCTATGGTTCTTTCTCACTGGAGTTTGTATTCAAACTAAGAATTCTCCAAAGGATTCTGAATTACATGGTATGCACATCAGTATACCTACTTCAGTAGCAATAAAGATATATATCCATATATATATTTATATGATACTAACCCACACATTTACAAGCACAGTCACACATACATAAATTTAGCAACATGCACACACACACACACACACACACACACACACACACACACACACACACACACACACACACACACACACACACACACACACACACACACATATGTCATTATTAGAGGGAAGTGATAGACTATCACAATTATCATGTGGAAGCTGTGTCTTAATTCTTGTATATAAAAATTCTAATTCTAAAGAAAAACTGCTACTGTAGAAAGGGAACCATGACTTGGACTGCATAACTATTTTCTGCAGATTTATTGCCTAGATTCAAGCAGCCAGTCATCTGATCAAGTAGTTTTGAGTAATGCTTACCCACAGAGGTAGCCTATAACAGCAGCATGAATCTGAATAAATCTGTTTATCAGAAAATACCAGAATGACTCAGAAAGTAAGTCTGCTATTCAGACAATGTTAGTGTGTCATACCTGAAAAGATTTATTTGTGTTTAGTGGATTTAAATGATTAAAAAAAATAACATAGAATAAAAAATAGGTACAACATTCATACACCTGACATCAACATAGATGATGCTGATAAACACATTAAGCAGTGCTCATAAAAATTAACATTCCATAGACAGCTATAGACCTCAGTCAATCTAAGATATAGTTTTAAGTGATATTATTTCTGTTTATTCTTCAAGAAAACTGACTCTTCATGAATTATTTTCAGCAATATCCATTAATACAAGGGTAAATGAAAAGCAATACATATGCAGTTTTAAACATATAGTCAGTCACCCTGCATGTGATTTTTGATCCAAGGAAATGTGAGTACCATAATAAGACTCATGCCGACATAAAGAGAACAAGGGCTATGTTACAGATGATTGCTGCACCATTCGCTCAGCAGCTTAAGTGTGATAATTTAATGTTGCTTTGAGTTTCAACACAGTGTATTGTATTGCACGAACCAGAGGTGAGCTTTTCAAGGGGTCTTCCCCATCACCGTGGTGCAATCGTAGAGTTGTATTTAATTTTGGAGGGTATAGGGAGGTTGCTCCCTACATTGTAAGGTGCAGGGGGGCTTGACCCTTGCAAAAACAGATTGTTGAGTTTGTGTTTTTAAGTTTTTTTTTTTACTCACAGTTTTCAGTGTGTAATTTATAATGAGCGGTGAGCCAAAAAAGCTATGTTTACAATGACGTAGAGAAACAGGGAACAAGCCAATACTGCAAAGACAATAAAGATAACTCAGGATTGATCACAACAGATCAAAAATTTGAGGTAAAATGTGGAATATTGCAGAAATATGGACAGTTGGGAGGCATTGCTATCTGAACAGCTTACCAACTGTCTTTGCCCATTATATAGTATATACTCATTAAAATTAAAAAAAAAAAAAAGTGATGAAGAGCTTTGTTTGCCCAGACATAATATGAGACTCACAGACAAGCTGCATACCTCTTATAAATTTGTTTAGAACAGTTCTGATGAAGCCCATATGTAATGGGTGAAAGCGCTTAACTACTATAAAATTAGATGTAATAAAAAGTTTGTTACATCTTGTTTTGGAAGTATTATCATTTAGACATATGTGGCAGTCAGCGTTTGTGCCTTTTGTGGACTACATTATTTTTGTTGATCAATGCTTTAATTATGCTTCTACATGTGAATGAGCATATCTTATGTCCTAATAAACCATGGGAGAGAGCCACCATTATGCATGGCTTATATGACATTGCTACCCTCCTTGAGGTACAGGATGCCATAGACTACAAATTTGTTGTAAAAAAGGCCCCACTTAGCCAACAGTCTGAGAATTGTGTGAAAAGGAAAGACTGCTGTTCAATGACATGCCAGGTAACGTGTGAAGCACATGGCATTATAACCAGTGTATCTGTTTAACACCCAGGCAGTTTTCATGATTCACATATAAGGCATACATCTTGCCTAAATTGCAGATTTTTGTGAGATGACATTGTAGGATCATAGGAAGTTACTTGGCTATTGGCCCTAAAGCTCTTATAAGCCTAGCCAAGAGTTAACCCATGGATAGACAAATCAGTACCCGATGCCCCTGTCCAGCAGGGTCATGGGTGGACTCCCAGGAAGATATTTTCTATTTCCCGTCCAGTTATCCAGATTGCACTTAAAAAGGGGTAAAGAGGTACTCTGCTTGATGTGGAGAGGGAGTCTATTCTATACATGGGGGAGTCTTTGGGACACAAATCTGTCCCACCAGCAAGTCCTATTGATGTCATAGACCAGGTTGAGGCCATATGTGTGGGTTACTTGAGTGGAGCTTGACTTGCGGATATGCAGCAGTCCATCAAGGCGGGGTCCAAGATCACCTTGTACACCAGACAGAGGTCACCTCTGAGGAGTCTGTATGAAATAGAGTAGAGGGATAATGCTTTTAGCCTATCTGTGCATGGTAGATTTTTGAGGCCCTGGATTCTCCTGGTGAGGAACCTCTGTGGTTTCTCCATTGCTACATGTGCTTTGCAAGGTGCATGCTGAATGGGGCGTTGTACTCAATAATGGGCCTTATAAGGGAAGGATACAGGGATGTTATGATCTCATTGCCCCTGGATGAGATATCCTTACTTATGAGGTGGGCCATATAGAAAGCTTTCTGTACAATGAAAGCAACATGGTGGTCAAAAGTCAGGCTGCTATCAGTCTGGGTGCCCAAATCCCTCACCACTGACTGCGTGCTTAGAACGTTGTTACTAATGCGATAATATGTGGAGACAGCTCTCTCCCCAAAGGGGATGATGATACATTTTTTTTGTATTCAGCTTGAGGCCATGTTTCTGGCACCAGTCATTTGCCTGAGTGAGACACTCTTGGAGGATGTCCACGTCACTAGGGGAACTGATGACAACTCCCAACTTGCAGTCATCTGCAAACTTGGTCAGCCATAGCCCACTGGTTTTGGCCTGTACTTCAGAAAAGTATATCCCAAGTAACAGAGGCCCCAAGATCAAATCCTAAGGTATGCCACTTGATATGGGTCTACTGCTTGAGGTGGCTTCCCTTATTTTGACTAGGTGGGTTCTATCAGTGAGCCAGTTGGCTACCCATCTCATAACATACAGATCGATGCCTAGTTTAGAGAGTTTATCTATTATGCCCGAGTGGGGAGTAGTGTCGAAGGTTTTGGCCAGGTCAAGGTAGGCAGTGTGCATTGCCTTCCCCTCATCCATGGCTTTAGTGACTGTCTCAAAAAAGTCGACCAAATTTAACAGACATGACCTTCACTTGATGATGCCAAACTGTGTGAGATCGAGTATTTGGAGGTTGCCAATGTTCTTGTTAACGAGGTCCATGATAATCCATTCCATGGCCTTCCAGATCAGGGTAGTTAGGCTGATGGGTCTATAATTTCCCAGATCAGTGGACCTTTGTGTCCTCCACTCAGCTGGGACAAAACCGGTACTCAGGGTTTTGTTGAATAGGGCACCTAATGGTGCTGCAAGTTCCTGCCTGAGTTCATGTAGGATGTAGCCTGGGATGTTATCAGGTCCAAAGGAGGCTGAATTTTTTGGGTCTATATCATGAAGTTGAACGTTAAAAACAACGAACATTCTTACGACGAACTGTAACAATCGAAATCACAGAATGCCGATCGGCCAGAACAGCGATTTTGAGCCATTGCTGGGACTTTACCATTTCCTCCACTGTGGTGCGATCTCAGAGTTGGTATATTTAAGTAGGGGGGTGTGGGGGGTAAAGCTCCCCACTTTATTTTCTCTTTGGATTTTTTTTTTTTTGAATAGAGATTTTTTTCCCTTAAGGCATTTTTTTTTTCCTGGGAAAAAAATCGCTGTTCCATGTCTTCGACATTCTGTGGTTTCAGTTTTTAGAGTTTGACGTAAGTGCATTCGATGTTTTTAACCTTCAACTTTGTGATATAGAGCCTATTTTTTGCCTTTGAGAAAGCAGCGATGACCTGATACCTAGATATAAGGGGAAGGGGGCAGGTACTGTGAATGTCCTGATTTACTGATGGGGGGCAGAGGGGTGAAATTTTCACTGAATCTGTCAGGCAGCCAGTTTGCTATATCTACGGCATTTGTATATGTGGTGTCCTTGACCACCAGTTCTGAACAGATCTGATTGCTACCTTTGAGATTATGGACATATGTGAAGAAGGCCTTATGACTGTCTCTAGTAGATGTTACCAATTTGGACTCAAAGTTTGCTTTGGAGAATTTCACTAGTGCTCTTATTTGCTTGTTTAGGCTAAAGAGAGATTGCTTCCAATTGGTAGAGCTGGTAAAAACAGGCATTGTGGTAAAATTAAATGTAAATTTCTATATATATATATATAGCATGTCTAAATGTACCAAACCCCATCATTTTGTGTTATGTGGTAGTGTCCTGGCCAATGATGCCCATATATAACCCCCAGAAACCCAAACTATTATTGTGTATGTGCGTAGTTCAAAGACTACTTCTGCTGCACTGATACGTCTGGGGGCCACTGGTTTGAATCTTGCCACAACTTGGATGATGTTTCTAGCACTTGTCATTCTATGTAATATGACTTTGAGGTAACAGGTAGACCAGCCCCCATGGTACTGGCACAGTGTGACCATGCATGCTCATGTGAGTGACATGAAAGATGCAGCAACATCATTAGCTAACAATAATGAGGTGGGACAAAAGCATGTAGCAGCAACCCCCCCCCCCCATAAACAGCAATGAACACAATACATAGAAGGGTAGATGGATCATAGACCTATGGGCCCTAATGAGCCATAGTGACACTGTGCATAAATGCAGAGGATACATTAAGGCTTAGCTATCCCAAATTTTGGATGGGGGAGCAAGTCACAGAAGGTAGAAATGGAGGTCTGGAGGTGAAAACATCCTCCTGTGATGGGGATGGGCTGCCAGTATAAGACTATAATCAGATACTACTCTGCTGGGCTGTTGCTGTAGTACATGGGGCCTGCCATTGCAGGTGTGGTGTGTATGACCTGAAGGGAATCTGCTACTAAGTGTTTCTGACAAGGGAGGCTGTGTGCCACCGGCAGCCATGATGAGGAGTTGATAATGATTTATACTTCCTGGTACAGGTGAGGACTGCATGCCATGTGATTGCCCCACAACACAGCCACCCTGGGTATGTATTCTGTCATGACCTTGAAAGAAACTACCAGTCTGGACAGTGATGGCAACAATAGGAATCCTTTGAGTAGACGTAAATATGAAAATGGTGTGTTTCACCACAGACGTCATAATACCAATCATGATAGCATCATTGGACTCCACATACTCACAGAGTGGCTGGTAGTCCACATACTTGCAGAGTGGCTGGTAGTCCACATACTTGCAGAGTGGCTGGTAGTCCACATACTTGCAGAGTGGCTGGTAGTCCACATACTCGCAGAGTGGCTGGTAGTCCACATACTCGCAGAGTGGCTGGTAGTCCACATACTCGCAGAGTGGCTGGTAGTCCACATACTTGGAGTGGCTGGTAGTCCACATACTGCAGAGTGGCTGGTAGTCCACATACTCGCAGAGTGGCTGGTAGTCCACATACTCGCAGAGTGGCTGGTAGTCCACATACTCGCAGAGTGGCTGGTAGTCCACATACTCGCAGAGTGGCTGGTAGTCCACATACTCACAGAGTGGCTGGTAGTCCACACACTCACGGAGTGGTTAGTAGTCCATATACACACAGAGTGGCTGGTAGTTCACATACTGATGTAGCTGCTGGTAGTCTACACACTCACTGAGTGGCTGGTAGTCCACATACTCATGGAGTGGCTAGTAGTGGACATACTCACAGAGTAGCTGGTAGTCCATATACACATGAAGTGCCTTGTAGTCCACATACTCCTAGAGCTGTTGATAGTGCTGGGTGGTACCAGATAGATGTCATGCAGCACAACAATCAACACTATGCTGGACTGGGTAGTAGTACACTGATGTACTGCTGTGGATGATACTCGGGCCTCCATCTAGCCTTCTTCCTTGGACAGAGCTACTGGAAAATACCAATGGGAGTATATGTTGTAAATGTAAAAATCTAATAACTGTCATGGTTCTGTGGTATAACCGTTTGTCTTTCAGCATAATTAGAAGACAAGACCCATGACACTTAGTGTAGGAGACAAGAAAAACTAGCAGCCAGACTGGGTTAGTTCTACTGTTACATATGTACATTTTATTGACAGGTAGGGTCAATTAAGGCAAAGTGTCCCTCCTCCTGGCAGGTGTAGATGATATATGTGCTCAGCATCCAATTTAATTATAGCTCAGTGTGGTGGGTACTGAGCCTAGGGTGGTGCAAAGAGGGAGTGGTTCTTAACCTCTAATGGGCAAATAGCTCAGCTCCATACTCCAAGATTTTCAAGCCTCAGAAGATGATGGAGGCTGCAGTGAAGAGAAAAATTGGCAGGCATATGGCCAGAGCAGAGACCATCCTGGTGTGAATTGTAGATTCACACATCTAGCTGGCCCTTACCATCATGTTGCCCAAGAAGGGTATGGCCCATACTACCAGTCATCCTGCTCAGTCAGCTGGTGATGAATAAATTGCAATGTCCTTCAGCAGCAGGGAGGCAGATTCCATGCTGCCATTCATACCTCACCGTATTCTCAGAGTCTTGTGTATCTCCTTCCACTTGTATCCAGCCCTATACTATGTATATTGTTCAACCCTTTTCATCTGTATTTGTCTGCATTCTTTATCCCTCCATAGATCCCATGTCTCCCCTTCCTAAACTCACACATCACACACATCTGGCACTCTTTGTATATGTGTGTGTGTGTGTGTGTGTGTGTGTGTGTGTGTGTGTGTGTGTGTGTGTGTGTGTGTGCGTGCGCGTGTATGTGTGTCTGCCTGCCTGACCCTTCACACTGACCTACACTCCCTTTCCTCTTTTCTTTCCATATCATCCTTACCCTCTTTACTTCTTTCGGTATAAAAAAGGGATATTATTCACACAAAAATGGACGTACTTCCTTCCCTCCCAGCTTTTACACTCTCTTATTATATTTTTCTGTGTATCTTGCTGCTTTCTGTGTTTTTCATACTTTCCTAATCACCTCTTTCTTTGCGTTTTATTCAACTGAAACGTGTTTATGTAAGGTGGCACCTTATCAATACCATTATAATCACAATATAGAGATATACATGTTTATGTCCTACTTTGTGCCAAACTGCCAAGGGATTAATATATGCAATATAGTCTCTATATGAACACTGTATTATTCGGGAATGAAGCAGTCCATAAAAACATTTTCAGCTCCCGTGAGATTAAGTAAAGTGACAGATTGCTGTGCTATGCATTGTGTTTTGCACGTCTGTGTATGTATTTCACTGCATGAATGCATCTGCTGCATAACAGTTGCAGTGCTCATCTATGCAGTTCATAGCTTACCTACCGCACACCTGCTGCAGTGTTCACCTATGCAGATCACAACATACCTATTGCATACCTGCTGCAGTGCTCACCTATGCAGATCACAGCATACCTACCGCATACCTGCTGCAGTGCTCATCTATGCAGATCACAGCATACCTACCGCATACCTGCTGCAGTGCTCACCTATGCAGATCACAACATAGCTACTGCATACCTTCTGCAGTGCTCATCTATGCAGATCACGCCATACCTACTGCATACTTGCTGCAGTGCTCACCTATGCAGATCTCAGCATATCTACTGCATACCTGCTGCAGTGCTCACCTATGCAGATCTCAGCATATCTACCGCATACCTGCTGCAGTGCTCACCTGTGCAGATCATAGCATATCTACCGCATACCTGCTGCAGTGCTCACCTATGCAGATCACAGCATATCTACTGCATACCTGCTGCAGTGCTCATCTATGCAGATCACAGCATATCTACCACATACCTGCTGCAGTGCTCATCTATGCAGATCACAGCATAACTACCACATACCTGCTGCAGTGCTTACCTATGCAGATCACAGCATATCTACCTGAACAAAAACACTGCATGAGTCACTTTCATATACAATATGTATATGTGATACTGATCAGTGCCAACAAGCTGTGAAAGTCTTACACAGGCATGTAGCACATCTCTATAAATCCCAGCCATAATGTAAAAAAAAAAATCAGCATTTAAATGCATTTGTATTCTTAGGTTGCAAGAGCAGAATTAATAGAATTTACATATAACTCTGGGTATTTGTTCTGTATGCTTTCTACATTATAGTCTCCAGGAAGGCCTTTGCATTATGATTGAGGATTTTTTTTAAATTAGGAAGGATATCATTTTTCATATAAAAATCCCTCCCTCCTTTATATGCATACAAATATGTGCAATACACTCACAATATATAAAACAAATGCTACATAAAAGGCAAAGGAAAATATATTTTTTCTTTCAGAAGAATTCATCAGGACTGTATCTGTCTTTCTATCCATAACAAAGGATGAAAAGACAAAGGATTGAAAATAGGCAACAGGGACAAAAGCTCCACGGGTGATCAATCCAGGAGATGCAGTAAGAAATACAAATACAGAGAAGAGAGAAAGTGCGGAGTTAAACATATGAGCATTGCTGTGCCAGAGCATCTGAATTATTTCTTTTGTGAGTCACATATCTCAGCTGCGGCAACGATTCACATGCAGTTCTTTTTTAAGCAATGCTCTGCTGAGGATAATTGTATACAGAAATGACATTTGCCATTCATCTCCTACGTTTATTTTTATAAGCTACAAAGCAATTACAAGACAGTCAGCATAAGCATTTGTGTGTAATATGAGTCAGCAGTAATGTACATGTTTTTATGTGCAAACAATCTTACATCTAAACATCATATGACAGATGGTTAAACAACATACAAGACAGCATTATCAATTTTGGCACTTCACTTGACAGTTTATAAATCTGAAAATAAAATATGACATTTGGAACATGGTATCTTTACTTAAAGCTAAGTTGTTCAGGTAATACAACCCTCATCTTACGATAATTTACCTTCCCCAACCATCTATGGCAAAATATTTAATATACTTATTTACTAATAATATAATGACAAACTACGTGAATAAAATGCTTTCACTTAAAAGTAAATCAGAAAACTCTTTCATATTTCTTCTGCAAATATGCATAAAATAAAAACACAATAGAAATATCTTTGTGCAGATACATTTAGGGTTGACTAAAACCAGATTTACAGAAAATTAATTTCCATAGTTGGCATTGTGTTAAAATGATATTAAATAATTCTACATGATTCTACCTCTTAACATCAGAGCTGCATATTTGCTATTATATACAGACTGAAGCCACAAAACAATAAATCCACTAGTAATGCATACTCAGATGTTATTAGTATACTGCTCAACAGTTCTGAATTTCACATGATTTACAGATTTATGTTTCATAGTTTTGTTCTTTTCCTTCATAAAATGTATGGTTTTCTGGGAAAGTACTGAGACTTGCTGTCACTAAATAATGACAGAAATGTGAGTTTCAGACTTTGTATCTTCAGACAATGTATGCTAATGCAAAGACTGTCATTCTAGCAACATTTTCAGTTTACACAAGTACTATCTAAAAACTTAGGTGCCTTTTTCCTCTTTATTTATGGCTTTGCCCAGAATTCTTGCTTTAAGAAGTTGAGCCTTATTGGTATTGGTGGCTTTGCAGTTCAAATGGTCCTTTGTCTTGGAAACCTGGAAAAAAGTTTAATATGTTCAGACATCAAAAGGACATAAATATGTTCATATAAATAGGTTTCTGATGGTGTTCCTAATCATTAGAAGACCCTCAATGAAAACCAATGAAAATCAGGGGTCCTGATGGAGAGATAAAAAGTCAGAAAGCAAAAGAGAGTAGTAGTGCTGAAACTGAATTCATCCTCAAGTCTTGGTGAGTACCTTCACGAGTTGGATCCTGTTTTCACAAAACCTCACCAAGCTGACACTGATAGATAGATTGTATTTTTATAGCATATATCATGGACATAAGTAAATCAAAAATAAAAAAAAGATAGCTGGGTGCACAAGACCCAAGATAAAAAAAAGTGCCCAATCCTGGTAGGTGCACCAGTGCCAGGACTGGAAAAAAGTGACAGTGTAGAATCCTCAAAATATGGAAACATTCCTACAATGGGGCCAGGCCAGGCTCAGGGGAAGATGGCCCACCCTGTTGTAAAAGGAATTAAAAGTCCACAAAAATGACAAAAATTGATTGGCCAAAGAAGAGCTATAAAGACGATAGAGTGGACTATTGAGGATAAAAAAGAAATTATGTATTGTTACTGTTATGCAAAAAGCCCAGAATTTCCAGACCAAAGATATACAAAATGACTAAGAGAGAAATTAGAGGAAAGAAAAATACTTCTGCAGGAAAAACTGTCAGAAGCTTCAAATAAAAATTTACTTTCATTAATACAACAGAATTTTGAAAAACAGTATCTAGAGCAAGAAATTTTGATCTGTTTTGAAAAAGAAACATCTGAGGAAGTGAAAAAATATAAACAACAAAACCTATCGATATTTGAAAAATATAAAAAAAGAAATATGGACATGGGGAAGAAAGAGAGATTTGATATGGTGCAATATTTATGCAAAGGAGAAAGCCAAGTTAACTAATATAGAGAAGGCAAAGCACAAATATATCATGTAGAAAAGATGATTAGTAAAGCAGAAGTTAAAGAAATAGAAGTTGAAGTTATAAAGTGCCTGCGATGTGAAGGATTTAATGTAGAAGGTCTAAAACAGATACATCACACCACAATGGAGCGAGTCTCCAGAATAAGGAAAAACAAGAAGATTAGGAGTCGTGAAGAAGAAATATGGACATGGGAAAGGAAAAGAGATTTAATATGGTGTAATATTTATGCAAAGGAGAAAGCAAAACTAACCTATACAAAAAGAGCAGCACCAAAGATATCTGAAGAAAAATATAGGGAAAGGAATCCAGATATAGAAAACTTTACAATACAAAAAATAAAAAGACTAAGAGGAAAAGTAGAAAAAGAAATTAGTAATGGAGAAGTCAAAGAAATAGAAATTGAGGTTATGGAACAGCTGCAAAAAGAAGGATTCAGTGCATTAAATAGAGTACAGAAAGCACCACAAGAGGATAGAGCAATGGATATCTAAATTAAGTAAAACCAGTGGAACAGGGAGCAACTGGTCAGGTGCCATATCAAGATATTTTGGAGCCTTCAATAGGAAACCATTATAAACATTCATTTGAAGCTAGACAGCAAAGGAAGGAACAGGAAACTGTGAAAACTATGCAGTCAATGCTGAGGTGTGATAGGCCAGTGAGTTCCCATATGACAGAACAACTGATGACACAGGATGAAATTGAAGAGAATGTGCCACAGGAAGATGCTATAGAACTTTCTATACAATGTCCGCAGGAAATGGAAAACAAGGGATGTGCCCTCAGTATGGAAGAAAATGAGTTAAGAGAAGAGTTGCTTGATTTAATAGACAGATAGATATATCAAGATCAATGAGAAAGGTAGACTGCAGAAGGTTAATAAAACCCCAAAAGTTAGAAACTTGATAAAACAAATGAACACAGTAATTAGGACTGTCCCTAGAGATCCATGCAATATAACAGAAGTAAACAGAATATATTACTGTGCTGCTAAATTAATAACTGATAAAGTTTTACCACAGGAACACAGGGTAGCAAGAGAAAAGAGGGGGCAAAAGTGAATACCATCATGGGAATATCGAATAACGAAAACTATAAAGTAGCTAAGACAAGAAGTGTCACTGTTAGAAGATTATAGAAGAGGGAATAGATCAACAAAAATACTAAGAAAAATAGATGTGATAAAAGCAATTCACAGTATTAGAACAGACCAGGATCTATTATGTACTATTGGAGATAAACTAAAAATTTCAAAGCAGGCGGAAAGACTTAGAAGATGGAAAAGCACAAAATAAGCAATTTATTGATGACCCAAAAAAGTTTTATAGTGAGTTGGGAAATAAGGTAAAAGGAATTGAAAGACCACCAAAAAAAGAGGAAGTAGATACATTCTGGAGAAGTATCTATGAAGATCCTGTGGAACATAACAAAGATGCTAAATGGATAGAAGAAGTAAAAGAAAGAATAATAAGTTTAAAGGTACAGGATATGAAATGGGATGAAATAACAGCCAGAGAGAGTGAAACAAAGTTGAGAAAAACCTCTAACTGGAAAACCCCAGGCCCAGATGCAATACCTAACTTTTGGCTTAAAGTATTAACTTCTTTGCACAAGGACTTAGCCATGAGTAAGAACTATTTATATGTGCACCCCGAACATACATCGCACTGGTTAACAATAAGAAAAAATATGCTCTTACTTAACAGTGAACCTGCAAGCTACCCTAAAAATTATAGACCAATAACTTGTCTTCCAACGATGTACAAACTATACATGGGAATTGACACCGACAGAGTTTATAGTCATTTAGAAGAAAACTCAGTTATGGCAGTAGAACAAAAGGGCAAGAAAAGAAAGTCATATGGAACAAAAGATCATTTGTTGTTAAACAAAGTTATAGTGGAGAACTGTAAGAAGGGGAAGAATCGAAGTATGGTATGGATTGACTACAAAAAAGCATTTGATAGTATATCACATTCATGGATAAAATAGTGTTTAAAAATGTATAAGATACACCCTACACTGATTGAGTACATTACAGTGTCCAGACCACTTTGCAATTAAGCCATGATAAAGGGCAGATTATTATCCCAGGGATAAAAATTCAAAGTGGGTATTCCAGGGTGACTTTCTGTCACTGTTGTTATTCTGCCTTGCCATTAATCCATTAAGCTGTCTACTTAACAGCCTAAGCCATGGGTACAATTTGGCTCCTAGAAAACAGCAAAGTCTAATGACTTCTCATCTTCTCTTTGTCAATGATTTAAAACTGTATAGCTCATCAGATTAGGAACTGAAAGCACAGCTGTAGGTTGTCAAAACTTTTTCAGATGATATTAGAATCTAACTGTGTCACATGTTCAGATAAGTATAAACAGATTTGCCCTAAAAAGCTTGTAAACCCAGATACTAGAAAAAAAAAACTTTATTTTTTTAAGTTTTTGACTATGTACCTCAATGGTTTTACTATGTACCTCAATGACTGTCTACTGTGCTGCCTAACTAAAACTGTTAACTTCTAACCTATTATGTATTACAATCAATTGTATGCTCTATATTTTGTTCTCTCATGTATTGCATTCTGTTGTACTGTGGAACTTTTCTCCCTGGGCCTCTGCTGAAAATGGACCTGTGTCCAGTCGGACTTTCCCAGTAAATAAATGTAAATAAATAAATAAAAATAAATAAACATTTAGTCTTGATAAATGTGCAAAAGCAACCTTTAAAAAAGGAAAACTGCAGCACCAGGAAAACATAACTTTGGGACAAGAATGTGATATAAAAGAACTTGAGCAAGAGGGAGTATATAAATACTTGGGAATTGATGAAGGATCGGCAATAAAACATGAACAAATGCAAATAAAGCTGAGTAACTAATACTTTAGAAGACTTAAATTAATCCTGAAAATAGCATTGACATCTAGGAACAGGATCCAAGCCATATATCAGTTTGCTCTTCCTGTCCTTATAGTTTTGGAGTGATTGACTGGCCCCAAAAAGTCTTTGATAGATTGGATATCAAAACAAGAAGGATGCTTCATGCTTACCAAATGATTTATAAAAATCAGTGTATACCAAGATTATATATTCAATGTTCTGAAGGAGGGATGGGCCTCCTTAAAATTGATTACATGTATAGATCTACAATCACGGGACTACACACATCTGCTGACCTCACAGGATCCAGATGTACTGAAAGTTTTGAAACATGAGGAGAATAAATCTAAGATGACATCTCTGTTTAATTTAGCAGAAGCATATTGATGTCAAGCAGGAATGGAAATTATTCCAGAAGTAAATAAAAAAAACAGGTAGCAACTGAATGTGCTAAAAAAACAAAAGAAAGAATATAAGGTGAAGGACCAGATGAGAAGGCTAGAAATGTGAAAAAAAACATAAACATAGTTGCAAGTATAGAAAACTTCTGGAAGAGCCTCATGTTGATCAAGAATGAATGTAGGAATGGTTAAGGAGAGGTGAATTCACATCAAGAAATGAAAGGTTAATACTGACAGCCCAGGATAGTGGGCTACGTACACGCTGGTTTACAAAGTCCATTGAACATGTGGGAGAAACAGACATATTTAGGTTTTGTAAAACTGAATAGGAAACAGTCACACACCTTGTTGCTGATTGCAACGCACTAATGGCAGAGGGAGTGTATACTGAAAGGCATAATAATGTGGCGAGACTGTTACACTGGAGATTGTGCAAATATTATGTTATCAAAGTGGCTGTAAAATACTGGAAACATGAACCACAAAGATTCATAGAAAATGATGAAGTTTATATCACATGGGATCACCTAATACCCATCCACATAAACCAAAGTTCATCCCTGTCCATATTCAAGGCCAGATTGATTCTATGGATGGATATTAGAAACTTTACCTCAAGATTTCCATCCTGTAATACAGTTCAACAGATAGATGGTAGAAAACCGGATATAGTGGTCCAAGAAAAGAAGACAAAAGTAGCATTGATCATTGAAATTGCCACACCCAGTGACTACATTGTCTTGCGTACAGAGAGACTTCTTCTTCTTCTTCCAGCTGCTCCCGTTAGGGGTCGCCACAGCAGATCAACTGTTTCCATTTCTTCCTGTCCTCTGCATCTTGCTCTGTCACACCAACCACCTGCATGTCCTCTCTCACCACATCCATAAACCTTATCTTAGGCCTTCCTCTTTTCCTGTTACCTGGCAGCTTCATCCTTAGCATCTTTTTCCCAATATACTCTGCATACCTCCTCAGCACATGTCCAAACCAATGTAATCTTGCCTCTCTGGCTTTGTCTGCATACCTTCCAACCTGGGCTGACCCTCTAATATACTTATTCCTAATCCTGTCCATCCTAATCACACCCAGTGCAAATCTTAACATCTTCAACTCTGCCACGTCAAGCGCTGACTCCTGCCTTTTTGTCAATGCCACTGTCTCCAACCCATATAACATAGCTGCTCTCACTACCCTCTTATAGACCTTCCCTTTCACTCTTACTGGTACTAGTCTGTCACAAATCACTCCTGACACTCTTCTCCACCCATTCCATCCTGCCTGTACTGTCTTCTTCACCTCTCTTCCACACTCACCATTACTCTGAACTACTGACCCCAAGTATTTAAACTCATCCACCTTTGCCACCTCTACTCCCTGCATCCTCACCATTCCTCTATCCTCCCTCTCATTCACACACATATATTCTGTCTTAGTCCTGATGAACTTCATTCCTGTTCTCTCTAGAGCATATCTCCATCTCTCCAGGGTCTCCTCAACCTGGTCCCTACTCTCACTACAGATCACAATGTCATCTGCAAACATCATAGTCCATGGGGAGTCCTGTCTGATCTCATCTGTCAACCTGTCCATCACCATTGCAAATAAGAAAGGGCTCAGAGCTGATCCTTGATGTAATTCCACCTCCACCTTAAACACATCCGTCACTCCCACTGCAGACCTCACCGCTGTCACACTACCCTCGTGCATATCTTGTACCACTCTTACATACTTCTCTGACACTCCTGACTTCCTCATACAATACCACAAGACACAAAGTCAAAAATACCTGGATCTGCAGGCAGAAACGAGAGCCATGTGGAAGAAAGATACCCATACAGTTCCAGCAGTAGGAGGAGCAACTGGTCTTATAAAAAAGAATTTACAATCATATTTAGATATGTTACCAGTTCATGTAACACTGCATGAATTGCAGAAGGAGTCATTACTGGGTACATTGCGGGTGCTGCGATGAGCACTTTTGGCTAACATCAAAGAGTGAAACAATACTAATTTCATGAACTTTAATTGTACTTTGACTAAGGAATGGGGTCCATTCCTGTCATGGTATTAGAAACCCAAAAGACTTGGAGAAATTAAAAAAAAGTGAAAAGCCAGCACCATTTATGATTCTGTGTAAACACAAAGATACACAGCACAACTCTAGAGACTATCTTGTTAGACCAGGCTTAAAGAACATGTCTTCTTCTGATTCTCCTAACTCTTCTTGGCCCTGAGGCAGCTGTGCCTCAGCCATAATAACCTAACTATGATTAACTTCAGTCCCAGACACTGTAGGCATCCTAATTAATGAAAAGACATCTTCCTTTTTATCTGTGGTCAAACACCTGTTACTGAAAGGACCATGACCAACAATCAAGTCCCTAGTGTACAGTGAATCCCTCACACCAGGATTTGATAATATTAAGCATAATCAGATTCATAGAATCTTGTAATTTAGTGCACACATCTGACACGTCACCAAATCTTTGCAAAGATTATTAAAATAATTCACATTTGTCTAGTACACTGTCCACAAAGATTAGTTAAGTATTTAAACAGAATACAAAGGTCTAATGGCTCTGATCCCACTTCTCAGCCTTATAATTTCCAGCCATATTCCAGGAAGTATCCCTTAATGGCCTTGTAGATACCTCTAATCTTAACTTTCACTTGTCCAGGTATATAAAGAAAGATAGATGCTAGAAAAGAACAGATCTTAGTAGTCCTAAGGAATATAATTGCAAGCCAAGATAAAAGAAAAATAAGTGCTTCTTGAGGGAATCTTGAGCCTCAAACATTAGGAAATCATGTAATAGAGCCAACATTCAAATTGTCATCATGTAATAGACTGACACACTTACAGCATGCTTGAAAACTGCTTTTGGTTGTATTTCTTAATTTTAATTATGGGCAGGGTCTCTACTGATAAAAGTTGGGGGTGACATACTTTATCTTATTGTCCATTTCTTTGACCATGCCAGGACTCCATTGTCTTAAAAGCAGGGGATCCAGAAAGCCACCTTGGATTTTTTTCCTTCTGCTCATGACCTGATATTAGAGCTTTTGTGGAAGATCAGTTCATAAGTAAATACTAGGTTAGCTGCTCTTGTGGGTGATTTTAAGCCTGGCCAGTTTCCTTTTTGGTGCTTAAATTAACTTATCATATTTGGTGTTAGACTGGACTTACCTATCCCATGGTCAATAATTATGTATTACCCCTGTTGAAAATACCTGGGATAATACCATAGATAATTTGAAAGGACCCATGAACTGGATAAAGCATTTAGGAGCTGCCACTGTCCATTAGTATTACAGGATGGAAATCTTGAGGTAAAGTTTCTAATATCCATCCATAGATTCAAGCTGGCCTTGAATATGGACAGGGATGAACTTTGGTTTATGTGGATGGGGAGTCTGTTCCAGAGCAGTGGTATCCTCTGCGAGATACACCTGTCTCTCCAAACCATTCTGTGATGATCATAAGGGGGTTAGATTCCTAGACCAAGTATTTCTGATGCAGTTTGACATGTTGATGTGCAGTAAATCCATTAATAATAGGTCGGAGGATACCTTGTATGCCAGGCACAGGTCACATCTTAGCAGTATGTGGGATATTGTATATTGTCAGGACTTTGAGTAAGTCCATGTAGGACATGTTGTTTAGGCCTTGTATCCTTTTAATAAAGCATCTCTCTGTGTGTTCCAGTTGTTGCATGTGCTTTGACAGGCACATGGCAAAACAGGTATTCTATTCAATGACTGCCCTAATGAGCACTGAGTAAAGTGGAACAGTGACATATCTATGTTTAGACATAACCACTTTGTTTATAAGTTCCACTAAATAAAAGGACATTCTTCTGACAGTGGGCACATGTTCATCGAAAGTTAATTCCCTGTCCACATAAGTTTCCAAATCCCAAACACCTGGGTCAACTCTTAGGGTTGTATTTTCTAATTTGTTAGTTGCCAGGATAGATGATTTCCCAAAGGAAACAATGCATTTTTAGTAGAAAAAATTATTTTGGCAACAGTTTATTTTGCTTGGGACAAACATTCCTGCAGGATGGTCAAGTAATTTGTAAATTCAATGAATGCTAATAGTTTGCAGTCATCTTCAAACATAGTCAGTCAAAGCCCTTTGTTACTGATTTTTAATTTAGAGAATAGATACCAAACAGGAGAGATTGCAGCACTGAACCCTGCAGAGCTCCACTTCTGATGGGTCTCTTTGTGAAGGTAGCTTCTCCTGCTTTGATCTCTTGCATCCTATCCATAAGCCAGCTGGAAGTCCAGTGGGGGATATAGGGTTTTATTTGCAGTATATTTAACTTTTTTACTATGCCTGAGGGAAATTCTGTCAAAAGCTTTGCCCATGTCGAGATATGGGGTTTGTACTATTCTATCTTCATCCATTGCTTTGGTGACCTTTTCAAAAAACTCCATCAGAATGAGTAAGCATGACCTGCCCTTTACAAATCCAAACAGAGACTGGTCCAATGTCTGGAGGTTAGCTATGTCCTTATCGATTAATTAAATAAGCCTTTACATGGCTTTGCATATGAAGTAGGTGAGACGTATGGGTCTGTAATTGCCTGGGTCTGTAGAAGGTCCTCCCTTATGCAGGTGAATGACCAATGTTCTCCATTCACTCTGTACAAAATTTGCATGGAAGCTGAGTCTGAACAATGTTGTTGGGGGGGAGGGGGGTTCTGGCTAAATCATATTTCATACTATTTAAGGTACATCCAGGGATATTATCAGGACCTGTTGATTCAATGTTTTTAGCTTTTAATAGCACTTTACGATCTTTGTCTTGTGTAATAGTTGAAGGTGAAAAAGTTTCAGGTGTATCTTGTGGGACAGATGGAGGGGAGAGGGGATAAAGTTTGAGCTGAATTTATTAGCCAGTACGTTCACTATATTTTCAGCTTCAGTGTATTTAACATAATTCGCAATCATCTCAGCACATTGCTGTTTTGTGTTTCTGAAATTACAAATTAACCAAAAAGGCCATGTGATTGTGTTTGGCTTGGGTTCATTCTGGGAATTACTCTTCTTATTTTTCCCAAAATTCTCTTCCTTCTTCTATTGTAAAGCTTGTTTTGTTGTTCATTAATGCCTCTTCATTACCACATGATCATATTTGCACAGTACTATATTTGCTATTTCAGCTAATGCTGTAGGTAGAAAAACGATATAGCAATTAACTCTCTTATAGATACAAAAGAGAAGAGTGCTGTAACTTAGGATGCAGTATGCCTTTACACATTTTGCATTAATATGCCAGCTACTATGATGTTCATTGCTATATGGTTTGCCTGTCACTCCCATCACTGAGGCTCACCATTTTTCTTCCAAATAGTACTTAATTCATTCACATCTCTGCTGCATGAAGCTTTCACCTGTCCAGTGAACTGATCTGGCTGTATTAAATTGATTTCCAGCCTGTCTTTCTGAAGGATAATGGGAGCAGTACTGTTAATCATATGCTCCTTTAATGGCTCTCAAAATATCACTGTTTAGTTACTTTTATTTGTTGTTGACATACTAGTACATCAGAGCTAGCTTTATAGCAATCATTCTATCAAATTTGGGAGGTTATAGAACTCTGGTTAAACAGGAAAGATACACTTCTTGTTTTGTAATACATTTCCCTTTTCAATAAATGTGTGCAAACAGAGTATTATGAATAAAAACTGGATATGTTGGGGCAGAGACTGTAGATCAGGGGATGCACACCACCTATACAAATTGTTTTTACTGATCTGTACAGAAATGTTAGGTATATGATGTTATATCTGTAATATTTTGCATCTTTATTATTATTATTTCATTGTAAACCCAGAAATGGATGATATATTTAATAGTTCATACTAAAATTACATACTTTATGTGCCATATAGAATCTCTTTCTGAGTTTTACTGTGTCACTTAAGTCTATGAATGTTTCTCTTTCTCTCACATCAGCACTTTCTGCCCATTTCTTTTAGTGATTAAAATACCTTGTGCTCCAATATCCAATCTTTATGCGGTTAAACTGAATACAACAGGCCTGTTGGAAGATGAACCATTTATCCCATAACAGAGTTAAGCAAATGAGGGAAACTAGATTTCACTGTTAGCTGCAGTTGCTTAAAGACAGTTTAATTCTTATGTTACCCAAGTTGAGACTAACAAAAGTTAAAAACACGGACTAGACCGCAAACTGAGATAAAACATGCACGAAATAGCTCAATGCGTGTAGTGCCACAATAAAGGCAATTTGAAATTTAGCGCTTTCTTCCACTTTATTTTAACACGTGAACTTCTTCAGAAAAAGACTCTGTCCACATTCTGGTCAGCAGATCTCTGTTGTGTACAAATGCCCACAGGTTTTGCACAAATGCCCACAGGTTTTGCACAAAATAAGAACTTTATAATGCTAAATTCTCTTAGTTAAATGGCTTACATTATGGATTTTGCACACTGGTTGGAAAACAAGATACTGCCACATGTATGAATGTAATTCGTAAAACCTATACTTTAATTTTGTTTTTCGTTTGTCCTCTAGTTGTTTACATTTTTCTTTTAAGAATTTCTGTCCTCCCTAAGATGTTTCATCTTTCCATTCTTTCCAGTATTGTTTGGTAACATGAAACTAAAGTAAAGAAGAAACAGGGCATTTCAGGCCACTTTCAAAATCATGTTTATGAGCTTCAGTGTTTTCAATTACCTTTTGTGTACCTATTTCAAATATCACCATTACAACACAATTTAAAGTTTCACTTCATTCATTTACCTATGGATTTGTTAGATCATTTTCTAAATTTCAAAAATACAGTACCTGGACTACACACACACACACACACACACACACACACACACACACACACACACACACACACACACACACACACACACACACAAACACACAAACACACACAGAGACACACACACATACACACACTTTCTGCTGTTCTGGGTTAATAGGATCTCCCATACTCTATTGAGACCCTATAGAAATGCTATAAGTAAAGGTATTTACTGGCTCAGCTAAAATACCATCTCCATCTAATTGCTGCAGCCTCTGAAAGAAATGCTTCAACCATTCAGTCTATCTGAAATGCCACATGCAAATTCATATCCCCCTTCAATAGGTTCATAGCTTAGTACATGGTTATCTGCCCTTGCAGACTATTTTAAGCCTAGCCAATTTTCTCAGCCCAAAGGTAAGAATCAAACCCTGTACCCTGTTCTATTAGGTGAACACCTTAACCATTATGCCAACCGTCAACCCCTCTAAAGAATAGTTTGGGGCCTTGGTCATTCATGTACCTGTACTCTGAATATCACTACAAAACCATTGAAAAAGCTAACTGGCACCTGTGAAACAATGTGTTGACTTTCTGTTTGCATCTTAACTATTTAAACTTACCAAGAATGACAGACTATCACACTAGCCTCCATGTTATTCAGATATTCCCAATATACAGCCTTAGAAATCTTAGCTACTTATATCCTCTCCTCCATAACCTCCAAGCTATGCTTCAGTGCAAAGATCACCCTTTCTCATTTCCTTGTCCCAAAATGTGGAAATCTCTCCCCTATTTTTAAAGATCATTCCTCTTTCCCCATTTTCTTATCAGATGCAAAAGTGAATTTTTAAGGTCTTGACATATAGTGCAACCTCTTGACACCCTTCTTCCCACTACGTACCCTGCTCTGTCTCTACATATCACTGTGATTCTGTCAGCCTGCCAACTCTGTTTTCCATGCCATATATAATGCATATATATATATATATATACACACACACACACACACACACACACACACACACACACACACACACACACACACACACACACACACACACACAGTCACTCTGTATATAACACTATTTGGCTATTAGTTTATATCCTCAAGCCAACTCTGATACTCACTTTATACATAATATATGTATATATTGTATTTCCTTTCACTCTGTATATAATGTCATGCATCTATTGTGTTTACACCAGATTGAGACTGAAATAGGTCCAGTGGGATCAACGCTCTAGCCCGGTTAATAAATTGAAAATAAAAAATAAAATATGTAAATATTCCCAAAAGAGATTTTGACTATATGAGTTATAATTTGAGTGCAACAGGGAGCACTTGTTGGTTATCATAGATGATTTTCAGGATTTCCAACCCTTACATCCACTGTCTTACACATCTTTATACATACAGACACAAAATGCTCGTACACTTTCTTTTTTCCCTTGTTATCTTTTGCACACTGCTGCTGCTAGAGCTCCAAGTTCAACAAAGAGTTGTGTATCAGCAAAATCTCTATTACAGTTTTCAAAGGGTAAACTTTTTTCCCCTTTTGTACCTACTAGTACACAGTGCAGGTAAACATCCACTTCAGCATTTCAAGTTTTGCTCCACTCTCTAGGTATAGTTCTTGACATATATATTTTTTTAAACATGTAAAAACTTAAATATGGTTAGAAACATGATCGTGGTCCACTGTAACTTTATCTATATCTACATCTCTATCCATTTATATAATTATACATACATACATTTAAGGGGCCTACTTTACATTACCGAAACGACACTTCACCGACACACAAAACACCGACCCCAAATAACCGAAACCACACAACACCGACAACTCACAAAACCGAACACAATTACACCGACACAAACAACGTAAACTACACATGACACACAATGACATATCCACTAACCCTAAACCAAACCCTAACCCTAAGGTCCGACCCTACCGCACAGTTACCCTACCCGCACCCTAACCCTAACTCACTTAACCCACCCCTACACCTAAAGACTGTCACTATCGCACACTTAACCTACCTGCACCCTAACCCTAACTCACTTAACCCACCCTAAAACATAAAACCCGTCACTATCGCACACTCACCCTACCTGCACTCTAAACCTAACTCACTTAACCCATCCCTAAACTACAGTCCGTCACTATCACACACTTACCTTACCCGAACCCTAACTCCGACACTACCACACACTCACCTTTCCCACACCCTAACCCAAAATCCCACAATATCGCACACTTACCTGACCGCTCCTAACTCCGTCACTATCGCACTTACCGAGTCGCACTCACACGTTACCCTTGTCGGTCTTTCGGCTGTCGGCAAATCACCTTTTCGATCAACTTGCTTGTCGGTCGTTTCGTCTCAGTCTTCTGCGTGTTGGTGAAGTGTCGTGTCGGTAATGTAAAGGGGACCCACATTTAAGAGAATTAGAAAATATCAAGTATTGATTTCTGTCAGTCAAGCTAGTTAAAAGCCTATAGGTTCTGATCTTAAGAGTTACACCTGTAACCCTATGAATAAAAATTTGATGCATTCATAGGAGATAATATCAACAGAAATTCTACCTAATAACTTAGGAACAGACTAGGATTTCAGCTAACACAGCTTTATTAGCAAGACCTATCAAATTAATTCACCCAAAACAGAAGCCATGTTGCTTAGCGCAGCTACCAAATTTTCACATTCACCATCTAAATGGGAGATGCTCTCTACAGCCAGCAACCTGCGGAATGTCAGTGTAAAACTGTTTAATTCTGTTGGGTTTTGGTTAGACCAAATCCTAAGCTTCTTACAGAATCTGGAGATCACATATTTCAAAAATCTCCTCATAGCTTATATCTGCTTACTCATTCTCACATGTAATCATGATTAGGCAGATGTTTTAATTCATGGCCTAAAAGTTATGCTGAACAAAAGAGGTCCAAGCTCTGTTCTCTGTGGGGCACAACTGGTCTTCTGCATACTCTGTGATGATGTACCTCCTATGTACCTATCATGGAAGATGGTGTCAAACACCTATACCAGATCAAAGTGCACCATTTGGGCACCATGACCACTGTTAACATGCTGTGTTACATTTTCCATATAATTAACCAAATTCATTAGACAGACTCTATCTTTGACAAAATCAAACTGTTGTGTGCCTATGCTGATGAGATTTTTAATATCATAGTTTATCATGTCAACTGTATTGTGTTCTCAGCATTGCAAATACGATTCATCAGGCTGATGGGCCTTTAATTCTCAGAGTAAGAGCTGTGGCCATCCTTGTGGATTGACATCACTTCTGCTGTGCGCCAAACCTCAGGACAAAAGTAATGGCTACAGTCAGGTTAAATAGTTTAAGGAAGGGCTCGACCACAGTCAGGTACATTTTTAGAGGCCACACAGGAAGTCTTGGAGAGCACTTTCAGTAAATGTCCTCTAGTGTTGATGGGTGGCCTGAAACATTCAGAGATACACGGGCTTTCAATAGTCATCTCTGGGGTAAAATTCACAGTGGATTCATTTGCTACTATAACAGTTATGCTTACTGGATCAGAGTAGGTGATGCCATTATGACAAAGTTCTGTCAGTGTTATGTGTTATGTATTAGATTCTCATCGTAGCTAAAGATGGTTTATAACTGTCCTTAGCTTCAGATGCTAACCTAAGTTCATAAGCTGCTTTAGTAGACCTAATAGTATATTTCAAGTTTTAGTCAATTTTCTGATTTTATCCTTACTATAACAGTCTTTTGATGTGCTGTATACTTTTAAGGAGTTTTTTTCTTTTATTGTGGAGTTTATTTACACTGGTGGACCACTAGGGTGGTTTGATTTTAAATCCCCCATTATATTTAGATATGGTTAGAAACAACAATTCTTTATATTTCTCTAAATGGGCAATGAACTCCCTTGTGAAGCAACCTGCTGTGGCAACATCTGGGGTGATGCTTCTATAAGTGAATTTTGAAACTTTCACATAGAATTTGATAAGACTAGTATGAACTCCTTGAATTCTAAGATATCAGTTTCAGTGGGTTTAGAGATTTTGAATGTGTAGGTTACTAATTTAGTTAAAAATTAATCAGGGAATGAGATATGAAGGGCATTGTACATGAAGAAGCTATATTTGTAAAGACCAGGTCAAAAATATTACGTCACCTAGTAGGTTTGTTAACAATTTGGTGCAGGATGTTTTTGTTACTTTCTGTTTTCTACAAAACATGCTATATCCTTTCCTATGTACAGTCTTTTCCTTTAGTACATTCTGCAGGTGGTTTTGGAATACCTCTGTATTAACCCGACAGTCATTATTTATTTTTGTCTAGCTTCATTATCAAAGCATTTTCATTCACAATATAAGATGTCTGTTCTACTCTATTCTGAGCATGTATAATGTGCACTACTCTGTTGATTAGACCGATGACCTATGCACACACTAAATATAGGAAAACTGTAAATATTGTTTTCTTATGTATATATATATATATATATATATATATATATATATATATATATATATATATATATGGGTTCCATAAACTAAATCAAATTTTCACCAATTCGAAATAGTGCATGGAATGCTCACTGCAGAGAAAGTGCACTTAAGCGAAGTTCAGTACAATGAACGGGTGTTGTACTGAACTTCCGTGCAGTACTCACAGACCTTAGGGTTAGGGCACGGGTCATAGTAAGGAGATAGCCTGTAGGGCTATCCCCTTACTGTGACCCGTGCCCTAACCCTAAGGTCCATGACAACTGCAGCGCAGTGAAGGACATAACAATGTCCTCCACTATGGTGCGATAGTCACGAACCTTAGGGTTCGGGCATGGGTTAGGGTAAGGGGATAGCTTTACTAACTATCCCCTTACCCTAACCCGTGCCCTAACCCTAAGGTCTGTGACTATTGCACCATAGTGGAGGACATAGCTTGTTTTTTATGTCCTCCATTGTGCTGCGGTGTTTTCCGTGAAGTGCACTTACGCGAACTTTCGCAGAAGTGAGGCTTCCTATTACAAGTTCGAAGTAGTGAACTTTCGTTCTTGTAATAGGATTCCATATATATATATATTTATATATATATATATATATATATATATATATATATATAATATTTTATCTCTTTGAAAGATTGATTTAACTGTGTAGCTTTTCTCCCTGGTCCTCCACTGAAAATGGGTTATTGCCCAGTCTGACTTTACTGTCAAGTAATCAATCAATAAATACATGCATTAAGTAAATAAATAAATCTATGAGCATTTGGGAATATCCTGCACTGGAAGCATTGGTACCCTAGTTTATTTGGAGATAGTTAAATTTCCCAGAATAATGGAGTTAATAATGGAGTTCTTGTTTTAGAAAGTTCATCAAGTACATTTAGGTTCTGTATATGATTTTCAGGAGAGACACAGGCGTTGCTGTAACAGTCTATAAAATGATACCCGGTACTGTTTAGTTTGATTTGGAACTCAGTGAGTTCCATTTGTGGTTTTCTGGAAATCTGTCTAGATATATGATATGGTTCCTAATAAATATAGAGATGCCATCATAGTTGCCAATGGGTCTGAAGACATAGAAGTCACAAAACACAGGTAGGGAGGGAGTGCTTTCTGAAAATTTAAATCAAGTTTAAGTAATTACACAGATAGGGATACTATCCAAATGAAAGAGATCCTCAAGGCTGGGCAGTTTGTTGTTGAGACATGTTAGTTACACTGGGATAACCATTAGCTGGACTCTGCAAAAACAAGTGCTATGGAAGTAGTGATGGCTTAAACCAGTATGTGGATGACTAGGAGTGAGAGGTGCAGGCCATCCTTAGCAAAGTAGGACTGATGAGTGTTTTGTCCCATATTTACACATGAAATGGCACCAACTACTTGTCAATTGCTGAAGTCTTTGGTTTACACCTAGACATCATTCTTGGGGAAAGAATGATTCCACTTAGAACCAACATCTTAGTTTATTTTGCAGCATGCATGGAAAGTTCTGACATATCTTTCTGAATATTAATCAGTTTTTTTTGCCCTCATGTGGACTACAATGTCATAACAATATTTTTAGGTAAACCCTTAAGATATCACAGACTCTGGCACCTGAAAGAAAACTAGCTGCTACCTGGTCTTTACCCATGCAACTAAGTGGAGAGTCTATGTGTCTGGCTATACACTAAATGATCACTGGTGTACTGGATTTGAGACTTGTAGGTTGTTACTAGGTGAAAAATCACTAGGGTCCTTACAAGCCCAGCCATGCACCCCAAACCATTTGGTCCAGAATATCATGAGTGTCTATGGCATGTTAGTAGGGAGATAACTAAGGATTTGTATGGGGGGGGGTGTTTCTTAGGATAATACTTTTCTTATTGACAGCCTCTGTACATAAGAGACATGGGGGCCAGGCCGGGGGGGTGGTGCAAATTTAAGATTTCCCATCCAGTTGTCAATTCTTGGTGATTCCATGTTGAAAATGGCATAAAGATGATGTGGTGCTGGAGTTTTGCTGAGACCAAGACTTTGTGGGTCTAGGAGGCTTTGGGAATGATTTTTACAGCCTCAGAGTAAGACATTTTAATATGGGTTAGTAAAGAGCTGCTGGTTGTGTGTGTTTTGTTTTTGTGAGGTTGAGGCCTTCAAATTTGTTATATTTGCATTTGTCACATAATTTCTTGGGTTGAGTAAGTTTGTTATCTGTGAGATGAGGCAATTACTACACTACCTATGGATACCAAGAGTTATAAGGCTGCCAAAAGAAAGGAAACAGGCAGGTTGACTTTCCATATTGGTCCACAGATTCTGAGAATTAATTAGGATTACACTGAGTACTACATACCATTAATGAGATAGTTAATGGTACTATAGAAGAATGTAGCTATGCAGATTTTCTAATGGAGAATTTACAGCAAGTTATTAAATGGACTAATTGAGGTAAATGAGGTTTGATTAGAAGGGCCTGACTAAATAAAGTAAGTGAAGCAGTCTGAGTTAGGTTGCAAACGTGACCATGGCCAGCACAGAATCACTAAGTTACTATAAAGTAAGAGCTATGTATAGCAGGTGTACGCTGTTTTGCACAGCTTAGAACAGATATGGGCTACTGTGGATAGCATATAGCAGCTGTGGGTTGCAGAGGCTACAGCTGTATGACTGCGAGTAGCTGGCTGCATTCCCTGTATCACTATTCACACTAACAGGATTAGGGAGAGGTAAGTGGTACTAAACCAGGTAGGGATCATGACATTTAGACCTATACATTGCACAGTGTAACACTGCTTCACTAAGCACAGTAGCACACAAACAAAGGCAAATCTATAGCAATATTGACAAAGGTTTAAAAAATTCAAAAAAGCATGCCAAATGACACTGCTCAAGTTTCTACAACAATATGAAGTCTAAAAATGGCTTGGTTCCCTCTCTGCTCTTAGTAAAGCAAACCATAAGCAGTTTTTACCTACATTACTAAACGCACAAAAATGTACAGCTGTCACAGTAAACTCAGTAGAAAAAAAGAAAAACTAGCATTTACACTACCACTGTCCACCTGCAAATGCTCCTATATTCTGGAAAAGCATGATTTAACCCCTTTTCTGTAAAGCAAAGCAAAATCTGTACCAGTGATTTATTATTGTTTATTTATTTATTTACTGACATTTGTGTACTGGGAAAGTTCACTGGGTCAGAAACCTATATTAGTGGAGGGCCGGGAGAAAAGCTCCACAATGAATAAAATAACATCAGATTACAGAAGATAGGTAGATACACAATTTTAGAAAGAAAGACTTTAAACCATATAAAAAATATAGACAACAACATCATAGCAAACTTTTTTACAAATATTGTACTGTATATTTATATACATGTAAGAATCTCTCTTTCTCTCTCTCGCTATATATATATATATATATATATATATATATATATATATATATATATATATATATATATATATATATATATATATATATAGATAGATATATATGGATCCCTATCATATGATAGAAACCTGATTTGACTCAAACTAATTTGACTGCGACAATAAGACTGAAATTTCAAAAGACTGAAAAGTCACTTGACTGAAACCCATAAGACTGCAACCCATAATACTTAATTTCAACATGCTAAATTTTAAAGTGGACCATCTAAAGCCAGACTAGGTACAGGGTTATGCAACCCACAACCCCCAATGTGGAGGGCTGTGCCCCCCACACCCACCCAACTATATATACTTACTCCAGGATCGCACTACAGTAGGGAAAAGGGCATAGTAGTGTCATCATGTAGACTACTGTAAGGTAAGTGAAAGTTATAGGCATTTTTCCCCACTGTAGTAGAATCCTGGAGTTAGTATATATAGTTAGGGGGAGTGTGGGGGACACAGCCCCCCACATTGGGGTGTGGGGGTGTAGCCCCCCCGCCTAGTCTGGCTTTATATGGTTCACTTTACAATTTAGTATGCTGAAATTCAGTATTATGAGTTTCAGTCTTATGGGTTTCAGTCAAGCGACTTTTCAGTCTTTTGAAAATTCAGTCTTATGGTCTCACTCAAATGAGTTTCAGTCAAATGAGGTTTCTATCATATGATAGGGATCCATATATATATATATCTATATATATATATATATATATATATATATATATATATACGTATATATACACACATACACACACATGGCTGCATAGCTAGTTTGTTGCTCTTTAATTGCAAAAAGACATAATAATATTCCAGCAGCCTTTAATAGTAATGATAACAAATGCACTTTCACAGATGCATGCACGTTTAATAAATTTCCTATAAGATTGTGAATGTAAACTAATTACTCTGAAAAATTCAGTATTTGTTATTCAAAAACACTGACAGTATACAATATACCCTGTTTGTGCAGACTGCGACCAAACCATGGTTTTACTAAACCAAAGTAAAGTGCTACAATAATATACGTGTGTGTATAAACAGGATTTACATATAATGCAGACAAGTCATTGTGCCTAAAGTTGCAAATTTATTAATAATAACTGCTGAAAATACTCAGAACTAAAACAAATCATGCCTGTAGCTGATACAGATGTAATTTATTTAGTTGCTGTTAAGATTTCCCTCCCCACAATATCAGATCTAACTCAATGCTGGGCACATAGTGTTGACTCCAATGATGTAGATCATATCTCCCTTGTAAGTTATAGCATTTACCTGACAAATTTCATGAACTAAACAAATAGGACAGAATTAGAACTAAGTGGCTTTCATTTCCATATTTCTTAGCTAAAAAAGAATAGAGCTGTATATTTGTCCTTATGTAGTATGTGCATCTCACTTATGAAGAAGAATCCAAAAGTTCAGCAGGTGTAAAAATTTTACTGTCTTAAAATATCTGCTGGCTGAAACTAAACTTCACTACAAACTTCCAACCACTAAATAAAAAACAGGATAACCACCTGCTACCTACACCATTCAGATATGAATGTGTGCACTACTGAAGATGCATTATTATCCCACAGACTCTGGTATTTTAGTAGGAGTGGCTGCATAGATCCTGAGTTTTCTAAGATAGTTTCCATCCACCAAGCAATAAAGTGAAATTAAGTAATGCAGGTCCATCAGGAGATAGCACCACTTTCAAAACTACTACTGTTGTAACAAAGCAATGTAGTCACAGACAACATATTCCTCAGAGTTCTACCCATATTTCTGGTTTTCTTTCCCTAATTCCCATCCTTTCATTTCGTAAGTTTTTATAATTTTGATTAATAACAGTTATATAATGTTTATTGTATACTTCAAAGAGCTACAAAACATGCAAATGTTTTCAAAGATATTTGCAGTGCATGGATAAATAAGCACAAATACATGTCACATTATTGATGTACAACAGTTCTTTTATTTATACATGAAGAGTTAGTTATTAACTGTTTTCCTGGGAATTAAATAAATAATAACTCAACTCAACTTAACTTATTTCAACCCTTTCAGACAAACAACATCCTGCATGCTAATCTTCCTTGCTGTATTTCAAAGCAGATACCATACAATATCAATATTTACAGCACAGGAATTGATTTTGCCCCTGTGCTCCTGTGTCATGAATATCTCTTACAAGCGTCAAATGAACTTAAACTTCACGTGGATGGTGAATATTGCTTTGTAGTACTGAATGCAGTTTCTACAGATATTTTAGGACCTTAATTAAAGATGTGTTTAAGAGTGAGTAGGTTTCAGAAATAGTTCGTAGGTTGCACAAACAGTTCACAGTAATGTGCCCATGGGTAAATATGACATTAAGTGCGTTGTGCTTTGTCTTACCACTTGCTTTAAATATATACTAAATGTGTATATGTTCTGATTTGAAGTGTTTCACTATATCCTAGATCCTCCCTAGATCCTTTGTGCATCACAATGCTTTCTTTTTCTGCTTTATAAATCACAAACATGCATTCTGTGGAGTTAACCATGTTTGATAACTCCTATGCATCAACACAATGCAGGATTCAGAAGAGATTACTGCTGTGAACCTCCATGGTTATTGCAGTGTAAACTGTCTCATAACCTCACCTTGGTGCATGCCTAAGGTGTCTGATAGAATGATGATCTCAGATCTCCATTGTGAATACATTCACATTGTTGCAACTAGAAACAAGAAACAGTGAGGCATCAATTAATATTATAGCTTTATTGCTTACTGCATTACTTCTTCTTTTGGCTTTTCCAGAGTAGGGGTCACCACAGCAGATCACCTGTCTGCTCATGATTGACAGTGGAGTTTTACAGTGTTGAGTTGCCAGTATGGCGCCCAACCTTCCACAAAAGGCACACACATGCACACACTCACACTTAGGGCCACCTACAGCATGTCTTTAGGCTATGGGAGGAAACCAGAGCACCCAGAGGAAACCCACCCGACCACAGGGAGGACATGCAGACTCTGCACAGAAGGCAAACCAGCTGAGGATTGAACTGGAGAACCTCTTGCTGTGAGGCAGCAAAGCTAACTGCTGCACCGCTTTGGCCACCCCGCTTACTGCATCACTGAAAAGCAATAAATCTACCATGTTAACTGCCTAAATATCCTGTGGCATACTTAACTGTCTTTGCAAATGCAGTTACCAATCTCTAAATCACATAATTGTTTGCATGCTCTCCTGTTGAACCAATGTGTTGTACATGCATGGTAAATTCAACCCAGTAAAAATAAAAACTGGCAGCTAGATAGACTGTTTAAGAAAAAGCAGTCATAGGCATAGAAAAGACCAGTACATTCACAAAACGTGGCTTTATGAGGAATCACACATTTCTCAGTGTATCAATACACACTTAAGAGCATGGTAGCCATATATGTTAGCAGTCTAACAACAAAAAAATGCACATAAAGAAAATATACATAAAGTTGAAATGTATTAACTACAATAGCATCCGTTATTTCATGTCAGTCTCTTCCTAAAGAAACATTGTCAGGAAGTAGATAATATAGGTATTCCAAAAACAGCTGTGAGGCAGTTAACCAGTTCTCAGTCACAAAATCAAATCCAAAAAGAAAACGAAAACTGTAAACACTCTAAAATAACAAATGTTTAATTCAAATTCAAATTTGCAAGTAAAACTTTCACCGTCAAGGCTTCTTCAGGTGAAATAAATACCATCCATTAAATAACATGACTTAAATGCACTTTAAAAAGCCACATGACTCTGATTACACCTTCTGATTCAGCATATTTAGATAAGGCTTTAAAGTAAAACTGTCATTAAGACCAGGCGGTACAAATGCTCTCATTCTTAAAATCCATCTCATCTCTTCATTTTCGGTTAAAAGTTTTATGTTCCCACCCCTCAATGGTCTATAAATTACTTTTAAAATCATGAACTTGCAATACAAGCAATTTGATATATTTAGCTAAGCGTGACATCTGTGATGCTTTTTATGTAGGAATGACAAACAGGAAATTTAAAGAGCGTATAGCCTGAACTTAGTGATATTAGACATGGAGTAGTTACGAATGCCCTCAGTAAACACATTATAGAGAAGGGTGATCAACATGATTTTAAGTTTCCAAGTTCATTCAACGACTAAGTTAGAATAATGCAATAGTGTGATGTTCTTCATCTCACATTGCTGCAGTCCTTACACTTGGGTAGTCCGCTGTCCTCGGTCGGCCCGAATATCAAAGTATAAGGCTGACGTCGGTCAAGGCGCATTAGACTGACATCAGGATGTCAGGGTACAAATGCGCATGACCGACGTCATATCCTCAGTCTTTTTTGCCGCATGGTCCGATGCAGAAGCAGCGTTGCAAGTGCCGTTCGGCGTTCTGAAATTTTCGAATTCGGAGTTTCAGACCGAGTCAAAGTTGGCTAAGTACCCGTTAGAATATTTTAGTTTTTCTTGCCTCAGTGGTTTACCGGATGTCAGAAAAAGTGAATAACTGTATTTCTTGTGGGAAACAGATACCGCATAGAGATTACCATACTTTGTGTATTCCTTGTTTAGGGCCTGAGCACGACGTTGTTGGGTGTCGCTCTTGTGCTAGATTCAATAAGCACTATAAAGAGAAGGTTAGATTGTGCCAGGTTAGTCTTTGGGAAGCGGTGCAATTATAAAATGCCGTCAGATGCTCCGATGCCCGCTTCTTCGAAGAAGCGCAAGGACAAAGCAGCTAAGCCTAGGCTTGAAGAGCCGTCCGTGCAGACGCCGGTTCTTTAGAGGTGTTGGTGGAGCCGGTGGTTCTGCGGAGGTTTCTCTGGAGTCCAAGGAGAGACTTTGTTATTGCAGGATGTGGCCTCTCAGGAGGCAGGTCAGGCTGAAGGGGCTTCTCAGGTTACTGTGCTCCCCTCCCTTCCTAGGGTGGTTAGGCCCTCTCCTTCTGTTTCCAAGGCTTCTCCCAGAGGCAGGCCAGGTTTAGCTTCAGTTGGTGTCACCCCTAGTTCTTCAGGATCTGTGCCCAAGAAGCATATGCTTAAAATGGCAGAAGATTTGATTACTTTGATTAGAGGTTCTTTGCCCTCCTGATAAGAGACCTAGGGTGGAACCTGAGCTAGGGAGTTTTGAGCAGGCTTCGGATGTTTCTGAGTCTTCGGCCGAAGACTTGCAGGAGTATTCTCCTTATTCTGATTCTGATGTGGATGATTCTACTCCTTCTGCTTCGCTTCCTGAGGATTTTTCTTTTTCAGAGACTCTTCATTCCATGAGGGAGCATTTTAAGTGGGAAGGTCAGGACTTCTCTGATTCCAGGAAAAGGCTCAGGGAATTTTTGTTTTTACCCCAGCATAGGCCTTTGGCTATACCTCCTGTTCTGGATGTTGTGGAAGATGTGTTTGCAGAAGCTTCCCTTAATCCTGATTCTTTGCCTCCTGCTCCTGTTAAACCGGACAGGTATTACAGGGTGCCTGAAGCTCATAAGTATCTTTTAAGAGTCCTAGGGCAGACCCAGAAACTGTTAGTCAGGGGCCTAAGGGTGTTAAGGCTTCTGTTGTCAAAAATCCGGTTCCTCCAGATAAAGAGGCCAGGGCTTTGGATAGATGGGGAAAGAAAGTTTATACTTCCTCCACCCTAGCTATGAGGGCTTTGAATTGCCAGTTTCACATGTTGAAATACCAAAATTATCTCCTTTCTCAATTGAAGTCTAAGGTAGATGCTCTGGCGGAGGGTATTGAGTGTAAAGAGTTACAAGATTTAGTACATGTTTCTGAACAGGTGGGTAAGCATTCTTTGCAATGTGGTTTTGATGCTGTACAGGCCTCGTCTAGAGTGGCTGCCACTGGGTCAGTTCTTCGCAGGCACGCCTGGCTGAGGGATCAGAATTTATCTGACCATGTTAAGACAAGGATTTTAGATGCTCCTTTACAATCTGATGTGTTGTTTGGTTCTCCTGTTGAAGCAGTCTTAAAGAAAATGGAAGACAAGGCTAAGTCTATGCAGACTGTTAAAGATTTTTTGCAGGTTCAGCCTCCGAAGTTTAGTAGAAATTGGCCTACCAAGGGGTGGACGTATCCTTCTTATGATTCCCAGTCTAGGGGTAGATCTAGACGTGGTAGGGGCAGAGCTCAGGGCTCTTTCAGGCCTAGAACAGGGAGTTCACCTGCACAGTCTTCGGGGGAAGGCAGGGGTCAGTCCTTTCGTAAACAGACCCAATAACCTACCTTTTCAGCTGCCAGAGCCTTCTCGTTCGGCAGCACCTTTGGGAGGAAGGTTGGCACTTTTCAAAGAAAATTGGAGTTTAATTACCCAAGACAGATGGGTATTGGATATCATACACCACGGTTACAGGTTTTATTTCCATACCTTGCCTCCTTTCAAAGGCATGCCAGACGTTCCTCCTCAACAAAGAATAGAGGCTCACAAGCAAATTTCTCTGTTACTCCAAATAGGGGCCATACAGCCGGTCCCTATGCCAGAAGTGGGCCTAGGATTTTATTCTCGCCTGTTCCTAGTACCAAAGAAAGGGAACACGTGGAGACCAATTTTGGACTTATCTATCCTCAACACTTATCTGGACATTCCCAAGTTCAAAATGTTGACGTTACAACAGCTTTACCTCTGCTGGGCAAAGATCATTGGATGGTAACTTTGGATCTCAAGGAGGCTTACCTTCATGTTCCTATCAGACTGAGTTGCAGGAAGTATCTGCGTTTTCGAGCTGGGACTTCTCATTATCAGTTCTCTGCATTGCCCTTTGGCTTATCTACTGCCCAGAGTGTTCACGAAAGTTCTGGCTCCAGTGATAGCTTTCCTCAGGTTAAAAGGAATACAGATCTATCCTTATTTGGACGATTGCCTGATTCTGGCTCAAGGAACGGACGAGCTTCTTCATCATTTGGATTATGTGATAGCAGTGCTAAGATGCCTGGAGTATTCTGTGAACGAAATAAAGTCCAGTCTAGTACCCTCTCAGGACATGTGCTTTCTGGGTGTGAGACTGAATACAGCATCCCAGATGGCCTTTTTGACCCCGGACAAACAAAAGAATCTTTCCCTTTACTTTCATCAGTTGTCTCATCAGTCCAGGCTGACTGCAAGGACAGTCCTTCAAGCCTTGGGGTTCATGGCATCTTGTATTCTGGTGCTTCCCAATGCCAAACTGCATATGAGGAAGCTACAATGGTATCTCAAAATGTATGGACACAGCACTGCCAGGATTTGGACACTGTCATTCAAATAATACCTTGCATTCAAAAGGAATTGTTGTGGTGGGCTCAGGAATGTCACCTAAACAAGGGACTCTCTGTGACCCGGCCAGAGGCGAGTCAGATTCTAACGACAGATGCCTCAGACAAAGCTTGGGAGCTCATCTGAATGGAAAGTGGATACAAGACAAGTGGCCTGCCAGACTACAACATCTACATATCAACTTGAAAGAGATGTTAGCAGTCCAGTTTGCATTAATAGCTTTCAAGGATTTACTTCTACCAGGGCAGGTGTTGATTCTAACAGACAACACAACTGTCATGTGGTACATCAACAAGCAGGGCGGAACACATTCTTATCCTCTATGCAGGCAAGCAATGATTTTGTGGGAGACTGCTCTCAGTTTACAGCTAAATCTTCAGGCAAGGTTTCTGCCGAGCACAGAACTCCTTAGCAGATGTGTTAAGCAGACGAATTATGGATCCCCACGAGTGGAAATTGGATCCTCATGTATTTCAGAAATTGACAGTGTCATGGGGAACTCCAGACATAGATCTTTTTGCTTCTCCACTAAACCACCAGCTGCCAAAGTTTTGCACGAAAAGGTTTCATCCCACAGCTTGGAAAGTGGATGCTCTTTCTTTCAATTGGAGCAATCTTCATGTGTATGCCTTTCCGCCTCTGCCTCTCCTCCCAAAGGTACTACTAAAGGCCAGACAGGACAAGCCAAGGATGATTTTGATAGCTCCAGATTGGCCTCGACAGCATTGGTACCCATTACTGAGAAGCCTGGTAGGGAGCCTCCATGGCCTTTGCCTTCGATTCCACACCTGTTGTCTCAGGAGGACAGTCATTTGCTCAATGTCAAGCTTCACTCTCTGCACCTAACAGCCTGGCATATTCTGTTTTGAACCATAGTGGGCCTCCACTTCCACAGCAAGTTTTGGATGTTATTTTGGAAGCTAGAAGGCCTAGTACAAGGAAAGTGTACGCAGATAAATGGAAGAGATTTTTATTTTGGAGTGCAGCAAAGGATTTTGATGTTTCTGAGCCTAATTTAAGTGTGGCTCTTCAATATCTTACTGAGTTACTGGACAAAGGTTTGTCCTTCTCTTCTGTTAAGGTTCATGCTGCAGCAATTTCGGCTCACTATGATTGTGACCCACCATTGTTTTCTCATCCTTTGTTCAAGCAATTTCTTAGAGGGGCAAAGAATATAAGACCCTCACGAAGAGCTCCTACTCCTGCTTGGGATCTCAATTTTGTGTTGGAGAAACTCACTCTACAACCTTTTGAGCCTGCAGCTACTACTGAGTTGAAATTTTTATCATGGAAGACTGCTTTTCTGTTGGCTATTACCTCTGCAAGAAGGGTTTCTGAGTTGCAGGCCCTTATGGTGGTTGAGCCTTTCCTAATTTTCCATAAGGATAGGGTATCTTTACATACTAATCCTTCCTTTATGCCTAAAGTGGTTTCTAGTGTGGCTTTAAACCAAACTATTCATTTGCCTACTTTTTATGACAATCCCCAAAATAAAGGGGAAAAGATTTTGCATACTTTAGATGTACACAGGCAGTTGCGATATTATTTGGACAGAACTAAAGGGTTCAGGCAGTCTCAGCAGTTATTTGTTTCATTTGCATTGGGTTCTCAGGGCAAGCCTGTGTCAAAACAAACTATTTCTAAGTGGATTGGGTTTTGCATTGCTTTCTGTTATTCCCATCATGGCAAGGAGATTCCAGCTGGGATTAGGCCTCATTCCACTAGGGCTACTGCCACTTCGACAGCTTTTTTAAGGGGGGTGGCAACTAAGGATATTTTGGAGGCAGCTACTTGGAGTTCAGTGCATACTTTCTCTAAGCATTATCACCTTCCACTTTACTCTAAATCTAGGGCTGGTTTTGCCACTGCTATTTTACAGGGCATTTTGGCAGCTCCTGCTTCCTTATAGTTTTGCCATCCTCCCTTTCCTCTGCTTTGGGATTCTACCCAAGTGTAAGGACTGCAGCAATGTGAGATGAAGAACATAGTACAGTTTTGTACCTACCATAAATGTAGATGTTCGAAGATCCACATTGCTGCAGTCCAATTTACTCCCTCCTTCCCTCTGTAGTTAGAGGCGGTTGTGTGGGTTGGGTTGTAAATATTGTATATATTGTATATATTGTACATATTGTTAGTGCAAGGGTGGTTGGTTGGGTGTTTGCTGTCTTTTGGTTTTGACCTTTCTTTTTAGGGTCTTCTGACATCTGGGGCAAGAAAAGACTGAGGATATGACGTCGGTCATGCGCATTTGTACCCTGACGTCCTGATGTCAGTCTAATGCGCCTTGACCGACGTCAGCCTTATACTTTGATATTCGGGCCGACCGAGGGCAGCGGACTACCCAAGTGTAAGGACTGCAGCAATGTGGATCTTCGAACATCTACATTTATGGTAGGTACAAAACTGTACTTTTGTGAGGGACACAACCCCCTGACATAGGAGTGCAAAAGTCTTAGACCCTTGCAAAAGCTTTTATTTTTCACAATGCACAGTTACCTAGTTGAGAGTTTTACAATAGATCTTGTATTATTTAATATTTTGAACTATATGGCATTTTTTAAGTGAGTTCTTAAAAATAAGTATGAACTTGTTTGAGATAATGAAGGGAAACTTCCTGCTATTGCATCTCACAAAATCGTTTTGGGGTACGACATACTTCTGAAGCACCAGTTTTCAAATCTGCAGTGTTATGCATAGCCTGACAGTTCACTGAAACGCCACTTAAACATAAAAATCTCTATCATTTATGACTGTCTAATATTTACTTATTGAACACATGAATATTTGCCTTTGGGCTGTAAATAAAATACTTATTCTGGCAGTTACAGCAGAATGGCATTAAGTACTATCCGTCATAATTTATTGCTGACATAATGCTTGGCTTAGAGGCTGTAAAGCACTTAGGCTATAATAGAATGCAATAAAATTAACTTTAGAAGAACAGTTTATTACAGTATAACTTGAAAAAAGTATAGTGTCTATATTTTCCTCTTTTAAAATGCCTTTAACGTTTGGATGGCCATATTACATACTGCCACTGATAAGGTGTACAATTGCATCGTCAGATAATGTAGCAGTCCTGACAATTGATATCTAAAGTTCACTCATGCCTTTCACTATGACACTCAAGATAAAAAGAAATTATTTTTTCTGATGATGCACCCTGTCATAAAATACATGGGAGGGCTGCAGCAAGCATTACTTTTCATAGCAACCCCTAAAATCTGTAATGTATATTCTATATAAGCACCTTCTTTACTGTCACAGGATACATCAGAAGTGGATATGAGGTATATAATTATCTTATTTTAATATTTTGTCACTAGCTAGGCTCAACAAATAAATTGAACTGATTTGAACTGGATGCCTGTAATGACTGAGTGCTCACCAATATAAAGTTCACAAATGTTCAGTTTGCCATGTTTGTGTCAGTTTAGGTTTCAAAACCTATTTGTATTTGTCTGTGCTTCATAACATACTGAATGTGATACTACCTTAATTAGGTAATGTCTTTCCATGCTGTGTGCTACATTACAAACAAATGCTGTGGCACAAAATAAATAAAAACAGGTCACCAAGATAAACAAGTAAACAAAGCTAGTTCATACAATATTCTAGGCTAAAGGTGAGTTAGTCAGCTGCATGATAGCTACAACTTTAATAAATGCATTAACTCAATATTGTGACTATATATTGCAATAGTTAATATCCATGTGTACAGTACTCTCCTTTTAATAAGTTATTTGTCATGGTCCAATTAAAAACTACACAGACACCCACAGACTTTTGACAACCTTTATTGTAATGAATAATAAAATAGTAAACATGCAAACTTTATTGAAACAATCAAATTCTACTTATTGCAACAAAATAACATAAATAAACATAAGGGCAGTGTACCCACTCACCCTTGGATAAGCAGCATCCCCCATTTGCTCACTTATCATTGTAATAACAAGGCAGCATCCCTGCTCACCTTAGCATATCACTAATCCAATATTTCCACTCCATGTCTTCCACCATCAAAAATGTCACCACCTCCAATTCCAATTATCCTCCTGAGGGGGAATAGAAGAGGGGAAAGCCTGTCCCTCTTCTCTGCCCATCAGCCCAAAAGGGCTGTTCCCCCTCACACAATACCCCCTTTTACTAGATCCTCCACCATTAACCCCAAATTAAGGTTAAACAAATCCAGACCAAATTCACTGAGATGAACCCCATCCATCCTATACCACATGGGATCCCTGTCCTCAAACTGCACGTGTCGTATAGTACACACTCCCACTTCTTTCAAATATTTCTCCAACGTAATGTTAGCATACTTCTGAGCCCTCTCCACTGCAGAAAATGTTTTTGCCTCCCTCCTACACAACCTGGGAATAATCTCAGACCAAAGCAAAACCACTGATGGATAAAGCCTTCTCAATGCTAAAACATCCTCACAAATGTGATAAACCAACTGCCTTTTTGGAATTCTACCCTAATCATTCCCCCCTAAATGAATCACCAAAATATCCAGCAATCCCCACTGACTCTGCAACATGGTAAATGCCTGCAATATCTGGCTCCATATCAACACTCTAATACCAAGCCAGGTGACCTTCAGTCCAAAACACTCCAAACCCAAATTCATTTCATTGTGTCTAATCGCCGCATGCCTAGCCACCCAATATATGAAAGAATGACCCTTCTTTCACCTAAGAGAAAAAAAAATTAAACTGAAACTTCTCACCAAACTTATGCTTAATACAAGACAATAAGGCATTGGAAGACCACCGTCCTACCCTCTTGATAACTTCAATCGAACTTCCTCCCTTTGCTAAATCCAATGCCCTATCCATCCTGATAGAATGGGAAGAAAACATATCCACTTCTAGACCAACACTACTAAGAGTCCTTCTCATAATCAAGTTCAGTTGCTCACCCATCAATGCCCTACCACTTACTGATGTGAAAACTAACCCTTGAGCTCTACTTCCTTTAGCCACCCACAATCTCTTTCCCAACACTACAGGACATCTCCAACTTGACTCAACCTCTTCTAAGACTATTGGCATCCCCTTCCCTTCCTGATTAGTCTTTGAAGACATCAGCCTAATTTGCACCGCCCCAGGCAATTTAAGTACATCATCCCACACCAAGGAACCCAACAAATCAGACACCCAAAACACCCCACAATACATCCACATGGTTACTGTACTCCACACCACGTAATCATCCAAACATCCACATACTCTACCTAAGCCCCTTAGCAACATTCTTAAAATCCCCTTAGTCACATGCCATCTCCTATCTGTAGCAGGACCTTCAACTCTACCCCACCCTTTCAATACTTGCCCCACCAACCATGACCTAGTCCAGTCCTCTAATCTGGCCAACCGGGCAAATGCCCCAATAGCTGCCAATGCCACCCTCACCATTCAAACTGCCTTACTCTGCTTCTGCAAACTGGCTAACCTTACTCTGCTTCCGCAAACTGGCTAAATAATGCAACAACAAACTCTCTGACCACTCACACTCTTGATCCGGTAACTGCCTCAAAAAAGTGTCAAAATCCTACAATTCCCTACCATAACCTCTCCTTGTAGATACCACCCATGACTATTGCACCAACCTGCCATTTATTACTGGCCAATCTGCCAAATTTCATCTGGAATGACTGAGGGGTGCAATGCTGCTGTTGGAGCCAACTGCTGAAATCTGCAAAGCTGAAAACAAGACAAACTGTCAGCTATCTCGTTCTTAACCCCATCCACATGTAACCCTGTAAATGAAAAGTTAATCAATAAACTTTGTAACAAAAGTTTATGAAGAACCAATAACAAACGAGGAGATTTAGCCATCTTAACCTGCAACACTCTCACCACCGCAATATTGTCTGAATTAAACACAACCCTCCTACCCCTCAAATGCTTCTGCCATATCACTAAAGCCGCCCAAATAGGCATCAGCTCCAAAAAGGCAATATCCCACTTCCAATCTTTGGACCAATGAGCAGGCCATGGCACCGAAAACCATTGCCCTGCAAAGTAAGCTCCCATGCCCAAACCCCCAGCTGCATCTGTAAACAATTGCAGATCCCCTTGTCCAACCCACTCCAACTGCCAAAATAAGATCTCATTAAACTGATGTAAAAGCTTCGTCCACAAAGCTAAATCCTTCCTAACTTACTGACCCTTACTCTGTGGTGCTTATTCTTCCCCCTTTTTAAGAGAAAAGCCACTGACTGGCAAAATGTACGTCCTGGATGTACTGACCTGCAAGAAAAGTTCATCAAGCCCAACAATTCCATCCCATCCCTCACATGAACCTTACTCTTGGATCTCACCCAGGTGACTTTCTCCTGGAGCTGAACTACCTTATCCTCTGGAAAACGAAACAAACCCTGTCTTGCATTCACTGTCAAACCCAAAAAATCCAACACCTTCGCCAGGCCTTCCAACCTATGATTAGCCAGTGGTACTCCCAAAGCCACGCACATCCCCACAAACTCCTGCATTGCTGCCTGGGCCACTTCTCTTCCTTCACCCACCAACAAAAAATCATCTAGATAATGAACTGCTTGCTGCCCATCTATCCTACACTGACATATCCAATGCAGTACTGTGCTAAACTTCTCAAACGTAGAACACACCACTGCACACCACATAGGCATGGCAGTGTTAAAATAAAAACTATCACACACCGCCATGCCCAATAATGGCCAATCCTCCTCCAACACTGGCAACAGGTGAAAACCGACTCAATACCTACCTTAACCAGCCAGGGATCCTCAAAACTCCTAATGATGTGGACCACATCATCCAAGGATGCATATGTTGCTTTAACCTCTTCCCCAGGGATGAAATTATTAACAGACTTGCCTTCATGGTATGACAAATGATGAATTAAACAAACTCACCCAGCTTTTTCTTGGGAACCAATCCTAGCGGTGACACTATAAATTCAGGAAAGGCAGGCAATCAAAAGGGCCCAACAATCTCCCTGCCTGACACTCCTTCTCAATTAAAGCTCACAAAACATCCTCCCTCCCTCTCACAGACCTCAAGTTTTTCCCAATCTTACCATCACCCACCAAAGTAGACTTAATCGAAAACCCCCTAGAAAAACCCTCAATTAATTCTCCAGCCACAGCTGGCAGCAGATAATTTGCCAGCAGCCCCCTTCAAGACCTGAACCTTAATAGGTGAATGGGTCCCTTGGGTGACCCCTACCTCCCCGAAAGGACCCCCCCCAAATGTGCCTCCCAACAATAACCCCCGTATTTACCTACCTCCCTGAAAGGACTCCCCCCAAATGTGGCTCCAAACACCAACCCCCGGATTTATTAAACTTCCATGCAGGACTAGTTTAGTCCTGCATGGAAGTGCCCGTTTAGGAGCAGGACAGTAGCATGCCATGCATAGTAATGAAGGCATGCTTGCCGAGCTCCTAGGCTTACATGGAGCATGTACGAGTGCAGGGGGCATATCTGAGAGCAGACCTCTCAGAATAAACACACCCCTGCAATATTGAATAGCAGAAGCTGTTAAGAAATGAGCGAGATCACTCACAGGTGTCCCCATATCCCCACCAACAGACCCCCATGTGTGCAACAGTAACAAGAGATATAAATTAAAAGAAGAAACCAATCTATAGCTTTTAAAACACCGATCAAAGCTAACCATAGGTGCACGGGTGTGCCCATCGCTTAGCTATAGTTAATGTAGCTGAAATAGCAAAAGGAGGATAAAAAGCAAGATATGTGCAAAGGAAGCAGTACAGTAATATTGTAGTGGGCAGAGCGTTCGCCTCATGAGTAGTCAATCCCGGTTCGAGTCCCACTGCAGTACATTCCATTTCCATGTAAAATACTGTTATGATCAATATATTTAGTTGTATAACCTAATAAATAACATATATTTGTGAAATGGAGTATGAAGCAGTATAATGAATGATAACCCCATACACTTGCCAAATCCACCATCCCCCAAGAACCAGTAGACTAATACTTTCGAAAACAGAGCAGTAGTAAGGGTAAATAAGCATGACTAAGCAGGTGCAAGTTTGTTTGCATGATGGGAAACAGTGCTTACACAGATTAAGCAATAGAGAGGCTAACCATGTGTAAGCAGACGTCACTGGAAGTTAGCAGTGTTTACCATCGTGCAAACCCATTGACAACAGTGTAAAAGTGCTTTAACCACTCCGCATCCAATGGGCCTCATTCTGGCCAGCAACAAATTAAACAGTCCTTGCAAGGCCCGAACCCAGGAGCCTGCACACCATAGGCAATGTGATTTACCACTAAGCCACCGCAGATATACATAATCCTGATGTTTCCACAAACATAGCAATACCATTCAACATTACAGGACATGTAGCTAAATATGTAGGTGTGTGTGTGTGTGTGTGTGTGTGTGTGTGTGTATATATATATATATATATATATATATATATATATATATATATATATATATATATATACACATATATGTGTGTGTGTGTGTGTATATATATATATATATATATATATATATATATATATATTTATACATGTGTGTGTGTGTGTGTGTGTGTGTGTATATATATATATATATATATATCTATATATATATATGTGTGTGTGTGTGTGTGTGTGTGTGTGTGTGTGTGTGTGTGTATATATACACAGATATATATCTATGATATGAGACAGCAGATAAGAATGACATATATGACCACAGGCACCACCAATGGGGCTGAGGGGTCCCGATCAACATATGTGTGACACGGACCAATACCCCCCCGACAGGCAAACAGGTGAAACACAATCAAACACACAAACAAAGTAAACAAACCACTGCTTCTCAAACCATAGACAGGATACTACCAGTGGGAGAAACATTGTGGACCTGCTAAGTCTAATCTAGAAACAAACACAGGAACGTCCGTTGCGGGACAACCCAAACATTTCAGAATATTTGGATTCCAGGCATTATACCTATCCATCATGCCAGGGCATGTATGTTCCTGGACTACAAGGGTGGGAAAGCCTGATGATCCATGTGTCAAGACAACATACGTAATGGGTCCCGAGAAGTGGAGAGTGGGCAGTGTGTAGTGGTGTGGCTAGACCGGCCTGCACCCACAGAAAGGATGATTGCTGTGGAGGGGGAGTGGGTGGGGGGTGATGGGTATGAAATTATGAGTCAAGGTGTGCAGGGGTTGGCTGAAGCAGTTCTAATTGGACCACCTAGTGGATGTAAGCAATAGTGTGAATTGGGCAGAGCAGTCGCCTAACGAGCAGGCATTCCCGGTACGAGTCCCACTGCAGCACAGTCAATTGCAGATGGCAAAGCATGTTATAATCAATTTCGTTGTTGCAAAACCCACTAAATAACACCAAAGAACACATGGTTGCAGCTCCCCACTGTAGGCATGTAAGCCATTCTAACTGGCATCACAACGTATTATTCTTGTCCTCACCCTCACCCAGGGGTGTGAGTGTCCAAAGCTACCTCCAAATTCAGTGTATATGCACAGCTGTCACTGTAGAAGAAATGGCCAGCTGTAGTCCTTCCCTTCAGCCTTCCTGCACATCCCTGACTATTTTCCCTACTGTCTATCCCTCTTTGTCCCCTTTTAACACCACTTACCTATCAACCCCTTTTTCTTTTCTTTTAAAGGTTAAAGTTACAATTAGGTGACACCCTCTTCACCAACTATATATATGAATAATATGTTACTTAGCTGTGTTAAGTCTGTTACTCTCTATGAATGTGAACACGTCTGTATTACTCGTAATGATTAGCTGAGTTTTACTGTGGAGCTTTTCTCCCGGGCCTCTGCTGAAAATGGACAAGCTTCCAGTCAGATTTTCCCGGTTAACAAATATAAAATAAATAAATAATGTAGCGCAGGGGTAAGCGGGAGTAAGCACTTTTAAGCAGCAGTAGGCAAGTTTAAGCCTGTTTGCACGGACGGTATACAATGCCTACACTGGTTAAGCAATGTAGAAGCTAACTCAGTGTAAGATGCTGTAACCGGAGGTCAGCATTGCTTACCCTCACGTAAACCAGTGCAAGCTTGCTTACAATTGCTCAGAAGTGCCTTACTCACTCTGTAGCCAACAGCACTCATCCTGCCCAGCAATAAAATAATCTGCACAACCAGTTTGCAATCCCCGGATCCTGCACACTATAGTCAAAGTGAGTCACCACTAAGCCATGGCAGATACACATACAGCTGCTGTTATCACAAACATATCATCTACACTGGTTAAGCAATGTAGAAGCTAACTCAGTGTAAGATGCTGTAACCGGAGGTCAGCATTGCTTACCCTCACGTAAACCAGTGCAAGCTTGCTTACAATTGCTCAGAAGTGCCTTACTCACTCTGTAGCCAACAGCACTCATCCTGCCCAGCAATAAAATAATCTGCACAACCAGTTTGCAATCCCCGGATCCTGCACACTATAGTCAAAGTGAGTCACCACTAAGCCATGGCAGATACACATACAGCTGCTGTTATCACAAACATATCATCCAGCACAGTCATTCAACAGTATAGGAAATGCATGTAAGTATGTAGATTAATATGAGCAGCCATTTGTACATTGCTCAAATACAGTATTTTGAGCAGTCTATGTGTAATATATAAACAGTGTCTGTCCAACCATACTGTGAGAACAGTAGTCTGCCATAATACTTAAGAGAATAATAAAACATGGCACACGTCGAGTGGGGTGTGTCGGCGTGCTTCATGCACAGAATGTCAAACCTGGGACATTGGTCCCGCGGGACTGGGAGATGAGACTGGCAAGGTGTGTGAGCAAACCACTGCATCTCAAACTCCTGGCAGGATGCTACCAGTGGGAGAAACAGTATAGACCAGCTAAGTCTAATCTTGACACAACAAGAGGTCCGTCCCTGGTGGGACAAACCAAAAATTGTGAGGCACATTGATATTTGCACCTATATCAGAGTACGATCACAGCAAGGCTTGTATGTACATGGACTAAACGGATGAAGAGCCTACAGAAGCTTGGGTTGAGACAGTATACTGGATGAGCACTGAGACGTGCAGAGAGGGCAATGTGTGCAGGTGTGGTATGGCTGGGCTAGCAACTGGAGAATGGATGGTTGCTGTGTACGTGGACCTCGGGGGTGGGGGAAGGAACCATGGGTATCACATTATGGAAGAAATATGCAAATGAAGCAGCACAGCAATAGTGTAGTGGGCAGAGCATCCACCTAATTTGCAGGCATTCCCGGTTTGAGTACCACTGTAGCACAGTCAATTTTACATGGCAAAGCACATTATAACCAATAGTTTTGTTGCAAAACTGACTAAATAACATGTATATGAACTGGTGTAATGCGAGAAATGCAGATGTGAAATATCAGTGTCAGACTGAATAAGGCACTAGTAAGCAGGTTTAAGCAGAAATAAACAATAGTAAGCGTATGTAAGCACTAGTAAGCGGGCTTAAGCCTGTTTGCACGGTGGTAAGCAATGACTACACTGGTTAAGCAAATCTGAACCTAACATCCTGTAAGCAGATGTAATGGCAGGTTAGCAGTGCTTACCTCTGTGCACACCCGCTAACAACTGACTAAATGTGCCTTGACCACTCTGTATCCAATGGCTATTGTTCTGCCCAGCAACAAAATAAATGGCCTCTGTTGTGCTCGAACCCCACACATCATAGGCAAAGTGCTTTACCACTAAGCCATGTCAGATATACATAACCCTGATGTATTCAAAACATATCAACCAGCCCAGTCATTCAACATTACAGAAAATGTATTCCAAAGTAAATATAGTAATATCTAAACAGATACAACATATCAATAGATGTAGATATCTCTATATATATCCACAGTAATATATCTATATATATATATATATATATATATATATCTATATATATATATATATATGGCCACACATCTGTAGATAGCAATGGTAGATTGGCAAATTCAAATATGTACACATGCACTGTTAATGGGGTTGAGACGCCCCAAACAATATACATCATGTACGAGTAGGCATGCCCCCCCACCACAGCCAAACACGTCCGCCCTGCAATACACTAAAGTGTTACAGATCACATAAGCAGGACCTGACATGACATGTGCACAACATGTAAAAAGTACTACAACCCACCTGTATGATGTCAGGTCGGTATTGGTAACATATCATGCAGTACATTGTGGCTCCCATAGGAGATGTAAAATATGTGTTGCTTAACTCAAGGTTCCCTTAATTTGACCTGTTAATAACAACCTGCATTTAAATTGGAACCTGTGTGCTGAGAGACAGCCTTACAAGACTATCTGCAAATATATAGAGCTGAGTATATTTTTCTGTATTATTCTGTATTATAGAGCTAAATTGTTGCTTAGATATCTGTTGTCTTACTGTTCTGCAAATATACAGAGATCAGTATATATTTTTTTGGTTTTATAATTTGCACTGTGATTCCTCGCATCTCTGCTGAAACTGCCCCCCCCCCCCTCCCTGTTCTTGGTTGTAGTTTAAATTTGGTGGCTTTTGCAGTGCCCGCCCCACTGTAGATTTGATCTAGGACACTCCCCCAGTCCCATCTCTTTATTGCATTCTACTTAATAAACCCTTTCTGCACTTGCTTTTAGTCCTTTTTAATTTAATTACATTTTTCAAACTGTGTGTGGACTAATATTGCTACATACTCAAGTGTGTCAGCTTGCACTGCATGTGAATTGTTTTTACTACTGTTTTTGCTACTTTTCTGAAAAAAAAAATTTGTAAGCCTGTTTCCTACCTTTCCTGTAATTAGTGTTCCAGATACAGATTTGCTGTATCCAGGACTGTTTGTAAGCTTCTGAGCCCCCCAAGCCTTTCTGTGTTGGAGGGAAGCCTTCTAGCTTATCAGTGGGAGTGGTAAGCATTAGGTAACCTGTCTACCACATAAGGAGTGGTTCTGGCCCAGAATTTGTAGTTATTGGCCATTTGGGCGGTCTTCCATCTCTCTCAACTTTCTGATTTGAAGGCCTGCATTTGCACTTCTTTCTGTCCTGTAACTCCTGGGCCCATCTCATTTGCTCACTCAAAATGTATTTGTGTTTCTTCCTACTTTATTTTGCTTTTGCGTCATCTTAAAAGTACTCAATTGTATTTATTACTGCTTGGTGTAACTCATTCTAAGCCTTTTAGTTTAAGCACTTGGGCTTCAGACCAGTTGTTTTACATTAAGAAGGTTTGTGGTCTGCACTGTAGTGGCAGAACAGGTAGCTTATATCCTTCTAAGTTGGGAACTGCTGATTGAGGGCTCAGTGTCTGTTATTCTAAAAGTGTATTAATTCTGGTTTAAGCACTTGGGCTTCAGGCCAGTTATTTTACATTAAGAGGGTTCGTGGTCTGCACTCTTGTGGGAGGAGAGGCTGGACTCTGCCCTTCTGAGCTGGGAATTTCTGGTTAAAGGCTTATAGTGCCTGCATATCTGAACTGCTTCTTACTGAAATTGGTACACCTTGTTTGCTGTAGCATAGACTAGATCCAGGCCTGCTGAATCGAGCTTTGTTTGTATAACTTGAGCACTAATCCAGGCATTCTTTAAAGTATTCAATTGTATTTATTACTGCTTGGTAGAAACTTGATTAAAGTGTAGCTATCATTCTAAGTCTTTTGGATTAAGCACTTGGGCTTCAGACCAGTTGTTTTACATTAGGAAGTTTGTGGCATGCACTGTGGTGGCAGGACAGGTAGCTTTCATCCTTCTAAGTTGGGAACTGCTGATTGAGAGCTCAGTGTCTGTTATTCTAAAAGTGTATTAGTTCTGGTTTAAGCACTTGGGCTTTAGGCCAGTTATTTTACATTAAGAAGGTTCGTGGTCTGCACTCTTGTGGGAGGAGAGGCTGGACTCTGCCCTTCTGAGCTGGGAATTTCTGGTTAAAGGCTTATAGTGCCTGCATATTTGAACTGTTTCTTACTGAAATTGGTACACCTTGTTTGCTGTAGCATAGACTAGATACAGGCCTGCTGAATCTAGCTTTGTTTGTATGCTTGTTGTTTGTTTGCTTGTTATTTCCCTGAAGCGCTAATTCCACCTAAAACGCGGCTTTTCAGTGCTTCTGTGGATCCCTAGTGATATCTGCACTGCTTACTGTACTTATTTCCTTGTTTCACTTGAAAGAAAGTTACTGTTTGTCATTTTTGCATTTAAGTTACCTGTAACACACTGCATTTAAGTTACCTGGCACTTGCTCACTAAAGCAATTATATAAGTCAGCACTAAAAAATTAAAAGCACTACACCCTCACAAACTCCCCTTGAGTACCTTGTTCCCCATTGGCCCTTTTTTCAATTATAAAGGAATTCCCAATACTATTCTAGCATGTCCAAAGGTCAGTTGTCAAGCTCCTCTCCGGTCCAGCTGGTAAATCTAGGAATCTTGAGGCAATGTTACAACTGCCTCATGTACACAGACAACCCTCTCCTCCGCCCAACAAATTCCAACACATGTGAGAGATGCAACCATATAGCCAAACTAGAGGCTAAGCTCTCTCAACTCAGTACTGGCATAACCAGTCAGGAGGAGAAGGAAACTACACTCACTACAATTCCAGTCTCACATAGACCTACCACGACAGCAAACCAAACACATAAACACACAAAAAAATACTCGGAGGCTCTAAATAAAAATCTGCCTAAGCAACAGAGACCTCCAAAGCAGACACCCAAACAACCGCTACCCCAAAACAAAACACGTGCAACACATAGCTCACAAAGCCAGTGTGCTGAACAGTCACAGCCCTTAAGGCTAAACAACACACCTGATACACTTGTAATAGGTGACTCTATCGTCAGGCACACTGACATCCCGCTCACCAGGCTGAACAAGGAGAAAGTCACTGTGAGCTGCCTGTCGGGCGCTAGGATCCGCCACATAACACAAGCACTCAGGTCACTCCAAGGCAAGTACAAATATGACTCAGTCATTGTCCATGCTGGTGTGAATGACCTGAGATGTACCTCCCTGGACTACATGAAAAGAGACATAGAGGAGCTATCTGAGCATGTAGCCCAGGCCGGTATGACCCTGACCTTGAATAGCATCTTACCCTCACCAAGAATGATGCCACAATATGAAGACAAGATGATCAATTTCAACAATTGGCTTAAGTATTGGTGTCATTGAATGGGGATCCAATGCCTGTCAGCCTGGGATGACATGCTCGACAAGCCATGATGCTTCGCTAGGGACGGCTTGCACCTGTCACCCCTGGGCTTTCGGATATTGGCAAAGGCTCTTGCTACCCCCATAGTGCCTTTTTTAGGCAAGGCTCAAAAGACAATCCCACCTCCATAGGTATCACAAGGGATAAGAAACTAAGAGTAATGCTAATCAACGCCAGAAGTCTAAACCTCAAGATGCACACACTCGAAACTCTCCTTAGCATGGAGAACATCGGTATCTGTGCAGTAACAGAAACCTGGTTCAAGGCTCCTGAGAGCACCCCAGCACTACCAGGTTATACCTCATACCATGCTTTTCGGCCCCAAAACTTGGACCGAACCACAAAAGGAGGGGGAGTATCAATATTCATCAAAGATACCCACACCTCCAGGTTGGTGGCACAGCACGAAACATCAGAGACTATCTATGTACTAACAGTGGGTAAAACTGCCTTCCAGTTTATAGCCTGCTACAGACCACCCTCCCAAACCCAGGAACCCCACTCGGCCTTCCTGAGAACACTGGAAATATGAAGGTCTCTCCAAACACCATTATATTGGGCGACTTCAACTACCCAAACATAGACTGGGAGCATTACTCTAGCTCCATCATCCTAGCCCAAAGGTTCCTAGAATTTATAAATTCAAATGCTATGGAACAACTTGTTACCGCTCCCACAATAGGGGAAAACATACTGGACCTGATCATCACCAACATGGGGACTCTATGCTCCAGACCAGAAGTGTATCCCTCACTGGTAAGATCAGACCATAAACTAATCTCACTGGATATTCACATCCCGACCCCACCCCCTGCCCAGAAAACCACAGTGAAAAACTTCTCTAAAGCAAATTTCACACTCCTCAAAACCGAGGTGGAATCCTTCAAAGCTCCTGGGCCTGTGGAAAATATGGCCCAGACTGCAGAATCCTTTATAAACACATTCTGTGAACACCTTCAGGAATGCATGGATCATGCAATCCCAAATAAAACCAAGACCCAATCCCCCAAAGGCAGACGTCCTGTTTAGTGGACCCCAGCCATAAACAAACTATACAATAGAAGGAGGAAGCTACTACATGATAGAGCAAAATCCCAAAAAGGGAAGGCATCTCTGATCAGTATTAGCAAAAAACTACGGGCACTCATAAAATCGTCTAAGGCCAGCTTCGAGAGAAAAATTGCACAAGACACTAGGGATAATCACAAGGCTTTCTTTAGTTATGTTAGGAACCTGGGTGGGAATTCCCAGATATACTCAGAATTAGTCCAAAATGACAAAAAATGCACCGAACTCACAGACATTGCCAACATCCTAGCTGACAGGTTCAGCGCAAACTTCTCCCTCCCACCAAAAGGGCAAATATCTATCCCAGCAGAGTGCTGCCCCCCTGACATCTCAGATGCTCAGGTAAGAGCCGCCCTTACCAAAGCAAAAAACACAGCATCAATGGGACCAGACGGTGTCCTGGGCTGTGTCCTACATGAACTCCAAGAAGAGCTAAACCCAAACATAAAACTACTGTTCAATCTCAGCCTTACTACAGGATATTTATCCAAAGAGTGGCGTACAGCAACAGTGGTCCCTCTCCACAAAGGTGGTGCCTCAATGGATCCTGGAAACTATCACCCCATAAGCCTGACTAGCTTGGTCTGCAAAGCTATGGAAAGGATCATCATGGACCTCATAAATAAAGATATTGGGGATCTACAGACACTGGATCCTACCCAGTTTGGCTTTGTTAAGGGCAGATCCTGCCTCTTAAACCTGGTCGATTTCTTTGAAACAGTCACCAAGGCCATTGACGAGGGGAAGGTGGTCCACACAGCCTACCTGGACCTCGCAAAAGCCTTCGATACAATACCCCACTCGGGCATTATAGATAAGCTCACCAGCTTAAATATGAACCCTATGTCACTAGATGGGTTGCAAACTGGCTCAAGGACGGAACCCACATGGTTAGAATTGCTGGAGCCATGTCAGACTCCAAACCAGTTACAAGTGGCATCCCACATGGCTCAGTCCTGTGACCTCTCTTGTTCGGTATATATTTTTCGGAGGTACGGGCCAACACGGAAGGACTATGGCTGACCAAGTTCGCAGATGACTGCAAACTGGGCGTCATAATCGACTCTCCAGCCAACACAAGCATCCTCCAAAAGGGCCTTATAGAAACAGGCAACTGGTGCCAGAGCCATGGCCTCAAGCTAAATGCCAAAAAGTGTATAGTCATCCCCTTTGGCAAAAACAAAGTGCCCACAAATTACCACATAGGTGGTAATCCATTGTTGATGGCAATCTCTCATTTGACAACCACGTGGCCAAAGTGGTTAGAAAAACATTTTATATAGCCCACCTAATCATGAAGGGATTCACATCTAGATCAGGGGAGGTCATCGTGCCTCTTTACACATCCCTCATCAGGCCCATAATTGAGTACAATGCCCCTTTTGGGATGTACCTTACCAGACATCTGCAGCAATTGGATAGACCCCAAAAGTACCTCACCAAGAGGATCAAAGGGCTCAAACAGATGCCATATGCTGCCCGGTTAAAGAAACACCAGCTCTACTCAGTGGCATACTGCCTGCTCAGAGGCGAGCTGTGCCTGACATATAAAGCCATGTTCAACCCGGAATTAATGGACATGCTGCACCTCAGAAAATCCAAATCCCATTGAGCTACGCGCTCGGGAGACTTGAACCTCAGCACTGAAATAAATAGGACATGCTGGAGGGACAGATTCATAACCCAGAGGCTCTCTTCACTCTGGAATAAAATCCCAGTCCAGGTTAGGCAGAGTCCCTCATTGACTCTCTTCAAGAGGAATCTTGATGAGTGGATGGGAGATCGTAGGTTTACCCCGGGTATCACTTCTGTGTCACTGTTAGACAGAGGCACAGTATACTAACCTCGAAAAAGGGCATAGCAAAATTAATTTAAAATGGGTGGCGAAAGCCAAACACACTCTGGCTAGGCTTATAAATGCCCTAGGGCAGATAGCCTAGTTTGAACCTATTAACCTATGGAAGATATCAACATCCCCAGGATACATATACACAGGCACATATATGCAGATACAGATATACATATATATATATATATATATATATATATGTATATATGTATATATATATATATATATATATATATATATATATATATATATATATATATATATATATATATATATATATATATATATATATATATATATATATATATATATGTATATATACATGTGACTACACAGACACAAGCAGAGATATGTACAGTAAGATACATATGTAGAAGGTGCACACAATATGGAACAGCCACCATGCCTACAGTTAACACCTTAACAACTGGACACTGTATGGGCCACCCATACAAATGACAATCGTTGCCTGCAACATATGCCCGCAGAGAGGTCATAGGGTAAAACACCACACACAGGTTTGCAGAAATGGATAACCATTAATTGTGTACTATTACGGTTTTATATCCCATGTATTATAGCTGTTCAGACACTGACATCCATATAAACAGTAAAGCAACTGTGCAACCATTATACTAATACAGTATTCTGGAAAGGGTCACAACTGTTGCTGTCCAAGCCAAGCCCTTCAATTATTGTACAGTAGTAAAGACAGACTGGGCCATAGGATACCAAACTATCAACAGTAAGTAATGCTGCAGTATAGTTCAGCAGCCTTTATCTACACTCCGTACAAAATCACTAGGTGGTAAAGACATCAGTTGACCAAATGGGATGTAACTGTTATATAACAAGGCATAACTGACACCATCACAAGCACACTGACAAACAGAACAGTCTGTATGGCAGGAAGCAGTAGGCCTGCAATAACCCAATTTATGTAAGTAATGTAAATATAGGTGAAGTGTATGGTATTGTACATCCAGAGACCTTAAGGCAGCACACCCCTGATACCCCCACATTTTGTAACAGCCTAGGTCATTTATGGTGCATTCTCCCTAGACTCAATAATACAGAGCCACATACCACAGTTACATACACTGGCCTCTGGAGTGCATAAACGCACACATGTATTGTGTAGGTGAAGCCCACACATATATGGCCTCAGCCCCACCATATGTGTGGGGATACAACAGCAGTGGACTGTTGACAGCAATGTCAGTGTGATATACTCACAGTCCACTACAGAACAACGTCTGAACGCATGTCATATGTGCAAAGCTTGGTATGTAGGTGCAGGACAGAGGCTGGAACACAGGCCCATATGTGGAAAACTGTTGCCATACACTAAGCAAGTTACTGGTGTCATAGGATAGTCTGCAACATACCCTTAGTCAGGGAGTTGTGGTTAGAAAGATAAATGGATGTAGCCATGTACTGATAGCACACAACACACACACTGCCAGTAAAATATCAGACACAGCACCTGTGTGGAGGACAGACATAACATGATAGGCACACTTCTTGCCACCAAGAGGATAGGCCTACAGGTGAGAGCTATGCAGACAGACAGCATTCCGAGGTAAACTAGTATGTACACACACACCCTGTAACACCAGTACTATACAAAGCATAATACAACTCTACTCACACTCTGTCTGTAGTACTGGAACCTCCTACAAATATGTAGCTGTCCTGAGTGTGCCTGTTCTCCTGTAAGAGGCATTGCTACCTGTTGTCTGTAACACTGATGCCCACACACAGGAATGATCTCCATCACACAGGAAAGGTAAAGGGACCACGTTCACTTGATGCAGGGATTCATAGTAGGTGGTTGCCATGACAGTGGTAATTGGAGGTACTACACAGCAAGTTGCATGTAGTTAGCAAGTAGAGGACATTATTGGTGCAGAGGCCATCACCTGATCATGTGCACCACCTACTAAAGCCAGACTGCAATCTATTCAATGCAGCTCAATCCATTTACTGGAGAGACAGAGAGAGAGAGAGAGAGAAAGAGAAAAAGAAAGAAAAGACAAAGCTCTTCAAACAAAAAGCTGACGTCACAGGCATTTAGCCAGCTGTCATTCAACAAGACATCATTCCCACAACAGGTATGCGAGGTATATATACATGTAATAGCATGTAGTGCCTAGTCCATCATAATGGGATAGATGATATGGAATGAGCTATATGTGCCATCAAGTATTGTGATGATGTTCAACTGAACAACTGCTATGGACAATAGTGTCTGTCCCTGTGTGTAGTGAGCCAAAGCCATTTACTGTGCAGGTCTGCACTGACAGTCAAGATGTAAGCTTTCATAGTGTGTGTAGTATAATGGGAAGTATGTATATGACATGGCCAATAGCTGGTGGTGGTAGTAATCCCATTATGATGGACATGTGGGAGCCACGGCCCATCACTGGCAGGATACCCAGGTGAATCTGTAATGTAGCATGCCAGAATGCCATAGGTGTGTAATAGTGTTACCTGCCATCAGCTCCTACATATACCCGCCTAATGTCAGGCCCTGTCCATATGTGGTACCTGTCTGTGTTGTAGCAAGGCAGAACAGTGCAGCTGTGCAGAAAGGTGTGAGATTGTGGAGCTGATGTCTGAACGTACCTCATATATCAATATACATATGTGTATATATGTCACATATATAATATTTAAAGATATATATGTATATCAGCATGTATGTCCAGAAATATACATATACCCATGTGTATACATATATATGTGCACATATATATGAAGTCACATATATCTACACACATATAGATAAATACCAATATCCACATGTCTACATCTGTACAAGCACACACACTAACAGATATGTATGGTAAGACATGTCCCCTATATCACTACCACAGTGATGTGTGCTATGTGTGGGGCAGCAGCACACATAGCAATACAGACAGATATCTACAGCTGGCAGTGTGTGCACCATGGACAGGTATATCATATGCTAGTCCCATCCTAGTACCACAATGCCCCCACCTGTGAAGTCTGCTATGGGAATATGGGGAAGTATGGCAGACACACACGTGGAGGTGGTCAGTATTGGTAGATATAGAGGACAGTCTACAGCGGTGGTATGTGACACATGTGGTGGGTAAACACCGTGGATGGTGTGTGTGGTCTGTGATGTGGATGCCCCATGGTCCCCAATATGGGCACAATGGGAACAAGGCTCCCACCAACTCCCACTCACAACAGCAGTCCACGTCCTGAAGCTGCCAGGTCTGGTGGCTGAGCAGGAGGAGCATGTTGGCCATGTGAATGTATACTGGTTGCCTCAGATGGATGTAGCACATTCCTCATGTGTCTGTGGAGCCTGGTATGGAACAGGTCTTAGACCTGAGCTCAGGGGACAGGAACATGTTGCTGTGTGCCCAAGGGGGGTAGGCCAACATCCTCTGTGTGGTTCCACCTGAAGGTATGGCTGTAACAGTACACTAGGAGGCCCCAGGTTGGCATACACATGTGATGTCACCAGGTATCCTGGTCAGATGGGTGTGGGGAGGTGGATCATCTGGCCAATAGAACATATACATGTTATTGTGTCACTGTCATAGTACATACGTTGGTACTAATAGTGTACACAATCCCGGTACATGCCCAACAGCATGCATAGAACCCCCCTATAACACAGACTGTCAGATGTGCAGCAATCTCAGAGCAGCTATACCACTGGCATATATGTAACCATGGTAGCCCTGACAATGGCATGCTAGTGAATAGTCAGTACCATGCCGGCAGTGTTAGTGTCCACACAGGGACATGGCTACAATCACCTAGCAGAAGCTGTGTTACACTACACAATCTGTCCAAATGGTAGTTAAGCTGTAGCCATACCAAATGAGTTGTGTGTATAGCCTGTTGAAGCTGATATGGTGGGGGGTGACAGAGATGTGGCTGGAAGCATATACACAGGGCCAATATTGACATGTTGCTGTGATAACCTCATACATGTACTGTTGTAACAGGGTTTGTTGCAACATGTGTCCTATGAGGGATATGAAGTCAATACCTGTCAGGGCTTTCACCATCTACAGACTGCAATCCTCACACTACCTTCTGCAGTTCACAGATACCTGCTCAGTGGGTATCACATGACACCAAGGACACAACACACTGCCCAGTCTGCAGACTACCCTGCTGATGCGGATTACCCATAAACATAGTACTGACATGGCAGGTATTACAACATATAGAACAGCCATATCCACACACACACACTCTGTTAAACCAACATTACTCCACATGCAATATAGTAGCACTTGCAGTCTGTAGTCAGGTCAGGCACATCCCCCTCCTGCGTGTTGCCCTGTTTCCACAGTGTAAGTTGTTAGAAGTAAATCCCCAATCCATCTGAGATGCAATTCGCCAAATGACAGATCTAGTTCCTGCCCACAGTGGATATAAAGGCCAACACCAAAATGATGTTCCTAGATATTGGTGTGTGTTACCATGCAATTCAATATGGGAATGTTACCACAGCTGTTCCACGTGCACTCAGCTAGAAGAGGGCTGCAACTGGTGCAGAGACCATCAGCTGATCATTACCATCACTTACAAAACACAGGCTGCCTAGCAAAGCAGGTGTACATCCCACATCCACCAGCGAGGGTGTGGGCGGGACAGACAGAGACAATGTATGTCAGGGAAGGTGTGAGTGAGTAAAATTTAAGCATGTGTGTGTCACACACCTACCAGTCTGGGGTTTCAAACACCTGACTGACTATGCATAGCTATCACATGTGTATGCAGTTATTGCATGCGTCAGATATTTTACATGTTGGTGAGCTGTCCAGGCGCATATGTACTGGTGAATAACATCTGCAACACTGTTGCAATACAGTAGGTGTAGCACATGGGCCTGTTCACATGATCAGGTGGCAGCGTCAACACAGCCACTCTCTGTAAGGGACTCATACACATTGCCACACTTGGCATGGTAGCGAATACAATTCCTAACCACTTACCTTGCCACAATACAGTAATGCATAGGTATCAATTGGCCCAAAGGGGTTATCCTGGGGTTCTATGGTCAAAGGATATGTGATGGTGTCAGACATTAGACAGCATGATTCAGTATGCCAATGGGGGTGGTACTGGGTGTGAATGTGGTCAGAAGCATCATACACTGCACACACAGACACAGGGTGCTAGTACCGGCATGCATGTGTGCAGTGCTTCACAGGTGTGTAGTGGTTGATGGTACCAGATGGCTGTACAAGGCTGGGTGAGGGATATACCTTGGCATCAGGCCACATCAGAATGGTCTGCATTATGGCTAAGGGGTGTAGTTTCCAGAATGGATCACACAGGTGGGTATAGTATTCACCATCCAGTCTCCTGGGTTGCTATTGTGCATGGCCAGTGCTGTGCGATGCTTGGCATGTATATGTTCTATATGCCATGACATGGATGGGGTTTGGGATTTGCACACGTCCCACATTCAGGTACAGTGGCATGTGGAAGTGCACCTGGTTCATCCAGCCCATGTTGTGTACACGGAATGCTATCATCAAATGTGATAGTCCCACCCTCATGTGGCGGGGCCAGGTAATGGACAGCAGGTTGACCTTGCACCTACATTGATAGCATGCTACAGGTATTCCCTGGTGTCAGTGGCATCTGTCCATACAGGGCATGTGAGTAAGGCATGGTATGTCCTTTGTGGATCACATGTGATGGAACCACAGTTGTTGCAGGCATCCAGTGGGAAACATAATGAAGGTGTACTGTCTGCAATTATGTGCCTATCGTACTGATGGACAGGGTGCCATGGGCTTTGTAGGCCACTGCATTCACACCATAGTTACTATCAGTCACCAATATGCAGTGTACTACACACATCTTGGCTGTTGCCTCTCCATGTGTGTATGTGTGCGTGTGTGTATGTGTGTGTGAGTGTGTATGTATGAGACATGCATTGTGAGTGTGCTCTGGGTAATACTGGGGTTGCTGTGATTGCCTGGCCTTGATGTCACATGTATGGGTATGGATATGCACCCCAGCCTCTCGGCTATTTCACAGCTGTTTTCCCTGTACAGTGGACATTGTGATATGTACTAGGGCCATCATCTAAGAAAATTGCAAAACCCACTACACATTGGGCCCAGGTGTCACACACGCACACTCTCCTCCACAGAGGATACGAGGTACAAACACACACAAACCTGTCATTTCCGGGAGTAGAACCCCTACCTAACTAGTTTATTACACTACAGCACTATGCTATTATAGTATGCATCACGGTGATTACTGCAGTACTCCTTCCCCAAAGGTGTATATGATATCGGCTGACATTAGCAGGATTGCCAGTGTAGGGCATTTGACATGTACTGAGTGTGACTAGCCTAAAATGCATTGCTCCCTACACAAACAATGGAATACTCACAAAACATCCAGAACAGCCATGGGTAGGTATAGAACCATACCAGAGTTCTGAATCACACTTCAGCGGTATGCAGTTACGGCACACTATGGAGATTACTAGGCTACAGCCTTCCCAGGTGTATTACTAGGTGGATGACATCAGCTGCCTTACCAAGGTAAAGCATTTAAATTGTAGGGGGTGGGCCTACCCTACCAAACATTGCTTTCTACACAGACAGACAGACACACACACACACACACACACACACACACAGTTGCCAAGGTCCGGGTTAGAACGCCTACTTAACTAGTTTATCACCTGAAAGCAGTACACAGTTACAGCACACGGCACGGAGATTACTGGCCTATCACTTCCCCAAAGGTGTATTGTACAGTTGATGACAATGGCACACTTGTCAAAGCGGACCATTGGAGGTTGTAGTATCTGTGAATGGACTCAAAAGCATTGCTCCCTACCCGGATATAGGAACACACATGTACATCTACACTTGCCATGTCTGGGAATAGAACACCTACCTAATTAGTTTATTACACAACAGCGGTATGCAGTTACAGGACACACTATGGAAATTACTGGGCTACAGCTTCCCAGAGGTGTATTACTAGGTGGATGACATCAGCTGCCTTGCAAAGGTTAAGCATTTGGATTGTGGGGAGCATGGCTGCCCTAAAAAGCATTCCTCTTACACAGACTGATAGACACACACACACACACACACACACACACACACACACACACACACACACACACACACACACACACACACACTCACACACACAGTTGCTATGTCTGGGAATAGAGCTCCTACCTAATTAGTTTAGCACACTACAGTGGTACTAACTGGGCTACAGCTTCCCAGAGGTGTATTACTAGGTGAATGACATCAGCTGCCTTGCAAAAGTTGAGCATTTGGATTGTGAGGAGCCTGGCTGGCCTAAAAAGCATTGTTCTCTACACAGACTGGCAGACACATACATAAACAGTTGCCATATCTGGGAATAGAACACCTACCCAACTAGTTTAGCACACTACAGCAGTATGCAGTTACAGGGAGATTACTAGGGTAAAGCTTTCCAGAGGTGTATTACTAGGTGGATGACATCAGCTACCTTGTCTCTTACACAGACTGATAGACACACACACACACACACACACACACACACACACACACACACACACACACACACACACACACACACAGTTGCCATATCTGGGAATAGAACACCTACCCAACTAGTTTAGCACACTACAGCAGTATGCAGTTACAGGACGCACTACGGATATTACTAGGGTAAAGCTTTCCAGAGGTGTATTACTAGGTGGATGACATCAGCTGCCTTGTAAAGGTTGAGGATTTGGATTGTGGGGAGCATGGCTGGCCTAAAAAGCATTGCTATTTACACAGACTGACGGACACACACACAAACACACAATTGCCATGTTGGTGAATAGAACTCCTATCTAACTAGTTTAGCACACTACAGCGGTATGCAGTTACAGGACACACTATGGCGATTACTGGGCTACAATCTTCACAGAGGTGTATATCTAGGTGGATAGCATCAGCAGTCTTGCTGAAGTTGTGCATGAAAAATGTTGGGGGTGTGACTATCCTAACAGGCATTGCTCTCTACACAGCCAGACAGACATGCACACAAACACACAGTTAACAAGTCTGGGATTTGAACCCCTACTAAACCAGTTTATCATCCTATAGCAGTACACAGTTATGGGACACACCACGGTGATTACTAGACCACAACTTTCCCAAAGGTGTATTTCATATTGGATGATCCCAGCAGGCTTTTCATAATAGGGCTATGGGGAAGGCAGTGTGTGTGTGTATGGGCCATTACCCATTCATCTAGGGGTTAAAATGCCACATGCAGGCACAGACAGGGTCATATTTCACAGGTAAGTGTATGCAGTGGCTAGATGACTACTTCCTTGTACAGTCATGTTGCACAGCTGGCACGTGCACCACATAGTCTGTACTGCTGACAGATACTGGTGGCTAGTATCTGCAGTGAGTGATATCTGCATCTCATGTGTTTGGGGCCCTTTGGCTGTATGCTGGGTGAGACAGGCCTGGATGGCTCCTTGTCACAATCACCCTCTTCCACACATCTATGTCCGTCTACCTTTGGCTTTTTATAGTGTGCTGTCCTTACATATATGTCTGTATTCCTATCCACTGTGTGTGCAACGCGTGAGTTGCACATACTGATGAGTGTCTGCACTAACAACTGCGACTGCCAGATATGTGTGGTCCACTGGTGTTTGCAGACATGGCCTTCATGTGTTTGTGTGTGAGCATGCCCAGTGTGACCTTTCAGTATGTTGTTGACTTACATTACCTTCATTTCTCTATGTGTATGAGCATGCCCAGTATGGCCATCTGTATTGCATGTGTGGGTCAAGTCCAGGTAGTTTGTACTGCAGTGCTGACGTTTGTGTTGTACACCAACAGGTTGCATGCTGTCTCAGCAGGGTATCCATCGATCAGTTGACATTGACTGTTACTACATTTCTGCATGGGGGCGGCACACCTATTTATACATTTCTACACAGGATTGGGGGGGCACACCTGACTGTTACTATATGTCTATGTAGGATGGGGGGGCACACCTGACACTGGTAAACATTTGCTAGGACTGCACTGATTTTTTGGGTACTCCATTTCAGTCTGTGGTCTTACCTATCATGCTGGCTAGAGGCATATGAGTGTACTACAGAACTTAGCTTATAATTACCTACATATTTGTGTCTGACTTCCTAGCCTTCACAACTGACATCCCACTGCCTGGCCTGCTGTAGTCAGTCTGCGTAGGCCTGGGGGGGTTGCCCATAGGCCTCATTCAGAGGCCATACCAAAGCCTTTGTTTGTGTTTGTCTATGCCTGTCCTGCTGGCTGTGACTGTTGCTGGGTATGTGACCCCCCCCCCCCGAATGGCATGTGTGAGTCACTTACCTTGTGGGTATCCCAGTAATGAGGGTGATGCTGCTGGGCTGCCTATGTCGGATGCACATAGTACACTCCCCACGCATGGTTAGGCACAGGTAGTGTAATGTTTGGCATCCCTTTTACTGTATGTGAGAGTCAGAGACAGGTGTTATTCCCTGGGTTCCTCTCATGTCAGTGTATGTGCTATGGGTTGCCTCTTTGCCAAGGCCAGGGCATGCTGGGCACGTCTCCTTCTGCTTACTGGGGCAGGCTCAGGTTGTTCCTCCTCCGAGTCACTCTGTGCCCGTGCAGGCCTTGGCAATGGTGGGGGGGCTGTGTCGCCCTGCCCCGTGCTGTTCCTGCTGCAGCTGTTTCCGCAGGATCATATTGTGTAGCATGGCACATACAAGGACAATTTGGGTACATGTAGCTGGTGAGTACTGCAAGGCTCCACCGGATGTGTCCAGGCACCAGAACTGTGACTTGAGCATCCCAAACATATGCTCTATTATGATTCTTGTTTGTGCATATGCCTTATTATGGAGTTCTTGTTCAGGTGTGTGTTCATTTGTGATGGGTGTCATCAGCCATGGCTCCAGTGCATATCCAGCATCCCCCACTAGGTGACCGTGTGGGATGTCCCCATTGGCAAATCTGTGGTACAGCTGCATCAGATGCCAGATGTGGGAATCGTGATAGCTTCCAGTGCAGCCAGTACACATGTTCATTATTATGCCCTGAGCATCGCACATGACCTGGCAGTTGATGGAGGGGAAGCCCTTGTGGTTGATGTAGACCCTACCCCGCTCACTGGATGGTGCTTTAATGCATATGTGCGTGAAGTCTATAGCACCCACTACCTCTGGGTGTTCTGCTATTTGGTGGAGCAGTTGCATATTGCTGGCCAACGCCTCACGGGTGTTGGGGAAGTAAACATGCTCACCGACATGTGCTGACATAGCATCCAGGAACTGGTGGAGTACCCTGGATGCTGATGCCTGTGAGATTACCATCATATCCCCAGTTAGCCTTTGGAAGTTACCTGTAGCTCATATTCTTAGGCCTACACATACCTTTGTATCCACTGGGATGGGTTCCCCTCTGTTAGTTCTGTGTGTGAAGCATGGCCAGCACAGTTCAACAATTTGCTGTAGGAGGTCCCTGTCCACCCTATAGCGCTCCACTATCTCCAGCTCATGTAGCCCTTGTTAGATTACCCTGGGAGTTGTACACTCTTCTCCATCTCCTCACTGTGGGTTGCTCGACAGCATTCACATCCTCACCACCCTCAGCCTCTTCCACAAGTAGTTGTATGGTAGCTATTGCAGCCCCTAACATTTTGCAGCTGTGAGTGTTAAAAATTCCCCACTTGTTTACACTGGTGGTGCAGAATGTGGGAAAAACCAGAGGGGTAGGTGTTTACATAGTTTATAGTAGTGTTCTGGGCTGGTCTGGTCTGTGTAATTGGCTTATTCTGATACATTTCATCTGCCAGCTAAGTTACTTCTCCTTGATTACCTTACTACTGCTGTTTTCCCTTCCCATTGCCTTCCTGTTTCAGCCCGTGTGCACGCCACACAGAGTGCTCATATGTGCACACTGCTTCTATTTCCTGGTTTAACCTCTTTTTTCTTCCTGTATGACCCTGTGTGTAGCGTGCACACCCGCTTAGGCTTTGTAATGACTGCTAGGCAGGTTTAGACACACCCCCTAGCTTAGCTGTGCTACACCAGGAGCAACCCCGGGCCACAGGGCTCCAATCCGCTTACAGTATGCCTGACACACACCCCCCATGATGTCACCTACCTCCTAGGCTTGCATCCAGCTATTCATACTCTTACACTGTTGGGACCTGCCTCACATCCTGGGGAAAACTGGGATTCACTATCCTTCCCCTCATTTACATAGGATTGCCTGCTAATGCATAGTTACATGTCTCACACTGAGCCTCCCCACTTAACAATCACTACTCACTGGCCATGTTGTCTTCTGCTTGCCATTGAATTGCATGGCAGAATACTGATTTTAGTTGGAATGCTTAATTTATGTTAGTTTTGTTATTTTCACCCCGATCCCATTTGCACGCCGCTGCCCTACGCTTATACAGCTGGGATCGGCTAATAGGAATTAAAAGTTGATTTTTAAAATTTTTGTACTGTTTGCAATGCCACTGGCCTTATACTTGGCCATTGGCATGCTTACTACATGATATGCAGCCTTTATTTGGGGCTGTCATAGCTCCATTTTGGATTTTGCAGACATGTACTCGGTTACTAACCGAGTACATTTCTGCTGATTGTACTAGTCCTGCATGGACAGTCGCAAGCTTCCTGGATTGCAGATTCACCTCATTTGCATAGATTTCTCCTGCAAATGGTGTGATTTGCATTCAAGGGCTTCATCCGTGCAAGATTAGTGCAGGAGTGCAGGCTGTTTCTCAATCACACGGTGGACATATTGCCTGCGTGGCCTCCTGCACCGATCTTGCATGCCATGCAAATCCCACTTCAAAAGCCCTTAAGATCCACCCATTAATCCTGCCTCACTTCCTCCCTCACCTTCCCACTTGCTTAACCTTTTCCTATCTGCTCCCTACGCACACACTTAACCCATCTTACCTACCTCCCTACATCCTAACTTCTACCTCCACCCACCCCACACTAAAGCTGTCCCATGACAACTTCATCTGTTTTCAAACTTCATTTTTCTTTTGTGATAAAAAAATGTACATCCTTGTATGTTGCAAATGATGATAAACCATGCACTCCCAGGTCTGTAATTCATAGGTGCATAATTGTATTCTAGGCTAACAATTACCAGGGCTTTTATAAACGTAGGCATGCAATCCAACCCATTTCAGTCCCTATGTATCATAGGTGTTTATTAGTAACAATGTTTATAGGTTTATAGTTGTATACTAGTTAACAACCTAATATAGGAAGCTGAGTCAACACATGACTAAACACACACTTTTCAGTAATGGAAACAACAATAAAAGCGGTTAAAACATATATCTTTACTTCATACAAAATGGTAAGCACTTTCACAACTCTCCTTGTTGCTTCATCGGGAGAGTTGTAAAAGCACTTACAGTTTTTATATGAAGTAAAGATATATGTTTTAACCACTTTTATTGTTGTTTCCATTACTGAATAGTGTATGTTTTGCCATGTTTAGCCATGCGTTGACTCTGTTTGCTGTTGGATTGCTTACATACAAGTTATGGAGCAGAGCATTTACTGCATTGGTCGTACCACTTGGTTTTGTAATATAGGAAACTTCTGATAAACTATATATTGATACCATGCCAAAAAAAAAAAAACAGTATTTGCTGCTCCTGGAGCTCAGGTTGTGTCTGAAAAGAGTCAACAGACCACCTACCCAATTATCAAATAAACAAATAAATATTGGCAGCCAAACATCAGAATGTACTGTTTACATTTTTTTAGTATGTATTGACTGTAATTACAAACTAAAGGTTTGTTTTCCTTACTGCACATTATGAAGTCTAAAATAGAAAAGGTAAATAAATGGTAACGTCCTTGCTTTATCTCACAGTAACACATATAAAGATGAAAGTTTCATCTATAACACACTTGTATTTTATTATAGACCATATTTAAGTCTTCATGCCTACATGTAAAGCAAAACTCTTTCCTGTGATCTTTGATTTCAGATGCATTAAGTGCCACAGAATGTGAACTGTTAAATGCATCAGTTGTATAGCATTTGAGTTGTAAGGAAATATTCATGTTCAGCTGTTATTTTATGCCAGTAAAAGTGTTTTATTGATAAAGTACTGTCTGTCTTCAGAATTTTTTTTCTTACTTAGTATGTCCTGTACCTTAACAATAAGAATCATAAATTATATACTACATTTATGTAAATAACTGATATGTTGACAGTTGTACACATTAGCATTTATTTAGCTCTTCAGAGAAAAAAAAAAACATGTTTGATTCTGATAAGAGAAGAAGAAGAGATTTATGTACTGGTGTACGATTCCTTGTGACCTAAGAAAATATTTGCTTATTTGTTTAAAATCAGTATGCCATAACTCTTTGCAGTATCTAAAATATACATGTTTATGAGTATGTATATCTTTGTTAGATAAAAATAGGGAAAATAAAAAGTGAAATATATGTTTTACTTATTAAAAGTCTTTAAAATTATAATATTGTATAATGAAAGGTGTGCTTTTCCTGTGATTGATCAAATCTTAAACTATAACAACAGGTAACTCCTTAGTCACAAACTATTGATAACACAAGTTCCTGTAAAACAAACTGCACAAAGAAAGTTGGCATTTTTGTTGGGGGTGCAAAGTTACCATTTTATGGGGACAAGTTCCCTGCCCTTCCCACTTTGAGGGCTTTGCAATCCCACTCATCCTTCAATTAAATATTTTAAATCCATAGTCACAAAACCATGGAGAAAGCAGACTCACCCTGCAAGGGTGAACACAGTGACTACATGAACTGCGATTTCACAGGCACTAACATAAGAAATGTGGTCACGGAAATGTATCACCAAGGAATCATGAACAAGGAAGCAGTAGCACCCAACCAGATACATACTAAACACTCACAGGATAACCCTTGGAGTGCTGTAATTATTAGGAAAAAAGTAAATGTCTTCCATTTTTCTGCAGAGATACGATTCTGAAAGAGATAAACCTTTTTGACTAATTCTACTGAAAAATAAATACTGACATATCATTTTCCACCAAGTATGGACAACCTATATTTTGTGACGTCAGTTTCATGGCAATGCATTCCAGAGACAATAGGAAAAATCATAGTTGTTTGCATTTCAGTGATGTTATGTTTTTGGGTTGCAAAGGACTGAACTGCGTTCCACAGAGAACTGTAATTGGTGCTTGATTAGTGAAGGGCATATATAAATTCAGGCATGGCTGAGGGTATGCCTGATGTAAGAGTCCGATAGTATTATACAGTGAAAGGTGATTGATATTCATCAAATGTACAGGCTAATTTCTATAGTCAGCATGCTCATTGTAAATTTGGTAGTACCAATCACAAAAAGTCCTCTCACCATATCTGCTCAGCTGACAAAACAAAAAGATGAGCTACTCGCGTCTCACAGCGCCCTTACCACACATCGGTGTGTGCCCCTTCTTGTTTTAGTGGTATTGGAATCTAATAGTACTGAAAGAGCAAGAAGGGGTATACATTGGTAAACAACAGGGAGGCTTTCAAGAAGTGTGCATTTTGTGTATCTTGACTGCTGCGTTTTACTGAATTCTGTTTAAGCATGGGGATGTACATGCCCAATACATGTGCATTACATTGGTCAGACGTCCAGTTGCTACCACATCACGTAGAAGAAAACTAAAGTTCCATCATACAATGATATTATTAAAAAAAAATAAGCATTTTTTTTCTCTTAAGTAATGTTGATGTATAGTAGCAATAATCATCTGCTTTGTATGAGTAGTGCAGGATTTGTATATGAGGCTTTGTTTGATCACATGGGCTTTACCCTCATGATCAAACCACATCAGCCATGCGTTTGCATTACCAAAACACAGTCATAGCACAGAGAGCACAGAAACAAAACAAAACAAAAAAAAATATGTAGTTGGATTTCGCAACCACAGTAAATATAAATTTGAGTTCACAGGGACATACCTCCCAACTGTACCGAATTACTCGTTTTTTACCATGCCATGATTCCTCAGTGGCATCCCCTAATTTCCAGATTTCCCTGCTTTTTATTTAAATTTTTTTATTTCTGGCTTTTTGTGAGCTGACATCATCATATGCACGATGACATCAGCTCCGTGAAATCTTCTGTCGGAATTGAGCTAGCTCATGCGTACATTTCCACCCCTGGAACTTTATGGTGCCTGTGACAAAGCTGGAGGTATTTGCTGGGCCTGAGAGGGAATGTTGGTTGTGTTTCTGTTTATGCTGAGCCTGTGAGGGAATTGAAACAAAGCTACAGGTATTTGTTGACAGTTGCAGTATTTAGTTTATGAGAAGGAAGTGTGTGTGTGCGTGTGCGCGCATGTGCATGCGTGTGTGTGTGTGCGTGTGCACGCACACTTGTGAGTAGCCAACATAACCTGGTAATGTGTAAGTAAAAAATTTAATTTTAAATAAAATTAATTTCTCAAAGTGTCTGAACTGGGAGATTTGTATCTCAGTACAGCTAAAATGGTTTCAGAGACAGCAAATTCAGTAACTGAAAAATATGAATACAAGGTGATATCCAGAAATTTGTTATGGGAAAATTGTTTACAGTCTGCTAATGATTCAAAACGTTGTTCATAATTAGCTGTTCGCCTGCTTAGTTTCCTTTCCTCAGAAAGAAGAGATTAAAAATTGTCCTGTCCTTGTCTACATGCAGATATAAACTTTGCTGCAACAGTAAGAGAGAGTATTTCTGCATAGAATAAATGAAATTAGTTACTTTGGTTGCAATTATATTAATAAAGGGATATGTATTTTCTAAAATTAAGCATTAAAAGAGTATCTGTAATTGAAGGTTTTCTAATAGACCGACAAGCTGATATGATTGCTTTTTATATAACTGTGAAGTCAGTGACTTAAATAAAACTGATAAAACAAGGACAAGTGACTTAAATAAGTTTGCTAGGTAAATGTTTATGGTGGTTCACTCTGATATTAATGAAACTGGTTGTTGCCAAATTAACAATATAGAGTTCTATAATTTTAATTTGGGTACAGATAACAAGACCCTAAAGTCCCTACCCACCACCACTTCCACATTTATGCCTCATATTTTTGTTCTGTTCCTCATAAAATCTGTGGTTTTGTGGCAGATCAGTGAAGGACTGAATTCACTAAATAATAACATGCATTTGAATTTCAGACTTTGAAATGTATCCCTATTTTTGTGGTTGTATTCCCCCATTATTGTATTTGTCCAGGTTGAGAGCTATGGTGAGAAGTGAGAACTGAATTCACTAAATGATATCCATTTAAGTTTCAGTCTTGCAATCTTTCAGGAAACTGCTGGTCTGGCAGAGTGGTATGTTACTCTGACTGCAATGTACAGAGACCTAGGTTTGAAACTTGGTAGTGAAACGTGTGGCGATAACACAGCATTTTATTCTAGCAACTTTTCAAAATTATACAAACAATGTTTAAAATGTGTCCCTAGTTTTTGCCCCCCCCCAATACATTTTGGCTTTTTCCAAATTTCTTTTGCTGCAAAGCTGAGAGATACAACTGAGTGCTGAGTTGATTTTACAAGGAGCTGAGAGCTTCAGGGGAAGAGATGTTTAGCGCTGCTTATGCAATGTCTGCTTACATTGTTAATAGCATAACAGATTAAAAGCTTGCTTTTGATGCAGACAACTGTGGGTTCTACTCCCACAGTAGAGAGATGCATTGATGATACTGTACTGTGTTGTTGCACTTTTAAAGAGGGTGGGTGTAACAAGTCAAGGGTGTAGCTACAGATACAACAGAAGTGAAAAAATGTCATGCACAAGGGCATTTGTGCCTCAGTAGAAAGAGCAAAAAATATCATTAACCCAAATTCAGGAACAGAAAATCAGAATTATTATGTTCCGTGCTGCATTATAAGAAAAATATTTTAAAACAAGTACAGTACATTTTCCAGCATTCAGGATACAACACATATTTTTTCCACTGCAAACAGTGGAGAAGCAAGAGTGGCCAGTTAACAGCACCTGGATTATAGTGATAGTTTTGACGCTTCAGGATGAATGTAGGAGAGGGTCTGTCATTACCTGGACTAAAAATTGGAAGTCTTAAAACATGCAGTTCGCCTAGTTTATTTTGTTGTGCATTTACAGCTATCGAGTTGGTCTGATAACACAAAATCAGAGTAAGTCAAGCAAAAAAACTGAATTTGAAAATAAGTTCAAGAAGCTGTGCAAGATGCCCATGGCTTACACTATATATATATATATATATATATATATATATATATATATATATATATATATATATATATATATATCTGTGTGTGTGTAAGTAGACTTTTAAGATGGAAATGTTCTGAATTGGGCAGTTGTATCATTATTGGTTTATGCATTTTGTTTCATCGCCTACTGGAAAAATGTTCAAGCAAATTTAAAATGGGCTCTAATTTTTTTGTATTATACAAGGAATATCATTTAATAAAGCCAGGAAGGTATATCAAAGAACACATGTGTGTTTCTTGTTTTGTGCAAGGGGCCTATTATTTGAAATCAGTCCAAAGGTAATCTTTATCCACCACTGGCCAGATGCATTTTCTTTGGATGTGGTGTGTGTTTCAATGTTGTTTCAATTAATGTGAGATTCAAGGGCAGAAAAGTGTTAATGCCAAGTCTATTTTCATTATGAGATAGTATTGCTTTGTTTAGCAGATGTCTATTAGTGTTTGTGCATTGTGCTATAAAATGTAAAAATAAAATACAAATAATCATTTTAGAAGTAAAGCTGTATGCACATCAGTATTTATGGTAAATGGGGCAAAACAGCCAGGTAATGGGACATTGGAATGGCTGCAGGGGGACTCTGGTGCCATATTTTGGTTGTCTGTTCTTCAGTTTGTGTTTGAAAGTTGGTATCCTACAATTCCGTTGGAGTGGGTGGAGTTACATAATTATGTATGTAAATGTTATGTTAATCAGTGTACAGATTTGTACCTATTTTTCATGGGCCTTGTCCATATTTTTGATGTTTCCAGGTTGAGAGGTATGTATGAATAACTGGGATGGGGTGGAAATGTGGGGAAAAGGCATTATAATGCCATTTTCATTTTAACATCATAGCTGCCAGCCACTATAGTATACAATCTCAATGCATACTATACCATACTATACCATATCTATAACTGTTAGTAAGAAGTGCTCCATGCTAGAACAGCACAAGTGAAATGTAAATTTATCATTACTCATGTCTGTGCACAGGCTTGTGCTTTGCAAAAAGAAGTGATTTTACATAACAATTTGTGCTTTGTCGGCAGTGTGTCTTTACTGAGGAGGAGAATCACATTAAGGGGCATTAACTGCTTAGGTGTACCACATAATATGGAAAGTCATGGCTATGAATTAATGTGAGGGCATCTTTCTGAATAATCCCTGCGGATGTGAAAGCAGATGAGGATTGACATTAAATATATCTGTGTAGAGGAAGGATGTGTAACTGAGTGGTGTAGTGCAGATTACACTCACATAGAGAGCAGAATCTTTTAATCTTTTTCTGACTATGTAGCCCAGCGAGGAGGGGTGTATCATCCATCTATATATGTCTGTTAGAATACTGTAAAGGTATAGGTGAGGATATTCTTCTCACTACATGTGCTATGGAAGGAGAGGATTACCTTAATTTGCTGCATGTACTAGTCCTCATATATACATGAGGAAAGAGGGTATAATAAAGTATTGAGGATAGACATGTACAGTGAGCCAAGGCTGTAGATTATGCATGTATATGTGGAAGAATTAGATGCTCTCGGGAGGGGAACTTGTTCTGTTAACTCCACAATATTGAGTCAGCAAAGTAGGACACAGGATGGAGGCCTCTGCTAATCTACCAGGGAAAGGTTATATTTTTTTGTTCATATATACTGCTGTTTGCCTCAGACCTTAGAAAGTTTGTATTGCATAGCACATACCTCTGCTTCTTGTTATAGAATTAATTTGGAATTCTTCATGAAACCCCAATAAATGATGTAAGATATTTATACAACAGTGGGTTATGTGATATTATACAATGACCCCCCATTAATATTCAAAAACGTGCAGGCTGATTGGTCAGCGTGCACATTGTAAATCAATTATAGTAATGGAAAAAAGGTCTGGTCGCCCGGACTTTTTCCATTACTATAACTCTTTTTTTAAGCAACGGAGAATGCAAGATCTATGTTGCTTCATACTGTCTTGCTATGTTAAACGAGTTTAACATAGCGAGACAGCTTTAAAAAAAGCAACGGAGATTCTCCATTTCTTTTTTTAAAGCTGTCTCGCTATGTCAAACTCCTTTAACATAGCGAGACAGTTTGTAAAAAGCAACGGAGATCTTGCTTTCTCTGTTGCTTTTTTCAAAACTGTCTCACTATGTTAAATGGGGTTAACATAGCGAGACAGCTTTAAAAAAGCAACGGAGATTCTCCGTTGCTTTTTTTTAAAGCTGTCTTGCTATGTTAAATCCATTTAACATAGCGAAACAGTTTGTAAAAAGCAACGGTGATCTTGGTTTCTCCATTGCTTTTGCCCACAGCTCTGATGTACTGCATAGGCATATGAATGCGCAGTACATCAGAACTGCCGCAGAATACCAGACAGCTGCGGAAGGGCAGCAAGGAGGCATTATACAATGCCATTATTTAAGAAAAGTTATTATTTTTTTCTTAAATAATGTCATTGTATAATAGCAATAACCCACTTCTGGGTGTGGGTAATGCTGGATTTACCCATGGTTGGCTTTGTTTGGCCAGTCGGGCTTCGCCCTCATGACCAAACCACACTAACCGTGGGTAAATCCAGCATTACCCACACCCAGGCATGGGTTATTGCTATATTAGACAAAGGGTATGGAGTCATTGTAATTTCTCTGATCAGAAGTTTTAAAGACACTGTGTTGACATACAGTTTACTTAGTTGGCATACATAGGCTAATATAACAGAAACAACTAATGGACTGCTAGGTACTACTTATGTGAATAAAGAATGATTCAAGGAGAATATGATTGGAAGAGTCGTTACAGAGCATGAGGAAGGAAATGGAAATTAGAACTATCAGGCATGTAGGACAAGAGAATGCATGCAAGATGTTTGGAAGATAAACTGAGCACATGAGGCTGTTGGCAGAGGTGAGACAGAGAAAGAAAAAAAGTCAGACTGAGGTTAAAAGGCCATCTTTTATAGAAGGTTTGTAAAACAGTTGCCAGGATCATATTGGCTAACCAGAAGATATAAAATAGATTATACATAAAAAAATAGCTGTGCTATATATTTCTACATAATTATATGATTAATATACAGTGCACTTATGGTAAAACAAAATGGAAAGGGACTAAATGTGTAGTTGTAAGGAAAAGAGTTGGTGATAACAAGAGCAAAACTGGTTAGGGGAAGATGATAGAAAAATAATAAAATGAGGCAAAAATGTGGGGTGTCTTTGTTTCCTAATTATCAGTTCCTTAAAAATCATTTCTATTACAGCAAACAATGTGACTATTTATGACTCCTGTGCACTATTTGATAGAGATTCCCCTTTACCCAATGAATGTGCAACCAAGGATCTGGTGTGTATATATATATATATATATATATATATATATATATATATATATATATATATATATATAGATAGATAGATATAGATATATATGTATGTATATATATATACATATATATATATATATATATATATATATATATGTATATACATATATATATATATATATATATATATATGTGTATATATATATATATATATATATATATATATATATATATATATATATATGTATATTTATTTCAGAGGTGTGGGGTTTTGTCCTGTTTCATGAAGGGATAAAATGATACATGGATACATGTAAGTCACTGCTAACAGACACCACCATTTATTTTATAAAAAGTAAGTGCTTTTTTCTTGATTATCATAAAAGACGTTATCAGATAGTGCTAAGTAACTAACACAAGAAATGTAAAAGCTAATGAGCAGTCACATTACTTCCTGAAGTTCATTTCTTAAAGTGACACTGTAATATTAAGTTAAAACCATTTATAAAAAATCAGAATAACAATTCCAAGCTAAATAAACATTCAAAATTGAAGCATAAAATCATGTAATGAAAGAGGAATAAAACATTAATTTTTAAAATTATAGTTTCATAGCCTGGAAGCTTTTAGTTTTAATAGACAGACAGTAGATGAACCTATACTGAGCCTTGGGGTACTGCCTGCATTAAGCCTTAACTGCCAATACAACTCTTTCTTTTCTAATAGCAGATCTCATGGTCATCCCCCCCCTCCTTGGGTTCATGTTTAGTTGTTCTAGCACCACAAATTTAAACTCATGACTGGGACAGTTGATAATACATTTAGATAATGCACATTTGTTACTCTTCTTTTTGATCTCATAAAGGTATTCATAAATTATTTCTTTTAACATACACTCAGTTTTACCAACATAGACTCCACAGCAGCTCTGGCACAGAGTCAAGTAAACAACACCTTTTGTTAAACAGTTATATCTTCCTATTACTTTAAACCACTATTTTTTTTATTATGAAATGATCACAGCAAAGTATATTTTTGCAATAATTACAACTCCCACATTGATACATTCCATAAATAATGTCATCTCTCTCTTTCCTTTTCTGAAATTCAAAAATATGTTTAAACGTTAAACCTTTTCTGTATATAGTAAGGGGCCTGTCACCTAATGTTTCTTTTCTGGGCAAAGTGTCATTCATGATGGATCAATTTTTATTTAAAGCCCTCCTTATTTGCTCGTGGTCCAAAGAAGAAGTAGTACTGAAGCTACATGTATAATCAGGCTTAAAACCATCCTGCAAGGTCTCAGAAGGCTCATAGATAATAGTCATTGTGTGTTAACTCTATCTTCCATTAAGATGGGAAGTTATTTTTCCTTTTAGTAATAACTTTGTACAGGAAATTGTCAATAAAGGCTTCAGGTTAACCCCTCTTGAGAAACATAGTCTTATGTTTATCACATCATCTATGAAGTCATTAAACAAGGTTAACATCTGTGCTGTAAGCATCAAATTATCTCTTTACTACTGCCTTCTTTTGCTTGGTGGGGTGTGAATTAGAGAAGTGCAAAACATAATTAGAATAGGTGGGCTTCCTGTACATTCTAGAAATGATTTTTCTTTGTTGGTATTATCTTTTGCCAGCATGATGTCTAGATAAGAATACTATTCTCCTGCATCATGAGTACATTTTAAAAAGTCTGTAGTGCTATTAATGTAGTCCAGGAAAGCAGGAATCTTATTAATGTCATGCAGGTACCACGTGTAGAGGATTATTTATTTATTTATTGCATTTGTTTACCAGGATAGTCAGCCTGGCCTAGGTGAGCCCATTTTCAGTGAAGATCTGGAGAGGAAAGCTCCACATAAACCGACAATACATACAAGAAAAATAACACATATTATAGAGTAAAATACAGTTACAATGGAGTAAACATTGAAATTGACACTAGCACAGAGTATATATAGCCACACTACATTAAGAATAATATAATCCCAATGGTTCAATATTATATACATATTTATATACTTCTACATTGGGTAGCATTATTAACATTGATGGTGCCATGAATTTTGGAATTCATTGTTAAGAATTTACTCCTTTCCTGCTCTATCATGACTACATTAGCAAATAAAGACCCGCAAGTAGATCCCATAGCCACACCTTTTTTTGAACAAAATATTGATTTTCAAAATAGATGTAATTATTTATTATACAACACCAAGTCAAGCAGTGCAGTAAATGAATTAATTTTATCTGGGGACAAGTCAGTACCGTTACTAAGAAAATCCATAAATTATTGCTCCCCTGTGGAGGGTGGGAATACTGTAAACAAGGCCTTGATGTCAGTAGTTTAAAAAAAATAAGAGCAGCATCAGAAATCAAGTTGTTACATTTTTTGAGAAAGTCCCAAGAGTCTTTGCACAAATGTGCAACCTTCTGTACTGCTCCTTTTAGATGGTGGTCCAGGTATACCGCCATGGGGGAAGCAATGGAACACCCAGCATCCACAATGGGTTGCAGTGGTAGATTTTGTCTGTTCTTATGTATTTTAGGTACCTCAAATATAGTTGGTACCATAGGGTATTTCATATTCAAGTAGTTAAATTCATCAAGATTAATTTGTTCTTGCATCAACACATCATGCATTGCCATATGAATATTTCTATATGCGATATTTAGTTCATTTTTTGAGACTTGGTTGTAAGCATCTTTGAATAAGATGTTGTACACTTTATCCACATTCCATATTGTCTGTAACAGCAATACCCCTCCATCTGGTTTCCTGATTCTTATTTTAGAAGTTCTCAAAGAATTCAATAAACCTGTTTCCTCTTCTATTAAACTGGAACCTTCTACCCCTATGATAGACTGAAAGGTAGATCTCAAGTCCAATTCACACATTTTTTTCAAATAGTTGTAAAACAGGATGCAGGGGTGGATTAAAAATGCTAGGCAATTTCAAACTTTGTGTCACTGGACCACTTTGTTCATACAGAATACTCAAATTATGTTTCCTTACATACATTTTTAAATCAGTAATAGTTTGAGCAATAGTGGACCTTTTGCCCTTACAAATGTCAAACCTTTAGAAAACATGTCAGCGTGCCCCTTATTGATGTTATAGGAACTTAAATTAAATACATTAATATCACCTGTTTTGCCAGTCACCACTTTGCATAGTTCTCTGGAATTAAAATAGATTGTTTCACTGATCAATGTTTCAATGATTTCTTCCTCTGCTCTGTTTTCTGCCATTCCCTCAGATACTGTGGTGTGTAGGTCTGCCCCTGCCACTGTCCTCTCATCTCGTTACTTCCCTTTCAACCATTCAGATCTCTGGGGGGGGATGGAAACTCTAAATGGTATTTCCCCAGGTTTTCCTCTCTCTGCTGTGTTCCATTGCTAACATGTGCCATGTCTTGCACTGGTTTATTTTGTTAGTAATTATTTCAAGTGAGTTTCCTACCCCATTCTTGCAACTAAGCTGGTTTCTGGTAGGCCTTATGGTCCATGTAACCCACTCTGTCTCTTTCTATTTTTTTATTTTCCTTTCCTTCATTCTTTCAATTTGGACATCAATGGAATAAAAAATATGAGAATGCTGAATTTTATAGGGTTTATATCAGAACATCGAACGCAGACTTCATAGAAGCTGAAATCATTGAACAGGCATCATTGAACGCTGAAAACATAGAATCCCTCACAATGGTAAGCCCAAATGGGGACATCACACCGTAAGGGTGTAGGCAGGGAGGCAATCCCCCCTGCTCCCCCCACATGGGGGGTTGCACCACCCACACTCTCTGCTACTTAAATATACCAACTCTGAGATCATGCTACAGTGTAGGAAATGGAAATCTTCCATTTCCACACTGTAGTGCACTGAAGTCCGATCTCGAGAGTGGTATACCTAAGTGGCAGGGGGTGCATGGGGTGCAAGAGGTCTTGCCCCCCTGCATGGAGCAAGTTGTAGTTCATCTGCAGTCCACAATTTTTTTCCCCCAACTTCGATGTTTCAGCCTTCGATGATTTCAGTTCGATGATATCAGTTTCAATGAAGTCTGCGTTTGATGTTCTGATATACACCCATTTTATACTGGTCATACAAACAGCCTTCAGTGATGGACTTGTCAAGCAAACTAATTTCATTGCTCAAAGCATCAATTTGTTTGGCAATATGCTTGACTAAGAGCTCCATGAACTCACACCCATGTGTATTAATTCATTCACTCCAATGGAACTCTGGAAGTTTGCACTGTAACTTCCAAAGGACGGAGCCTAAGCCTTTTGACATAATCAAATTATGAACTCACAATTCAAACAAATGTTCATATCTCTGGAACCATAGGGGTTATGAAAGAAGTATAAATGGCAAACTCTTCAGCACAAACTGTTTTATAGTGGTAGTATTCTTAGGTTCTAGGTCTTAAACTGAATTTTATAGGTCACAGTAAACAGTAATTATTCAGTTTGTAATATTTTGTAAACAGTTTACAATATTTCAGCAACCACTTAAGTTACACACATACTGTCAGCAGCATTTTATTCATCTAACTGAGAGCTTTCATATGAGGCTAAGTAGTTCTGTCTGTGTTACTTGGTTGTTGAGATATTTAGAAAAGTGAAAATTATACCTATATAAATTAATATCATAAAACAGCATTTAATATATTTTTACATGCACCAGATAATGGTCAAATAATAATGCAGTAGAGTTTCCCATTGTGTAAGCTTTAAGATGAAATCCTTTAAATCCTTGTACATAGCATGGTTTTGGAATTATTGATGCAAATATGAACAAGCAATATTTGATGCCCAGAGGCATCAGTAGGAGTTAACTGCAAATACACCTGGAAGTGTCACTTGGATGTAATGAGTTAAACAGCTGGAGCAGTTCCTGATACAGTGACAAATTGTTAAGAAGACCAGTGAGGTATCTCCACTCTCTAAGTCCCTTAGGGACCCTATTACTTTTAACAGATTCCAAAAGATAACTGTTCTCCAACTGTAACTTACGTATTTTAAATGGTTTATATTCAATTTCCGTTATCTGCTCAGTAAGGCTACCAATATCCCTTGATGCATCATGGCTAAAATCTTACTTTTTTTTCTAGCCATTCATCTTCCCTCAGGACTGTGTGTATGGCCAAGAAAAACATGTGGTACATTACCTATGCCATTAACAGGAACATGGCTGTCCATAGCAGCTGATACTTCCTTATTTCTAACAGTGTTAAAAATAGGATAAAGTCCAAAGGGTAATCTGTCATGGTCTATATTACAACCACAAAAGTCCTAGTCAGTGAATACGGAATCATCGACACATTACCTGAACCACGAATACACCGAATGCCCTAAACCGCGAAATTAAAAATCTCGAACAGTCATAGTCATCCAACCCCACTGTGCACTACATACTACCTACCCAAACAAAATAAATAAACCGCATACATACACTAACCAAAACCCTACTTCTAACCCTACACTAAACCTTACATTACTATCTATGCACTTACCTTAACCTGCACCCGAACCCTAAGGTCCGTAACTATCGCACACTTACCTTACGGAGCTATACCCAAACAAAATAAATAACCCACACACATGCAGTTAACAAAACCCTACTTCTAACCCTACACTATACCTTACATACATTACTATCTATGCACTTACCTTAACCTGCACCCTAACCCTAAGGTCTGTAACTATCGCACACTTACCTTATGGAGCTATACCGCAGAAGGGCCAACCATGACGATTCGATATTTTCAGATTTTGCGCTTCAGGATGATTGGTGTTTTCACGGTTTGATGTATACATGTCAACATTTCCATATTTGGGTAAGTGGACCTTCGCGATTTCAATAGGGAACCATCTGTCATTATTGCATTCTCTTGTGCCTGGTGTCTGTATAAACTGCAGTTTCTGCAATAAATGTTGAACTACCAAAGTTAGATTACCTAGTGACCATTGTAATTCCTCAATTTCCAACTCAGGAAAAAGTGGCTGGGAGCAATTGGGACTAACCGTAGCCATACCATGTAAATAACACAAACAAACTGATAAAACAGCCAAAAAAAACAAAACAACAAACCAATGAATAAAATGATATATGGATGCACTTAATTCACTGCAAACACACAGCGCCATTTATTTTATAAACTGAATATGCACTTTCATCTTGAATATCTAAAAGACTTCATCAGATATTGCAAGTTAACAAACACAGGAAATTTAAAAGCTAGTGAGCAGTCACATGACTTCCTGAAGTTCATTTCTTAAAGTGACACTGTAATATTATGTTAAAACCATTCATAAAAAGTCAGCATAACAATTCCAAGGTAAATAACCATTCAAAATTCAACCATAAAATCATGTAATAAATAATAGTTCCATCGCCTGTAAGCTTTCAGTTTTAATAGACAGATAATAGATGAAGCTTCTTTGGGCCCAGGTGTACTGCCTTCATTAAGCCTTAACTGCCAACACAACTCTTTCTTTTCTAATAGCAGATCCCATGGTCATCCGCCCCCCATGGGTTCACATTTAGTTGTTCTAAAACCATAAATTTAAACTCAGCATCCGGACAGTCAATAAATTGTTTAGATAAGGCATTTTTCTTACTCTTCCTCCTGATCTCATTAATGTGCTCATAAATTATTTCTTTTAACATAGGCTCAGTTTTATCAACATAGAACCCACAGTAGCTCTGGCACAGAGTCAGGTAAACAACACCTTTTGTTACACAGTTATAGCTTCCTTTCTTGTTGAACTGTTGTTTTTTTACTTGAAATGATCATAATAAAGTATATTTTTGCAGTAATTACAGCTCCCACATTGACGCATTCCATAAATAATGCCATCTCTCTATTTCCTTTTAAGAAATTAAAAAATATTTTTAAAAGTTAATCCTTCTCTGTATATAAGTAGACTATCACCTAATTTTTCTTTTATGGGCAAACTATCATTCATTATGGACCAATTTTTATTTAAAACACACTTAATTTGCTCGTCGTTTGAAGAAAAAGTAGTAATGAAACCAATTTTATAATCAGGCTTAAACACAGCCTGCAAGGGCTCAGAAGGCTCATAGATAATAGTCATTGTGTGTTAGCTATATCTTCCATTAAGATGGGAATATAAATGTTATTTTTCCTTTTATTAATAACTTTGTACAGAGAATTGTCAGTAAAGGCTTCAGGGTACCCTCTATTGAAAAACATAGTTTTTGTCACATTCTTCTATGAAGTCATTAAAGAAGGTTGCCATCCATGCTGCACACACAAATTGCCCCTTTACTACTTCCTGCTTTTCCTTGGTGGGGTGTGAACTAGTGAAGTACAGAAATTAATTAGAATAGGTGGGCTTCATGTATACTCTACAAATGATTTGTCAGCATGATGTCTAGATAAGAAATACTATTCTCACCTGCATCATGAGTACATTTTAAAAAGTCTGCAGTGCTATTAATGTCATCCAGGAAAGTATGAATCTTTTTAATGTCATCCTTACACGCTATAAAGATGTCATCCTTCCATTGTATAATGATGTCATCCACGTGCCTCGTGTAGAGGTACCATGAATTTTGGAATTCGCGGTTAAGGACGCACCTCCTTTCCCACTCTCCCATGATCAAGACCCACAAGCAGATCCCATAGCCACACTTTTCTTTTATTTTGAACAAAATATTGATTTTCAAAGTAGATATAATTATTATATATCACCAAGTCAAGCATTGTAGTTTCAGCTGTTTTACCTGTTTCATGAAGGGGTAAAGGGTTGGCTTGTCCTCTTACAAAGGGTTGGCTTGTCCTCTTACAAAGAAAAAAGAACATTTTTGATCCACACTGTTGAAGTGATTATTATTCTTATGATTTATTCAGATGTTATCAACTTGGTCTTACATGGTGAATGCTAAAGATGAGAAAAAGGAAGTGTGACCATGTAACACTCACTTTACGGTACACTTTTACCTGCATTTCTTAAAAACATGTTTTTGTTAGCAAATATAAATGAAACAGGTACTAAATGTCATGCTCAAGTGTGCAAAGTTCAGTATTACTCATGGTTATAATCATATGACCAATGAGCTAGTAAAGGTCACATAAAATATTGTTAAAATAATTACCGTATCATGTAAGTCTATGCAATGTACTTTAATGAAAACGATTTGTGTTAAATGGATTTATCTTACTTCTCTATAGCTGTCAGCTTAACTACATAGAAAGCTGAAAGTGTTTGGTTCAATAGGATAGTCCTTACTGAGGGGTGAGAAATGGGGAGATAAGAGCAGAAATGCGGGTTACTAGAAATACTGACAAACACTGTACACAAAGGGAGCAAGTCTAGCTATCATGACACTGATGGAAGTGCTGCAGCCATCCAGCAGGGAACCACCCACATGGATGTTCTTTTGTCTCCCTCATACATTTTTTCCCAGCACTCCATTTCTAGACTGTCCTACCCTAGGAGGTCATCTCAAGGTGGCCTGTTGAATGCAGGGTACAGATGTTTGGGGTGTGACTATTGTGACTTCCTCTGGTGATTTTCACAACCATGATTATGATGTTAGGGTGCAGACACATCATGCTAATATGGCCATATTGGTTCTGAGATTTGAAACATCAGGTAAGTATCTGTAACCTTACAACATTATTCTGACATTAATTCTAATAGCCCTTTATGAAGAGCTTTTGGTTCATAGGTAAATACTAGGCTATGAGTCTACAGAAAATTATAACCATAACAAATAATCAGACATCAGAATCAAACCCTGTACCCAGTGAGGTAAAGAACTTAGTCATTATGTCAACCCTGCCCCAAATGCATATCAGATATAGTTTCAGTTTTCTGGAACTGAATTTACATCCATCTCTTGACATAAGCATTGACTAGTTCAGAGCTGAAGGAGCTAATCAAAATAGGCTTACATGATAGAAATAAACATTTAAAAATAAAATGTTTTATGGTTGTAAGTGGCAGCAGCTGAAAAATAATGTGTCCTTTCCCAAAGTGTATAGGTGCAACATTCTGAAGACTGAATAGATTTTTTGGGTATTTTGAAGAGGAAAAGGTTTGTAATAGATATCTGATACCACAAACAAATGGTCTACTATATTACATGTTATATGCATTAATCCAAGAAATATTTTTCATTTCTGAATTTCTGCTGTCTCTGAGCATAAGTAACTTATAATATTATACAGTTTAAACTCATTTGGAAACAAAATTTCCTTTTTAAACAACCAATAAAGTTTCCAACCATTCAGGAGTCCTAAAACTTTGCTAAGGCATGATTCTATTTTAGCACTTTAGATACAGAAATTAATTTCTTGAAAAAGCCATTCATTTTATTTGGGATAAAATAAAAACAAATATATGTCAATTTAAACAAAGTTCCTAAATCGAAGATACATCATTATAGGGGCAACAAATGTTTAATGCTGGCATGAAAGGATGATTAAACGATAGATGAGAATGCATAAAAAGTTGGCTCTAACTTGATCTAGTAAAGTAAAAAATGTGTGGAAATTATTACAAGTAGATTATACTCAGTTGTTTTATAACATTGCTTTTTTATAAAAAATTTGGTTTGTAAAATGAACTCAAGGAAAATAAAGGGGTATTCAGTAAGTGTAAACATTAGAAGATCCATGCTTCCCTTATTGCCATTTATTCTTAAATAATAAAATTGAAATAAATGAAATGGGACTTTTTTGTAAGCAATTAAATTAAAGTAGCTGATCTCTCTGAGACTAACCTATATATAAATTAATACAATATGAATTAATACAAATACCTCACTCAGAAAGATTAATCTGAAAATAGATCTATGTTTATATGCTGTTACAAGAAGCATGTCAGTTTATTTAATGAACAGAATATTTCAAAAAAACCTCTGCACTATCAACATTATGGCCCATATCAGTTGAGTAACAATGACCCTGGTATGTATCAGTTGAATAATGTTGTAGTACATGAAGCAGTACAATTACTCCCTGAAAGTGAGAAGAAGATATACTTGTTAGGCACTTCCTTAGCATGAGACATAATCATTAATAGTACTTAGCGGTGCTTAGCCAAAGCTTATTGCAGACACCTTATGTGCTGTTAAGATCTGATGTCATGCCAAGGACCAGCAGCAGTTAGCAGAGGCCATAGAAGAACCCTATGAAAAGGTAAAACAGCGTTCAAAAGCCATTAGAACATCACTGTGAAACATATCAGAATGAAGTGTCTGAGGTTTGGAAGTCATTAGTCCTACAGAGGAGCACTTCATTTCTGCTTGTTGTCCATGATTCTCAACTGTCCCTCATTTTGCCTTGTACTATTTCCCTGTTTCAAAATGTGTTTTGATTTTCTAGTAAATCACTGTGGATTACACTCCGATAATAATTCCAGACATCAGACTTTCATACTTTTTGTTCAGAAAACCCATGTTGATGTAAAACCTGATGTTCCATTAAAGCAATGTTTACGAACTGTCCTTGACTCTTTTGCTCCCCCTTATTTCTGTTTTTTTCTAGCATTTTAAGCAAAGATTTTGAGAGGCAGGCTGCTGCCAGACAGTACTAAATGTTTACTCAGTCAGTAGAACACTTCCTTGTCCTGTACTGTCCCTTTTTTTTTTTAAATTGGTAACGTATGGAACAGATACAGCTCTGTGCACTACAAAGAATTAGGATCTACGTGCTCTCAACATGGATGCCAAGATTCACCTCTTGACATCCATGTTTCAAACACATAATACATTGCTTATGATCTGAGACCCAATCATAATACCCTGTGTCTTGAATGAATTTTGGTTTGAATTGTCTAGGCACTGACCACACTATTTGATATATATGAGATACTGATACTGCAGGACTGGAAAATGGGCTTTAACTAAATTAATATATGATAGCAAAAGAGACCATGGGATTAGTAAGAACTACAGAACCAGAAAAATGTATGTAGCGCCGGAAGGACTACAGAAAGTTTGGTCACATGACTGCAGCAGAATACAATATTGAGCTGAGTGATTTCAATTAACAGCACTGTGCTTATCAGAGGAATGGCGACTTTACTCGTTAGTAATATGGTAAAGACACTAGACAGAAACTTACAAACTAATGTAACATTTAAAGATTTGCATATGTGTTTGATTCAGCTAAGCATAACCTTTGGATTCACATGTTAGTAATGCTTGAGCCATCAGAACAGATTTTAGCCAAGGTTACCAAGATGACAAATGACAGAGGGTGGTATAATGGATTTCAACAGTAGTGATGAGGGTGTCATAAATATACCCACAACATCCCCTATAAATTCTGCACACAATTACCATGCAAATATGTTATTGTTTATTAAATAACTTGGTTTTATTTTATTTTACTTTTATACTTCTTAAGCTGATGATGTTAAGCTAGGTGGCATTACTAATAAAGACACTGTACATTTGTAGACAACAGTCATTGTCTTATCTGCATGGACTATAATTACTACTTTTAGTCTAAATAGTAATGATGTAAATATTTGTTAGTAAAAGTAAGTATGAATCTAGTTACTGCATATTAGATGAAAGACTTAAATATGTTGCTGGATTTAATGAACTGATAACAAGTGGCTGCATTCATCCAGAAAGTAATCTATTAAAACAGCTGTAAATGGGTGTGGGAGGTAACACTATTTTGAGAACCAGACAATTAGGAGTATTGATACAACCATACTCATATTTAATTAATGAACACTTAATTTGATTGTATTATGTGTTCTTATTTCAAGGGGGGTTTAGAAGTCTAGATGTAGAGAAACAGATTTACTAAAAAGTTAGTTAGGCTTAGAGACTTGCTGTGTATCCCAGAGCTGGCATTTTCTAGGCCAGTACTTTGTTGAGAAGAGGCAGGTGATACAGTTAGCACAACACCTATAAAACTGCTTCTGCTTATTACACCTTTGTGCATAAAGTAGTAAAAGGAGAACCTTGGAAATTATAAAGAGATTTGCACTGTTCACTCAGTTGTTCTTGAAGAGTTAGAACCATATACATTAAAAAAATATGTTTATATTTTAAGTTATTGAACATATTTCACATTTGCATTATGGTTCTACATGTTATAGCTTTTTATTACTCAGCTTTTTTGGTCTTCCTTTCATACATGTGTGAGTTATGAATTATAAACTATGGAAACAGAAGTGGTATGTTGTTGAACTATTTCTGTATAATAAAAAAAAGGATGCCTGCATACATATGATTAGCTAAATGTAATGTATGTAATAACGTGCCATTAATATAATATGTTACTTACCTTTAATTCACTATATTGCAAGGCTTGTTATCATTTATTGGTGGGACTTACTGACTGATCAGGGTTCTTGGAGCTCTTATCGGTGTCATTATTCGTTACTAGCACAGACATCAAAAACTCATTTTGAAGGACTTCTTGATAGTCATACATTTCATCATTTTATGTTTTACATTGATGAGCATTGCATAAAAGCTGCTGTTGTCCCAGGAAACTGACAGCTTCAATCTGACTGCACACTGGTATATATCACAATGAATTATTATTGCTACAGTAACTCATCACTGCAGAATATTTACAAATATTTTTCAGTGAGTGTATTTTTGATAAAGAGTGTACATGAGAATATTACAGATAATAGGTAATTCTAGCTTTGGGAAAAAATATAAGCTAAAACATATGATCCTGTTCTTATTTTTATATCAAAAGCTTTTATTTTTTGAGTATAAACCGATATTCATCAGAAGAAGCAGACAGGATAGGATTGCACTGAAAAATACTCTTCCTGCAATTCAAGAATACACTGTGTTGAGGTGTATAAGCATTGCCCACATTGCCCACACTGTACTCCATTCACTAGTGATTAGTACCATAATTCATAAATATAACCCGCACAACTGATAGCTGCTGTACAGAAGACCAGGCCTCTATGTGAATTATGCATATAACTGCATACTATACTACTGTGCATCTAACCATCCAATCACTGTTGGGATGAGTAGCACATCTTGTGCTTAGAGTTGTGCTGCAGCAGTTGATGGACAACATAGTTGAAACTGTCAATGTGGCTTTTGTTTATATTCATGCTTTTTCACCTGTGTCATGTTTCATCACAAGCATTATATTAAATCCAAGCTATGTATACTATATGCACGTGTACTTCAGCACTGAGCATGCACGCACACACACACACACACACACACACACACACACACACACACACACACACACACACACCAGACATAAACAAGCACAATGCAGACAGTTAAAATGATTGCTGAAATCCAGTTTAAATAATTCAGTCAGTCAGCATTTTCCAGGCAAGATGTGTGTACAGCCCAAAAGAGTGCTGGCAGATGGATTGTGAGCCAACATACTGCAATAATGTAGTAACAGACTTCGGAGGACATTGTAGTTAAAGCACTGGGTTTTAGTAACTGATATTATTTGGATTCTCAGTTCTTGTTATACTTTACTTGAAACCGGACAGTCATTTTAGAAGTAGCATTCATATTTATATAATATTCCCATGTAAGGCATATCAGATCTAAGTCTCCTTTTAGTGCTTAATTTAGCAGGGTAGTACTATACCAATATTCTTCTTGTCATGATTTATGAGGGTAGTTATGGTACATTCCATGCATTTGCAGTTAAGGCTTGTAAGTCTGATAGGTCTGTAATTATCCTGATTGGTTGTAAAGCTACCCTTATGGGTAGGCATTACCACTGCTGCTCACCACTCATCAGGTGCAAAACAAATAGCTAAACTTAGGTTAAACAGTTGGAGGAGTGCTTCTACAAAGGCTTGTTTAACACTACTAATTAAACAACTAGGTATAATGTAAAATCTCATGAAGGGAAATGTTTGTGATATCGGTTAGCACATTCAGTAGATGATCTTTAGAGATAAATGAGGAAGGAAGTGATTTAGATATTTTAAAGCACTGAATAGTAGTCTCAGGGGTGAAGATGGCACTAATTTTTATACAAGAACACTAGCAATGCCAGTTGGGTCAAATTAGGAGGCACCATTAGGAATAAGTTTGAACGATGTAGGCCTTTTTTATAGTTTTAGTTTCTAGCATAGCTAAAGAAGGATTTATAAGTTTCTTCTGCTTCAGAGACCAGCCTAAGTTCATGGGCTCCTTTAGTGGGCCTGTTAGTGTTCTTCAGTTTGTTTTTTAATGCTTTTGATATTATCATTGAGAAAAGAGGTTTTGAATTTTTTAAATGATTTATGGAGTTTCAATCTGTTTTTTATAGTTAATTTATGGTGGTAGACTACCAAGGTAGTTTATTTTTTTCAATTTTCCATGCTAGAGGATTATGGATAGGGACCACTAACTTTAAGCACATTTTTTTTAAAATGAGTGTAGAATTTTTTAAGCTTACTGCTGTATTAAAGATGGGGGGGTGCAATAATAAATTAATTTTGATATTTCATCATAAAGTAGGTTGAGGTTGGCATGTTTGTAATCCTTAATTTCATTAGGGTTTGCTGTAGCAGCTTTTGAAAGTTTAAAGGAGACTTCACAGGGGAAGGAGATATCAGAGGAGTAATGCAAGAGGTGGCAATATTTACAAGAATTACTGCACATAATATAATTCTGAACACTGAATGTAAAATCCATCAATAAGGTATGTATTTTGCTAGTATACCAGTAAAACTGCATGAATATTTAAGTGATGTTTGGTATCATTTTCAATGCATTATGATGTTAATACAGAACAAAATGAAAGTGAAAATTTGCACACACACGATCATTTAAGATGCAGTCATCTCAAATTTTCTACTTAAAGTGACAGTCTAATCTCTGTTTATAGAAATTACTCAAATAACCTGCCTACAGAATATTAGTTATTAAATTTAGCAAGACTCATAGCCCAAGTTTTCAGTAACAGAGGTTCTACACTCACAAAAATAGCTATCAGCTAAAGGGTTAAACCAGCTTATTTCAAGGTCTAAAATGGAAGCCATGCAGATGGTTCAGTTGTTTAATAGTCACCAAAATTACAGTTGTCACACGTCTGATACGGAATGTGTAACTTCTGCTGAATGATTTTAAAAACTCATTTATTACATTTGGGTATCATTTATAGGATTACACATTCAAGCAGAGTCATGCAATAGCAACAGCAATAAACAATGTCCAGAAAGGAAGATGAGATTGTTGCACTGTGTTCTAATTATTAGACAATTTTGATCCAAAACAGTATTTTCAATTATAAGCCACATGTATATCTCCATACAAAGGTGTATTCTCTATAAAAAAAAATTCTAAAAGAACTTCATCAGTTTTTAACAGCGAGCACCATTTACAAATGAAAGCCATCAACATATCTATAAATTGTACAACACGAAGATAAAAAAATCATCACATACAAATCACACTTCACGATTTTGATCTTTTGTCATCTCACATCTGACTTGTATCAAATGTACATCACTCGTTCAACTAGCATTTGCTACCTACCTGAAATGACTCTCCCATTGTCTCATAAAATGCATACATTAAAATTCCCTTCTGCTTTGTTCTCTTAAAATCTACATTTACACTATGGCATCAAACCTCAAAGCTAAATGCACCATCCAGAGATAATTCCTGTATTTTATTAAGCTCCATTAGTGAGCATGTCACTGAGTTTAATGCATATAGTTTAAATAATACTTTATGTACAAATCTAACCAAGTCAAGCATATGAACAGCCATGTCCACTTTCATTCATTCCGGTTAGAAATCCGTGCTTAATGCTGAGCACCAGCTTTAGACTTCTTTACCAGATAAAGTTTTGTCTTCTTCTGTCTTCTGATCACAGCCAGCAGGTATTTCTACCCCCAACTTCATCTCACCTTCTCTCCTTTAATTGTAACTTAGAGGATCAGAGTTCAATGAACATGAATACAGTCTATATAGCTGTAATACAGCCAACTTGTAACGCCATTCTTCTGTTTCACAGACTCTGTCGATAGGCTGAACATGAAAACAGTCTATATAGCTGTAATACAGCCATCTTGTAATGCCCTTCTTCTGTTTCACAGACTCTATTGATAGGCTGTTCAAATTTATGTTGGCTGAGTAGCTAGACAGAATCAGAAGTGATATCCAGGTTCAGTTCTGCATAGTGCCCATTTGGTCAACATAATTCCTTTAGTCAGTCAAGAACATCAGCTATTTATCTATGTAAAGGGCACACTGACCTACCATTTACTGCAAGGCATTCATTGCTGCAACTTTAACAAATATATACTTACTTTTTATTTTATTTTTGTTTGCATAAGTTAATGTTCTGAAAATCAGAGCTTCAGTACTTTAATTTCAGGTGTTTTCTGTTTAATTTTATTCATTATTGTGTGTTTTGATGTACAGACTTATCTTGCATCCCCCTCTCATAAAATGTTACTTTATCATGTTAAATAAATCAAAAAGAAACACAGGTAGCATTATATCATAAAATAAATGAACAGAAAACATAGACATTGGTTCCAAAGTGGAGACTTGATGCAACTTTGTTCTCTTTACTCTTTCATCCTTCTCATGCGTCTAAGGCTGCCAATTCACTGTGATTGCATTCTTTGTATAAAGATAGGAAACTGCTGCTGCTTATCCAACCTTTTCTGTGGTTTGTCTCTTTACTGAGAAGCTTAGCTAGGATGGATTGAAGCGGTCCCAGGGTGTAAGGTGTTGGAGGCATTATCAAGTGATGCAGATTGATCAGTAGTGCAGTACAGGCAGCATCGACATTCGTTATCGTACTGTGTTTTCTGAATACTGGGATGGAATGAATTATGTTACTGCTTTTGCTCCATGTGGGGTACACATTGTAGCAAATATAGCAAATGGTTTGCAATACTTGTTGAAAGTAGGTCTTTTTTTTTTTTTTGAGGCATGCAGATTGGGGAAGAGTGGACCTGACTCTTGCTACTAATTAGGGGAGGAGTGCAAAATTAGGGAAAAGACCTTGTTTTTTCTTATTTACTTAAAGGGCAACAGATCATGGAATGGCATTGTGTTAGCTGTTTATCACCTCAGTTATGTTGTGATACTGGATCTCCATTTATTTCCTCATACCATGCATTGGGGCTGATATATGCTTCCTCAAGTTCATATTCCCACAGTCATATCAAGATTTTTTTGCTCTGTAAAGGTGTTAGCCTCCTGCAGAAAGAATATATATATAAAAAAATCCAGGTATATCATTCTAAACTTCAGCTAGCAGAAAATGTAATGAGTTTTGATGCATCTGCACTGAAAATTCATTTTCAGATGTGATGTGTGATTACTCTATTTTGTATATATTACTAGTGTGCCGAAAGAAGAATAATTTGTCCTTTAAAGAAAGTCTATAATTGCATTAATATGCATTGAAGTTGGCAAGTTGCTACCACTGAACTTAGCTGAAAGACCACTTGTGATCTTTTGATTTTAAGGGTTGACTTTTTACTCAGGAAATAAGCTGCCAAGTGGGTGACACACTGAGTTTGCTCACAGACAAAATGGACCATTTGAGAGTGTGGTGCAGAACCCTGACCAATCATCGCAGGGGTTAACACCTATTCCTACTCACACAGACATTATCTGGGGCTACACTACTTCTGAAGGAAGAAGAGGGAACCTTAACAAAATGGACTGCTGAGAATTTGGCTGTTGATTAAAATGACCTGTCCCAAATAGAATTTACTTTGCATGCAAGCCAGTCCAAATTGTCCCCTTCTCCATCACAACATATCACATAAAGTATTCCTTCTTCCGGGTCTGGGACCACAATCAGTTATATATTCTTTCTCTGTATCCTATCCTCTCAATTAAATTTTTTTTTTTTTGGAGAATTTTCATATTGACCTCTGCACTGGTAACTTGTGTCTTGAACAATTTATTCCATCCCACTACTGTAAAGCCAAAATGGCATTCAATATATCATCAACATTTGTATTAGTATTTCTTTTAAAAGCTTTATCTGTGAAGCTACCTAGTTTATTACCAATATTTTAAATTTTGGTCAAAACAATCTGTAACAATATCATTGCATCATCATCATCATCAACATCATTGCTGGACTCAAGGACATTCCAGCTTTCACTGAAGAGTGACGTAGACTTCTTTCTATCTCGCATGTGATCAACTAACATTTCTTACAGTTTGTAAACCTTTAGCTTCATTGCATTTTCATTTTTTTGACAATTTAAGTCAGGCATGCATAATATCCCAGCAGTGAGAAAACATTTCCATTGTTGTCTGCAACTTAAATACCAACATTTAGGAAGCTTAATTAAGCTTTTTACAGGAGCAGCCTGAGGGCGTATTTCTCATAAGAGTAGCATATCAGAAAACAATGCTGAATGTCTTTCCATGATCCATATTATCCCAGTAGTAGGGGCTTCCATTACTACAGACTGTAGTAAAGGGGACATCACCCCAGTGCTGTTTTCTAAGTGCATACTATATACTAATCAATAAGTACAACTGTAAAGTAATGCTGACATATGTTTCCATCTTAGTGAAAGATGTGAAAATGAGCTGTGAATCTGTTGTTGTTGCAATATATATTTGACTTGCTTCCTCATATGCATAATAAAAAGCTTTTGTATAAAGTATGGGTACCTCTATAAAAGCACTGTAGAGTGTTTCTTAGTATATCTCCCTCCCATTGCTATGATAGAAGAGTAAATACTATGATTTCATGCTGTTTATACTGAAAATAAACAGTCTAGTTCAGTACTGCTTACTATTATATCTGATATGCATAAAGATGCACAAACGTCATTGATTTTCCTTATTAAATGCAAGACAACATAAAACATGCAGACATTACTACGAAAATGCAAATGGCTTATGAATGTGTCAAGAAATGGTAATAGTAAATCAATTTTTAAATATCAGGTGACTATTGTCTTCAATTTCATGTTCCATACTTAACATCTATGCTTCCCCCATCTTTCATATACTCTTGCAGTCTTCTAGGGAGAGAGTGCATAACGGTTCTGAAATGATAAAGTTAATTTGCTGTCATCTTATAAGGTCTAAAAGTCATACCGGCAACAGCTGGATTCAAAGTTTTCTAGAATAAAATAATCACAAATTTTATTAATTTTTTTAGCTAACTGCCAGGTATACACAAGTATTTGCTTAAATATATGAAACTAAGGGTGAATCTAACTATGAAGCTGTTTAGGAAAACAATTCTCTTAGGCAAACATTTTGCCCTCCTTTTTGCATATGCTGCACAAATCAAAATCTAATTTATAAGAAAATACTCTCAGGATTAACATTACAGATGATGTTTATTTCAAAGGTATCTACTGACATTTGAAATTCTGGAGATGTTGAGGTTTTCTAGTAACGTTTCATTCTCTTACACATTTCTTTGCAATTTGCACATTTTATAAGACTGCATGTATCCTCATGCAAATTTTGTCATTTTTTACGATATATTTACAGATGTCAGTATATGCACATGTTGGTATTAAGCATGCATGCAAAAGTAACGCGCCATTCTTGTGGTACAATGCTTTCATCATCAGTAAGACTTTCATTTAAATAGATGATTGCACTCACAAGAATCATAGTTAGTTCATCTAATCCTGGAAAGAACACAAACATGAAAGATATATAGCATAGTAGTAATATCAGCTGTCAAAATAATGTGACCAGGCCAACTGCTTGCATTACATTTGCAAAGACTGACATGAACATTTAAATCACTTGCAGAACATGTATTGCCATCTAAATTAATCTGTCATATTTCCTTGCAGAAGAATAATTAAGTGTTTATGGTGTAAGATATTTACATCATAGATTATCTTCTGTGTGACACCATGCAGTTTAACAGATTTTTACAACTTAAGTTAAGCAGAAAGGTTATACATGTACGACTGTCAATAAATTATCCACTGTCTAAGCTAACTTCACAGTATTTATCAACATATTATCCATCGTCTAAGATAACTTCACAGTATTTATCAACATATTATCCATCGTCTAAGATAACTTCACAGTATTTATCAACATATTATCCATCGTCTAAGATAACTTCACAGTATTATCCTAGATACTCATCTATAAATCTTCAGGTTCTTTCAGAGTTGTCTATTTCTAACTCCTGCGTACTTTGAGTAGCCCTTATCCTCCACTGTCTGACAACATGGCTCAACATTCTCCTCTCATCCCATCTGTGGCCAGTCTGATAGAATTAGATGTTCTAAGCCAGTAAAACAACTGCCTTATTCTTACTGACTGTTCCCTGCTTCTAACAATTGATAGTATAACCTGCGAGACACTCCTGAATGTGCCATTCTTTGAATGAGATGTTAAACTGAGGTCCCTTCTGCTTGAGTTGGTAGTAACTCAGGTGGATATAAAAGACTCCATGGCACCTACTGAAAAGAGTTGGGAAGTTCCCTGAGCCATAGTTTCATTTCAATAACAACCGTCTCTCTATTCTAGGGCTTAGCACTCATCATGACCTCAGGTTCCTTGGGCAACTGCAGGGTAGTATCTGTATTTGTCAGACACACTATCACTTCACTTCAAATTACATACAATTATAACTTGGAGCTCCTGGAGATCCAAATTACCTTTAACAAATCCATTTATTATTTCATTTTAGCCATCGATCTCCATCAGTGTCCCTCAAAGATAAAGGGAATGACCTTAATACATTCAGGGGTTAAATATCAAACCAAATATCTTCATGCCAGGGGACTTTAATTACTGAAGCACTGACTGGCACACTTACACCTCTAAAAATAGATATGAGCAGTGTTTCCTAGACTTTGATAATATGAATGCACTAGAGCTAATTGTAAAGCTCCCCACTAGATCTCTAATTTTATTAACTGGGTCCTTACCACCCTAAACTCTCCCCACCAATCATCTCTTCATTCCTGGTTGAATACGACCATAAATGGGTACCTTCTCTGTCAGGCTTCATGGTACAAACCAATACCAAATGAAATCATATTCAAGGACTTCTCCAGGGCAAAATAACTTCAAGCTATGCAAACTCCCCCACACACACACACACAAACAAATGGTCTCAACTGTGATGGCTGCCTCCAGCTTTTATCAGAATCTAAACATCTGCATATAAAAGTCTTTATCTGTTTGCACATATGTTTGTAAATATAATGGTAAACTCAGGAATAGATCTCTCTGGTGGAACTCCTATATTAATAAACTTTAAAAGTTGGTAAATGATAACATTTGAAAGAAATTCCCATCTCTCTACCTCAAGACTAGACTGAAACATGCCAGCAAGGAACTTAAGCACTATGTGAAAATGCATAGGAAGTACAAACTTAAGGTGAAATTATTCCTTAGTTTCCTGACATAGCAAATCTTTCTTCTGCTACATCAGGAAATTAAGGAATAATGTCCAATGGTGCACTGAGCTCATTCATAATAATATCACACATTCCAATCCCAAGCATATAGCCAATATATTAGCAGATAAAATTTGTGCTAACTTTACTCCACCTACCCACATCATTGCACCCAGTATGCTTGAAACATTAGTTTTTTTCCTGTAATCAGCTATGAACAAGTCTTATAATCTCTCTCAAAGGCTAAACATAATGTATCTTTGGTACCAGAAGGCATACTAGGCTGCAGTCTCATCAGAGCCATGCATGGTCTATGTGAACCTGTCCTTAAACGTTTCAGCTTCAGCATATACACAGGGTTTGCTCCTGATGTCATGGAAACAGCCACTGTACTTACTCTACACAAAGGTGGCCCCTCTACAAACCCAGGTAATTACTGGTACATCTGCCTCCCCAGCCAGCAAAGCCATGGATGCATCATTGTAGAGCTCATTTATACAGACACTGGCAACATAACTGATCTAAGCCTCACTCAGTTTGGTTTTGTGAAGAGCAAGTCCCATCTCATGAGCTTAATAAACTACTTTGAAAAGATTTGAGAGGTTGTGGGCAATGGTCACACTACGCATGCTACATACCTTGACCTGCGCAAATCTTTTAACTCCATACCCCATACTGGTATTATTGAAAATTTACACAAACAATGTAACCCCTTAGGCTGTTTGCTGCATTACAAACTGCCTAACCAATAAATCCCAAGTGGTGAAAGTTGCAGGTATCTTTTTTCAACATAAAATTGTAACTCATGCAGTATGACATGGATTAGTGCTGGATCCCTTCTGTTTGGCCAACATGAAAGCCGAGATCCCTGAAATGTGGTTTACCAAGTGTGCTGATGACTGCAAGCTGGGCACTGTTAGCCACTAATACTGAACTACTCCAAAAAGGGAAAAAGGATGGAATATTCACATAGCTGGTGCACTGAAAATAGTCGCAAGTTAAATACAAAAAGATGTGCAGTATAGCAGCATTCATCATCAAAAAAAAATGTTCCCACTCTATATGTTACAAGTGATACTCCTCTTCAAAAAGATTCGTTAATGTTCCCACTCTATATGTTACAAGTGATACTCCTCTTCAAAAAGATTCGTTAATGTTCCCACTCTATATGTTACAAGTGATACTCCTCTTCAAAAAGATTCGTTAATGTTCCCACTCTATATGTTACAAGTGATACTCCTCTTCAAAAGATTCGTTAATATTCCCACTCTATATGTTACAAGTGATACTCCTCTTCAAAAAGATTTGTTAATGTTCCCAGTCTATATGTTACAAGTGATACTCCTCTTCAAAAAGATTCATTAATGTTCCCACTCTATATGTTACAAGTGATACTCCTCTTCAAAAGATTCGTTAATGTTCCCACTCTATATGTTACAAGTGATACTCCTCTTCAAAAGATTTGTTAATGTTCCCAGTCTATATGTTACAAGTGATACTCCTCTTCAAAAAGATTCGTTAATGTTCCCACTCTATATGTTACAAGTGATACTCCTCTTCAAAAGATTCGTTAATGTTCCCACTCTATATGTTACAAGTGATACTCCTCTTCAAAAGATTCGTTAATGTTCCCACTCTATATGTTACAAGTGATACTCCTCTTCAAAAGATTCGTTAATGTTCCCACTCTATATGTTACAAGTGATACTCCTCTTCAAAAAGATTCGTTAATGTTCCCACTCTATATGTTACAAGTGATACTCCTCTTCAAAAAGATTCGTTAATGTTCCCACTCTATATGTTACAAGTGATACTCCTCTTCAAAAAGATTCGTTAATGTTCCCACTCTATATGTTACAAGTGATACTCCTCTTCAAAAAGATTTGTTAATGTTCCCACTCTATATGTTACAAGTGATACTCCTCTTCAAAAAGATTTGTTAATGTTCCCACTCTATATGTTACAAGTGATACTCCTCTTCAAAAAGATTTGTTAATGTTCCCACTCTATATGTTACAAGTGATACTCCTCTTCAAAAGATTTGTTAATGTTCCCACTCTATATGTTACAAGTGATACTCCTCTTCAAAAGATTTGTTAATGTTCCCACTCTATATGTTACAAGTGATACTCCTCTTCAAAAAGATTCGTTAATGTTCCCACTCTATATGTTACAAGTGATACTCCTCTTCAAAAAGATTTGTTAATGTTCCCACTCTATATGTTACAAGTGATACTCCTCTTCAAAAAGATTCGTTAATGTTCCCACTCTATATGTTACAAGTGATACTCCTCTTCAAAAAGATTCGTTAATGTTCCCACTCTATATGTTACAAGTGATACTCCTCTTCAAAAAGATTCATTAATGTTCCCACTCTATATGTTACAAGTGATACTCCTCTTCAAAAAGATTCATTAATGTTCCCACTCTATATGTTACAAGTGATACTCCTCTTCAAAAAGATTTGTTAATGTTCCCACTCTATATGTTACAAGTGATACTCCTCTTCAAAAAGATTCATTAATGTTCCCACTCTATATGTTACAAGTGATACTCCTCTTCAAAAAGATTTGTTAATGTTCCCACTCTATATGTTACAAGTGATACTCCTCTTCAAAAAGATTCATTAATGTTCCCACTCTATATGTTACAAGTGATACTCCTCTTCAAAAAGATTCGTTAATGTTCCCACTCTATATGTTACAAGTGATACTCCTCTTCAAAAAGATTCGTTAATGTTCCCACTCTATATGTTACAAGTGATACTCCTATTCAAAAAGATTCGTTAATGTTCCCACTCTATATGTTACAAGTGATACTCCTCTTCAAAAAGATTCATTAATGTTCCCACTCTATATGTTACAAGTGATACTCCTCTTCAAAAAGATTCGTTAATGTTCCCACTCTATATGTTACAAGTGATACTCCTCTTCAAAAAGATTCGTTAATGTTCCCACTCTATATGTTACAAGTGATACTCCTCTTCAAAAAGATTCGTTAATGTTCCCACTCTATATGTTACAAGTGATACTCCTCTTCAAAAAGATTTGTTAATGTTCCCACTCTATATGTTACAAGTGATACTCCTCTTCAAAAAGATTTGTTAATGTTCCCACTCTATATGTTACAAGTGATACTCCTCTTCAAAAAGATTCATTAATGTTCCCACTCTATATGTTACAAGTGATACTCCTCTTCAAAAAGATTCGTTAATGTTCCCACTCTATATGTTACAAGTGATACTCCTCTTCAAAAAGATTCGTTATGAGACCATTCTCCCGCATTTGATTATCATGCTTCCAGTCATAGCTAAGCCACCCTTCTATCTGACCGAGTTCATTTTCAAGAGAATATCTTCAAGATCCAAAAAAGTTGTCTTACTATGTCCTTTCCCTTATCATACCCAAATCGAATACAGTGCACCATTCTGATATGTAAAAATGCAGACCTATCACTCAACTAGAAAGGCCCCAGTGATTTTTAAGTGAACAAATTAAAGGTAAGAAGTCCTTCATCTACCCCACTAGACTAGCACAACTTCCTTATACTGAGCAGCCCTCCAGCTGCTCCAATGTGACCTTTGTCTCTCTTTTTAAGCCATGAAAGTCCCAGTCCTACTTGACTTCCTATTTCTTTGCCAAAACACCTGTACTAGGGACCTACATTTATACCAACAAAGAAACAAGACATGCTAGGATAGTTTTCTAACTCAATATATTCCCAGCCTATGGAATAAGCTGCTTCTATGCAAAGTACTGTTTTGTCTGTCTTTAAGGCTAGTCTTATTGACTGGATTGGCAGACATGAATTTACAACAGTGTTATCATGTACAGTCATGCTTGATTTGGGTGATGGGTACTATTAAGTACTTGTAAAAAGTGGCAAGAACTTTGAAGCATGTCATTTTAAAGATGTCTATATGTAGGCCTCTTATGGTCCCTGTGATCATGTGCCTAGTTTCATTTCTTTGTTCCTTATTTATTGCAGCGATACTGTCGTTCATTATTATAACTGGGGCAGTTTCAAATCTCCACATACATTTTTGTGAAAGAGAATTATCTTAGAATAATTTTGCAATACTGACAAAAGTACACTCATTAGTAAAAGCAGGGGTTATGGTTCAAACTACTTAAGAAACAGTACCATATCTATAGTGCATCATTTGACCACATAGGGCAGAGCCCTTTTCACTGATAACCAAAAGAGAAAAGCTCCAGACACATCGGTGCTTCAACTATAATTAACAGTTAGATGCTTTTCACATTATGCAGTGTGCATTATTATATTAGTAAATCAATCATCTGGTCATGGTACTCATTGTGTATTAATACAAGCATTAAGAGGTATTAGTTATGAAATTATATTGTGATCATGAAACATTTACATTTACAACATATATATCCTATCCCAGGAGAAACATTTTCAAAACCTGGTGCATGGTTCTTCCAAAGGTATGATGTAAAAGTCTGCGATATAACTGTGATTTCTAGCTTCAGAATATACAGTACCATCTTTGACTGAAAATTTCCTGTAGATCGTTACTTTATAGTGTGTAGAAATCTGTCACTCGAGAGTTTTCAGCAAAGAAACATTTGATTGTTTCTGTTGGTTATATTTTGTATCACCATTACTTGAAATAAATGTGAGGAAAAAAGAAAGGCAGGCAGGACAATTGATCAAGGTTAGTGTATACAAAAAGATTAAAATTGAACAGGTGGGTAAGACAAATAAAATATTGTCAGTGAGCATTTGCAGCCATGTATCTCTCTGGCTATACCCATATCTCCCCCCACACTTCCACTACTTTATATAAATAACAACAGTGGGGAAAGGGCACACACTCAGTCCCTGTTACACAAAAGTCTAGCCCAAAACAAACCTCTGAAACATAGCCAGCCATCAAATATTACCTAAAGCTGTACCCTTATTAAAAACACAAACAAATCCATTACCAGCATTACCTAAGTACTGGCATTATGTCATACAAAACAAATGCCAGAAATAGCAGTACTAAATTAAAGCATCAAATGCCTGTAACACCCCATCCTATCACATTAACCAAAAAGACACTTTTGTCATCCCAACAAACATCCATACTCAGCCTTCTGCATTTGACCTTTCAAATATCATCCAAAACTGCTTTTGAACAACTCCATATGTGCTCTATTTCCAACTCGAAATATGGATGACCAAATGGGAAGTTGACCAAAACACTTACGCATGGGAAAAATCCAGTGCAGACCACCCAGATCTCAACTCCACCACAGACCTCAAATTCTGGTAAACTACCACAACTTTGAAAAGTAATTTAGAACTGAAAAAAATTGTGAAACACGCACACACACGCACACACACGCACACACATGCACACACAGACACACACAGACACACAGACACAGACACACACACACACACACACACACACACACACCAGTTAGTTGGTCAAAAACACCAAAAATAAACACCCATAACTCTAAATTAATAATTGTGCTTTACAAATAATAATATAAGAATAATAGAAACAAATTAAAACAGAAATCAGGAGTATGATGCAAATTAAAGACAAAAAATGCAAAGACACACCGAAAATTAAGGTGCATTATCTGATCAAGAACAGTAAATGACAAACAAAAGGTAGAAAATAATCTTGTAAAGGAAGCGATGGCATGAACTCCAGAAAGGGAGATGAAGCAATGCAGAGCAGATAGAAAGTGAATAGCATAAGGACTGAAAAAGTCACCACAAGCAGCAAAATGCAGCCACTTAGCCTAGGAGGCAGATTACATAAACATACCCCGATGCAGTTAACTCCTCTGCTTGGCATTGTTTGACCTAAGAGGTAAATCTAATAAAACACATGCAAAGAAGACATTGCATGAATACAAAAACATATTATAATAGAAATAAAATGCAAAACAGTACCACAGAAACCCAGTTAAATAAAGACAACAAGAGTATTAGCAGCTAAGCCAATTTAAGAAAAAATGATGAGGGTGGGGAAGAATTACTGATTGCATTCTTTTCAGCTTTTGGGAGTTGTCCCCAAATTATTATCCTCTTGAATATTTTTGGGTAAAACAAGCATATCATTAGCTATATCAACTTAAAAATGATTGGTGTGAGTGTTACATATATTAGTGTGTCTTTCACTTCTTTGAGTTGCCCCCAAAATGATCACTCTTGTGAATATTTTTGAGGCTGTATACCTGGAAAGTAGTATACATATATGTAAAGCACCATGCTACTGATTATCTATAGACATACAAAGATACTGATCTGGATTCATTCACCTGTCAGAAAACAGTTGAGGTATTGTGCAGAATTAATATAAACAGAACACAACAGATGGACAAAAAGCCCTTTAAATGATCACTCTGAAAGTTTCAGACCAAGGAACTATTTCACTTGAAAATACACTACAGCACATATAATTATCATACATAAACTACTACATGTAAAAATGTAATTGAAAAAAAATACAAATGCCCATTCTGTAAGTGCAGTAAATCATGTGGGTATGGCTATTCTGTAAATGCAGTAAATCACATGGGTATGCCCATTCTTTAAGTGCAGTAAATCACGTGGGTATTGGTATGGGTATGGGACAGATATTACTGCATACTCAATTATTGTAAGGCACAGACCCATCCTTCAGGCTTGTGCCTCACACCACCCCTGCGCATGAGGTAATATCCACACCATGCATACCTTCTTGTTCCTTACCACATACACAAAGATTTCCAGAGACACAGAATAACTTCCACTTACATGAAGGCCAAGTATTTATATGACACCAAAGAGGTGAAATCGGTATAATCTCAGGACGTGCCACTTACAAGGTGCAATGTTTCATCTATTTATGTTTCTAATGGGTTAAATGCACTAAATGTTATTTACAGCCATAGTGTAAAGTGATCCATCCTCAACTCCTTTTTCCCATTTTTGCACGTGGAGTCAGGATGTCATATTTACTGTAATTATGATGGTTTGGCCCCAACTCTGGGAAATTCATCTGTTTCAATCTCTAGGAACAGAAAGCACTATACATTTAGTAGTGTGGTGGCTTATTGTATGCACTCTGCCTCATAGTTCCACATTACAGAGTTAACTCCTCACATCTAGCTCCTGTTTGTGTGGAGGTTTGAATATTTTCCTCATGTGTTCATAGGTTATCACATGACATTCTACTTTTCTCATACCTGCCAAAACGTATAGATTAATAAACTACATTAAATTGCTCATATATATGTTGTGCATTTGTTTGCTTTTCTGGCCATGACATGAATGAAGAGTCTGAGAAAGACCAATTCATGTGTTCGGTCAACCAGTATGTAACTTTCAGATTGCTGGTGGGATAAGTTAAATACATTTGTTCTATTTATTTCATCTAGGTGTTGTCCTGTGTGCATGTCAACTTACAACTGCTTGCTTTAAAATGAAACTGCAGATTTCTATCTCTGAATAAGTTATAACACAAATATATACTGTCATCTTTAGTCACTTTAATATAAAAAATTGTTTACCTGCATATTTTATTTACCATTACTACACAGCCTGACTATATGTATCGATCTGCTACTGTTACTATATATTCTTCAAATGCTGCATCTGTTTGTTTACTGCCAATAAGGCCTTGGTCATACATGAAAAATTTCCTCAGAGCAGTGTACTTATCCACTTGCTTAGTATAAAATAAACAAATTGCCAGCAGGTTAACATTCTTTTGGTAAGAACTACATTTGTTTTAATTGGTGTTGCATTTTGTTATATACTAGTATCTAGCTCTGCATTTTATTATTGTTAGTTTTACACCAGACAGAATTACTGGTTATATCTGTAACACATTTACAAGGTCCGAAGTTTTGGTATGGGAAATGTCTGTGATAGGTTCCTCCTCTGCTTGCTCCATATTTTGCTCCATATTTTTCTGTCTTCCTAGGTACTATAATCTTACAAGCTGCATCACAGGCTGAGCTGCTTCCATCAGCATAGGGCTTGGTGAGGATTAGTAATCCTGCTGATGTGCACTTTATGGGATTGGGGTGATTTAGTTTTGGATTTCTGTTTGTCACTCCAAGATGAAGTGTGATACTTGGATCAACAAAAATAATTTTCTGAGTGTGATATTCATCGAGCTTGAAGTAGATCAGGGAGTAACAGCTGGGAACTGCAGACCACTGCTCCCATACAGGGTGGTGTACTCTAAAGAGGGGTTTATCTGCAAGAAAGAAGGCTTCATTGTTGATTTACTGCTCAACAGTGAAGTCACTTTTTTAAAAGAAACATGGCTCATTTATGTTCGTAGGTCTCACCATAGCACAGTAGGAATCCTAATCCTAATAAAATTCAAGATTAATTTAATATTTGATTTAAAGTATTTTAATAATTTTGAGTGTATATGGAGGAAGCTATGTAATAATAATATATGTTATATGATAATTTATTATATGGAATATATTAGTTGTGACATTTTATTATTTAATATTTAATATTTAATAATTTATAAATGTTAAGGGTTGGAGAAGTTGTGATTTCATGATTTATATAAAAAGAATGATCTAATTTATTAATTTTTAAATTTTTATATAATATAATGTATTATTATTGCCTTTTTAGTATTCAATTTCTGTTGTTTAAGCATTCCTTGAATTGTATTTAGAAATTTTGTTTCCCATTTTTTAGCTACTGAGCATGCTCCAATTTGAATTTGATTTTGGCGCAATTTTCTGTGAAGGTTATAAAAGGAAGTGATGTAATAGATGTCTTTTGTCTGAGGAAGTTTAAAATATTTAAACGAAAGCGCTCACACTGAATTCTATTCTTGTTTTTAGGTGTTTCTATTTGGCGTTTTAAGTTTGTCGCAAGTTTGTTCGAAGTACATTTTAGCTGTACAAGTTTTGTTTGTTATTGAACAATATTTATCGTCTAGCTGGTGGCTTTTCATCTATATTTGTTTATTAGTTTGGTCGTTGCTTATCATGTCTACTTTTTTAAAAGAAACATGGCTCATTTATGTTTGTAGGCCTCACCATAGCACAGTAGGAATCCTATCCCTAGGTCTCACTTGGTCACAACAGTACATCCAGACTTGTCCAGCATTCAGCACCAGATGTGTAACAGTACTGGAGCAGAGTTGCAGCAATCTGTTTTAATAAATCTGTGCGAGTTGCATTTTGTTCATGTTCAGTGTGAGTTCAGTAATAACTTAGAATGTACTAAAGGAGCAGAGATTAATTACTGTTTTCTTGTTAATTATCATACCACAGGCAGCACAACATATTTTCTTCAGGAGTTCTTAGATTTTCCCATTGGCCAAAAATGGTTGTTTTTGATCATTTTAGTACACGGTTTAAAGACAGCTCTGCGACTCTAGATAAAAATGTTTGTATCCAGTGTGAAAGAGTATGGATTCTTCCAGGTTATTATCTCTGGCACATGTAACCATGGCCAGTTGAGTTCTATCTGTGTGTGTTTAATTCATGCCTAAGAGTGCCATCAGTCTCATTATCTGACCCTCATATGGTCTACAGACATCCAGTCATATTCTGCCAGATTCTGAGTTCAACAACTTGTCTAATGTGAGTTCTCTTACTTCATGTCCCCAGATAGCTCCTTGTGGCTGCGCTCTGCTCAGTCCAGAGTTACTGGTCACTTAATAAAATAGCCCCATGACTGTAGCTCATATCAGTTCATGCATGTAATGGTTTGTCCTATTCCTGTTGCTTTGAAACAGAGGCATATTTATGCACAGAGGAACATGTAGGACAGAGTGCATATGGCTGCATATCCACCTTCTAGTGGACAGACTTGTTATGGACCTATGTTATTCTGGGTTCCTGCCTGATATATCACATAAAAAGTTAAGATACTCATCCAGGGAGACCTCAGCCTCAAGGAAGTGAGTACCTATGATCTTCTCAGTGTTTGATAGTGTGTGCAGTACACACTTGTGACCACTGTGGAAGCTTTTGCACCACAATTGTAAACAAGCTGCTAAGTTTTTTGTAGACAATGTAGACTCTATCTGATGAAACATTATCCTGGGATCACCCATTGGGCTTGCATGGAAATTTATAGTCAATGACCATAAGCCACAACCGAGGACTTGGAATTAGTTTAATCACCTTGCACTTTCAGGGTTCATGTAATAGCTCCCAAGACTGTAATCCACAATCTGTGTGCTGTATCCAGGGTTAATTTGGTTATTAATGTCTTGTGAGAATGTCCTGGTTATTAAATCTTTAAAATTATCTGATCATGGGTTCATAAGTCATATTAGGTTAACTGCCCAGAAGGGCCATTTTAAGTTTAGCCATAGCATAAGGTTAGAATCAAACACTGTACCTTGAGTTTGTGAGAAGACCTTAACCATCATGCCAAACTCACCTCAAGGGATACAAACCTTGTACATTTGGCACTCCTGCACAACTTTTTAGGAGAGTGTTAGTCCTCTGTGTCACAATAATAGTCTGTCATATTTCAAAGAAGGCCTTGATTTCAGATATTCTCAATAATTATACTCTCAATTGTCCTTGAAAGTTACCACTCTATCCCTAATCATGTCTTTAGTAGAAAAGTTTATTTATTTTATTTATTTTTACATTTAAAACTAGGTTAGTCCAACTGGGCTTAGAGAGCCCTTTTTCAGTGGGGACCCAAGGAGAAAAACCCCAGGAAAGTAATTAGTAAAAATAAGAAAAAAAACTAACAATTCAAGTTGTAAGATACTTAACAGTACAAAAACAGAGAAAGAGAAATATACAACAGGAATATTTACAATATTTACATAATGCAGTAGCAATATATTTGAAAAATTTGGTTAGCATTCAGTTATATACAAGGAAATATAGCAATGCTTTAAAATAAAAAATATGTTCTAATATGTAATATACAATTCAGAGTAACATAATGACATAATACATTAAAGATGCATTTAATAGCATAGGTATTAATTGCAGAGAGAGTAATCTGTGTAGACATTTTAGACAGGAAATACCAGGCAGATATGTTAATTGAGAGAAGAACAATTCATTAGGTTATTTCCTGACAAGTACTGATCCATGCATGTTGGAAATTAATTTTTAATTGCTTTTTGAAGGGACAATGGATGTTTGCTCTATCAGTATGCAGTTGAATGACTAAAGTATTTTTCCAATATTTTTGTTTGGATTGGTCACCTGAAAGTAGGTTTTTGTTGTGTGCTTCTGAGATCATGATTGGGTGTGTAGGGTGTGAGTATGGATGCAAGGGCAGGGCAGGAGTTGGGGCTATTCAGGATGCTATGTGTAATTTGTAGTTGTGATATTTGAAACATGGGTAGCTCAGGCAATTGTAAGCTTTTCAGGGATATACAAAGATGGGATTTGTAGCTATTTACTGGCTGCTAATCTGGCTGTCTTGTTATAGGTGTTTTTTAGTTTGGTTAAGAGATTATTTTGGAGGTTAGTAAGTATGGGAGCAGCATACAGCAGGGACGGTAGAATAAATGTCTGAGCTAGTATAGGTCTAGATTTGTTAGGTATATATTTGCTGTTGTGGTACAGAAGACCTAGTTTTTCACTGGACTTTCTGATACAGATTAAGATATGTAGGTCGAATTTTAATTGGTCTTCTATAGTAATGCCAAGCAATTTGGTGCTTGAGTCGGTGGTGATAATTGTATTATCTAAGGATGAGGTAGTGAAGTTGTCTTTAGCTGGACTGAATTTTTTTGGAAGAAAAGGAGAAGCCTGGTCTTTTTGGGGTTGAGAAACAGGTTGCTTTCAGTCAGCCATTGTTCTACTAGGTGCAGAGATTGTTGAGTGATGGTGTAGAGATTTTGTATATTCTCAGAGGTGTTATTAATTGTACTGTGTTAAGGTACAGTGGGGGCAGGAGACATGGAGGTTATTAAAGTAGGGGCCCAGGATACAGCCCTGGGGAATCCTGGTCTTAAGAAGGAAAGGGGAGAAGGATGTTTGCCATCTGATGGACTGATATCTGTTTGACAGGTAGCTGTTAAACCAGGAGGTAGAGGAGGTAGAGAGTTGTAGGTTGGAGAGTTTATTTAAGAGGATGGGATGAGAAACAGTATCAAATGCTTTGGATAGGTCAAGGAATAGAGCTGATATGAGTTTATTATTATCTCTGGCTTGGACAATTTTGTGTCTGAAAGATAGGAGGGCAGTGGTAGTACTGTACAAGTGTCAGAAACTCTGCTGTGTGGGTTTAATTAGGTTTGCCTGTAAGAGGTGGTTTAGTATTTGTCTACGTATATATTTTTCTAGTATCTTGCATAAGGGGGATAATGTGGCCTGTAATTTGAGGGTTCTGTAGAATTTCCTCACTTGTGGAGGGGTATTATGAAGAATTTTTTCCAGATATCTTCTACTGTATTTTCTTGGATGGATCTATTGATAAGTATAGATTCAGGGTATGTTATGGATGTGGCTGCATGTTTGAGAAATAATGGGAGTTTGTCGACTGATGGCAAACGGGGTTTGAGTTTGTTAAGAAGTGATCTGATGAAGAAAGTTGCTCCGGATGCTAGGGAGAATGAGGGAAAGGAATGAGGGAAAAGAATGAGGTGGGAGGTGGAGTCTTCATATCGATAGTGTCTGGTTTAGTAAGTTTTTCTATTGTTTTGATGAAAAAGTTAAGAAGAGTTGCAGTTTTGCTAGAAGGTTTGTTAGGGAAGGGGTTTGGTGAAGTGGGATTCTCTGAAGATAGTAATTGGTTTACTGAGTGACAGAATTTCTTCGGGTTGGAATGTGAGTTGCACAGACATTTTTGATAGAAATGTTTTGTCCAGTAGGACCTGTTTTTTGTTTGATTATGAATTTGTTTATATAAGTTCAGGTGGAAAGCTGAGTTGTTATTTTTTTTCCATTCTCTCCAGGCACTGTCTCTGTTGTTCATAAGGGATCGAGTTGCCTGGTTTAGGCATGATACATAATTACATTTTAGTCTAATTTTTCTAGTGGGAGTCAGGGTGTTAAGTGTTTCTAGGAATATATTGTTGAAGCTTTGAACAGCCTCATCAAGGGGTAATGTGTGTAGGAATGACCAGTTTACAGTGGACAGTAATTCATTTAGGGTGATAGGGTTGCAGTTTTTAAAGTTACAAAACTCCTTGTATTAATAACTGTTGTTAAGAATGTTTTACTACTGAGGTAGGGAGGTGGTCACTAAGGGAGTTAGCTAGGATGGAAGGGTTATGATAGCACTTGGGGTTGGATACTAATATCTAGTTGATGACAGATCTGTTCTGGCAATTTTTTTGGCAGTGCGTGGGTGAGGTGATCAGCTAGGTAAAGCCATAAAGGATTATAAAGTAGCTAGGGGTGGCAGTATTAACAAGGTTCCAGTCAATATTTATATCCCAGAAGATTATGGTTTCTTAGGGAATGGATATAGAAACCCAAGAAAGAAACTGCTCGAGTATGCAAATGTTTTTACCTGAGGGTATATAGATCACTACAATGGCCAAGTGTTTTTTGCTGCTTTACATTATAGTTTGCTGTAAGTATTTTGGTAGTGCAGAAATCAGGGATAGCTATTTAGAGGGGGGAGAGAGAGAGCTGGTCAGAGTGGAGTATAGCTACTCCTCCACCCTTTTTTTTACTTCTATTCAGTCGAAGAATATTATAACTGGTGGGAGAAACTTGCAGTTTGTAATATGAGGTTATAGCTATGTTTCAGATAGGTCAAGTATATCTGGGTTGTACTGAGAAATGCAGGCATGAAGGAGGGTGCTTTTACTGACAATGCTTTGTATATTCATTGACAAAAAAGATACATTTTTGGAGGCTTGTGATCCTGATGAGTTTTTTTGTGAGACAGTTGGAAGGGGGGGTGCTGTATAAGCATGGTTAGAGTGCTGTTGGCAAGGGCCTGGGTTGGGGTGAATATCACTAGATAAGAGTAGTATTGTGCTTTGAAGTATTTGTAGGAAGAAACATTTGCAAAGGGATTGATGTTTTGCTTTGATGAGAGGTTGGGCATTTGGTATGTGCAATACTTTGAACTTTTGAAATGATATAGTGGAATAGTTAAAGAAAGAGGGGACAATAGGAGCAGAATAGCTATTTGTATGGTGGGTCGTGGAATAAGACAGTGTGGGAGATTGGGTGGTAAGCAGGTGAGGACTATGGTAAGTGGTTAGAGCTGAGAAACAAATTAGAAAAAGGAGGGAGAGAAATAGAGCTTTGAAAGGTATAGCCATGATTTAGTTTCAGGTTGGAAAGAATTAAAGGGTAAATAATGTAGTTAAGGTTAGTAGAAGAAATCAGGATTGATTGAAGGAGTTTTATTAAGTGAGTAACTGAAAGAGTTAACAGCAGGTAAGGCTCAGGAGGAGAGGGGAGGAGAGTGGGAGTTACAGTTAATGGTGATATGGGGTATGAGTAGAGGAGTGCGGATGTCTACTGGCTAGTACGCAGATGGAGCAAACCAGGTTTAGCTATAAAGGAAATGATGTCAGGAGTTGGTAGGAATGGGGGTAGGGTAGGAGAGTGGAGTGAGCATGAGCACAGCGAGGAGAACAGAGTGGGATCAGTCAGAAAACCAGACCAGGCCGGCTTCCAGGAAAACTAAGCTCAGTCAACTCCAGGTCAGTGTTTTGTATTATCTTCCTAATAATTAGAAATTGTGTGTTACTAATCTAGTACAATGTGGTGACAAGGACCACTGCTTCTATAGGGAAAACATTATAAGTGTGAGGTGCAGGTACATAGGTAAACCTTCTCCAAGAGAAAGAAAGAAGTTTTAAGTAATTGACCTAGGATCCCAATAGGAAGAGAAATGGCGGGGGACCAGTAGTGTGCACACTTATAGTGAAAGGCTCTAGCAAAAATATCTTCAGTTTAAAGGACAGATTAAATACAACTCTAACATGGACTAGTTTAGCTAAAAGCACTTTAGCAATCCACTGATGCAGGGTCTCGCAGTGCAGGGCAACCAGACAGCCTTTGGTTTATTGGCAGTTGGTTAGGACACAGATGAAACTTTTGCTGAGGGGAACTAGTTTAGCTGAAAGCACTTTAATGTTCCACCGATGCAGGGTCTCACAGTGCAGGGCAACTGGACACCCTTTGGTTTATTGGAGGATGGCCAGGACACAAATACAACTTTTGCTGAGGGGACTGGAAATAAAAAGGAAAATTAGGTAAATATTATGTCTGAAGTTTTAAAACACTCAGATTACCAGGTAACTAAGAAGATAGAGGCTTCAGGGGAGGGGTAGCATGCCTTGTAAGAAACAGCACAATTCTTTGAGCAATACAAAATGCAAGGAAAGCAGAGAAACAAACAAAAGGCAAATCCAGTTGATACCAAGCTCTTATAACATACACCACACTATTATGTATTGTAAATGATATGAAAAGAAACAGTAACTACTAAGATGCTACACACAATTATGCATTCTCCACTAAAAGTCAGGGATAACAACAGTGGTATTATACAGAAACATAGAGTCGCATGTATCCCCCAGAAGTTACAGTAAGTTCTATTCTAATTGCCAGACAGGTTACTGATCTAAAAGTACAGACAGCAGGCAACAATATTCACTTTAGTGAATAAAGCAGCATTGTCAATGTTAGTTAAAGTTATCCAGAAATGCTACATAAGAAGCTCGTGTCCACTACTGAATCACAGTCTCTGGTATCCTTTTCATTCTGAGATATGAACTCATCACGACAGAAAGACTGGAGTTAATGGAGTGGTTAATGACCTGACCTATATGAATGAAATGTTGCTACCCTACATTCTGTCTTGTTGTACTGGTGTTACCTTGCTTAGACTTGACTATTGAGGCCTGATGTACTTTTCCTCTGAGCCACTGGCTTATGGGATTCTCTGAAATTGCAGCTTTACAAGTGTACATCAATGCATTGCCTTTGGAGGTATCTTAATTCGAATTTCCTCCATCATGCATTCTGGGATTTTTTTTAACTTAAGTGCCTGTGATCCTGGGGTTCTACTTATTTGTCATTTCATATTTTTATTGTTATAGTCATTGAGGTTTATATTGTTTATAGATTCATAGGTGTTTACTAGGTTAATGATCACAAGGGCTTTTTTAAGCTTAGCCATGCATCCCAAATCTCTGACAAGTTCTGCTACCCTTGATAAGTGTAAGCATGGGCCTGGGAGATGAACCATTTACAGATTACCTTTGTCTACTAGAGACATAGGTGCCAATCCAGGGATGAATTTCCAGTCTTCAATCCAATTGTCCAAGTTGCGTTTGAATTGGGTTAGGGAGGAACTCTGCTTCACATGGATGGGGAGCCTGTTCCGTAGACTTGGTAGTCTCAGGGATACATACCTATCTCTCCAGCAGGTCATATTTATATCACAGGTAAGGCTTAAGTCTTTAGAATGGGCAATTCCGGTGCTGTTTGTTTTGTGGATATGCAGGAGGTCCATCAGAGTGGGGTCTGACAATGCCATGTATTATGCCAGGCATAGATCTCCTCTCAAAAGCCTGTAGGAGACAGAATACAGGGATAGGGCCTTGAGGATGTCTGCATAGGACATATTACTTATGCCCTGTATTCTTGTAGTGAGAAATCTCTGTGGACATTCCAGTCACTGGCTATGCCTGGTTAGGTACATACCGAAGGGGGCATTGTACTCAATAATAGGTCTGATGAATGCCGAATACAGTGGAACAATGACTTCCTTGGACTTAGATGCCATACCTTTGTTTATAAGTTGTGCAACATATAATGATTTCCTCACCACTGTAGACAAGTGATGATCAAAGGCTAGAATACTATCTATGTGTGTCCCTAAGTCCCCTTACTACTGGGTCAACTCTAAGGGGTGTGTTCTCAATATGATAGTTACCAGGGATGGATGACTTCCCAAATGATACTATTATACATTTATTGGCATTTAGTTTTAGTTCATGGCTCTGACATCAGTTGGTTGTCTGTGTCATCCCCGCCTGAAGAACTTTTTTATGTCGGTGTGAGATTCAATGACAGCTCCTAATTTGCAATCATCTGCAAATTTAGTCAGCCAGAGACCAATGACATTGGCCTTGACTTCTGAGAAGTAAATTCCAAAAAGGAGTGGTCCAAGTACTGATCCCTGAGGCACTGCACTTGTGACTGGCCTCTTTGTAGAGGTAGACTCCCCAATTCTAACTTCCTGGGTCCTGTCTGTGAGGCAGTTGGCTATCCACCGGGTGACATATGGGTTTGTGCCTAACTTCTAGAGACCTGACTCAGGTAGACAGTGTTGCTTTGGAGAAGGTAACATGCATGAATTTTTTTGTGCAATGTATAACATTTTAATTGGGGTCTGTGTTTCAGTTATTTTATCCATTTTAAATTAAACACATTTTAGACTTAACAGTTTTAAGTTGGCTACTGTGTTTTGGTGGGTTTATTGTCTTTTCTTTATCCACACAATGTGAAATGTTACATTTTTGTAGACTGTATTGGATGCAAAATATAGTCAATATTGGGTTTATATTTTTTTATTTTATGTTGCATTTCTAAATTAAAAAAGGGCAGATTTGGGTATGACTGGCTCTTTTAGGTGTTGTAGTGCATTTTGAATTGTGTAAGTATCCCTTTTTAGTGTAGCAATGACTTTAAATCACATTCATAAAAGTTCACCAGAGCAGAGCAAAGCACTCTGCTTACTTTGTAAGAACTGAGCTGCTTTGCAAAAAAATGGGATTTAGAAACATGCTTAATTAGCACGGCAATGCACCCTGTTAAATGCTTTAATGACTTCTATGAGTCATCAATCTGAGCATTTGGAAAAACTGCAGATTGGTACCAGCTGAACAGACTATAAGGGCACATGTACAGTTTGCTGTACTTGGCAAATCAGTGAACTTGCTCATGGTCAGCTATTGAAATTACTAGACCCAATCTAGCTAGTAGTTAAGTACACTTTTGCAGCAGTATGTTAAAGCTGAATAAGACTGGCCTTTTTTAATTGCCATACAAAGCAACTTCCAAATTGCTAAAGTCATCTGTGATTTACAGGGGCTTCATTTACATACACTGGTCCCACAGGCTGCTACATTTGCATATGGCTCTAAAATACTGGGCAGGCCCAGTACCGATTAGTTAAACAGTTTTGCAGTGAACTTCTGTAAGTCACTTTCGGACTATGTACTATACAAGGCCTTGCAAGGTAGCTTTGAGCAGTTATACAAGAGATTAATAATGTCAACCCCCTACTTTAGTTTTTAGACAGTAGTGAGAATATTATGTTTAGCAAAATTATAGTAGTTCTGATTATGCACCATGGATGAAAAGAAAAGCTGATTACATGCCAAAATTACAGATAAAAAATATCTACACAGTGTGCCAGTTACATGTTTCTTTCACACTATCTGGTTTAACTGTTAAAATAAATATTTCATAGTATTTGCCAAATTAATGTGTGTATGTGTGTTCATGGACAAGTATATGTGCATGTGTGTATGCTTAACATCTGAAAAGGAAAAACTGCTATTATGTTCTACAGCCTTTATTCTGGTTAAGTATAAGGCCTCATGGAGATTTTTATTGGCTGCATGTTGTATATATAGTTTAACTAGTATGAGACTTTAAACACACTGCAGTGCGGATTAGTATATGTACCTCAATGGTCTACTCATATATTTAAAAATCATAGCTGGGTTATTCTGCAAAAAATTGATCTGATGCATAGACCTGTACAGAGCATGCAGCTCTAGCTTCACTATTGACATTCTGTATTTCCTCATGACTATACTCCCATTCTGAAAGCACCTTTATTCTCAAACTTTCATTACTTCCAGGGGACAACAAATAAACAAATTATTTTTCTTTTACAATTACCACAAGAAGCATGCAGTGGCCTCATGAGAATGAAAGTCATTATAATATACATAAATGCATTTATTATACACAAAAAGTATTCTATTTATATATTAAATTTATTAAATACAAGTCTGTCCCAAAAGAGACTAGGTAGTTTTCGGACCAATATAAAGTTTTGTGTCAAATATTAATGGCATTTAATTGTGTTATTAAGTTGACATTTTACAAAACTCCATCAGACCCTGTAGCTCTGATTGATTAGCTAAGATAAACCATTCCATAAAAACAATAAAAATTAAGGATTATGAGGAGTTCTAGATATTAGTCATTATTGTTAATATTATTACTTTTATTATTAATAGTGTTTTTACTATTTTGCATGCAGTCATGAAATAGTACATTAAAGCACTGAAGGTAAAAAACAGTTTAAAAACATAATACAATTATAATAATTATAATACAATATATAATATAATGAGTATCATATTATATAATACTATAATATTATATTTATTGCTATAATTAAAATAACATAATGCATAAGAGAATGACTCAAATGAGGCAATTTTTATATCATCATTTGAGAGAATCCTTACAATCTTGAAATCTGTACCCTGGAAGCCCACATAAAATTAACATAGTGTAGGTTTGCAAATGGTTATAGTTATTTCAGTGGCAAAAGGCTAGAGTTATAGTAAGGCTAACTAGTTTGATAAAATAAAAGTCTTACATTTGGAATGCTTTTATTTCATCTACTACCAAATCCCAACATGACATTATTAAAACACTATTAGATATTTTATAAGATGTATAAATCCTATTAGATATTTTATAAGATGCAGAAATCCTGTCAGTAAGTATGAGGCATTTGCTAGTTGTACAATATTTGCTAGTTGTACAATAATGAGAATTCACATGAAACACCAAAAATATGTGAAGAAGTGTACAATACTTAGAATGAAAAGTGCTATTATCTTTAGTGGACACTTTTTAGCCAGAGTTACATTGTATAACACTAATAATTCACTGATTTCCTCTGTGCAGAAGGGGATGCATTTTTCCTGTATAACTTCTTTTACGTTCTTGTGGCACCTATTGATTGCTTCCAATAGAAATTAAGAGTAGAAGGCAATTAACTTTAAATTTTAATGATGTTCTGCAGTTGCTAATTTACTGTTTGACCCAATCAATACATTACACTGGGTAATAGCAATCTCTCCTGCAGTTTGTGGACTCCCGCTTTTCCATCTAGATTAATCATATTCTTCAGAAAAGTAATGAATGAGGGCCAGGCTAGAAACCCAATAAACTGGGCCATAGATATTATAATGGTAACTAAATAGCCATCAAAAAAACACATCTAGCTAGAATTCAGCAAAATGTAAAATAACCCCTAAGCATTAATTACTGAAAATGACTATCTGTTTATAAAAGTGTGCCTATTACTCAGGATATAGGAATGAATGGAATTCATACCAATAGAGAAATCACAGGGAGCACTTAAATAAGTGTATTGCGTCATGTTATCTATTCTGTCTTGCAATTTAAGAATATAACTGCTCTGCTGTTTATGCATTACAAAAAGATAGTTATACATTACAAAAAGATAGTTATACTGATGTTTGTTTAATAAAAGGTTAATATGTTTGATGGTACAAAGCCATTGTTCTATATTAAAGTCGCTCTGTCTTGCATAACAAAATGGCACTTATCAAACATAGCAAAAGTAAGCACTAGGAATAATTTATATTACAATTAATAAAAACTGCAACTTTATTTCAATATTATTTATAATCTATGTAATAATGATCAATTCATAAGCCGATACCTTGCATTCTGTTTAGTGAAGCAAAGTCATATATCTTCTTCTTCTTCTTCTTTCGGCTTTTCCAGGTTAGGGGTCACCACAGTGGATCATCTGTCCGTTCATGATTGGCAGTGGAGTTTTATGGTGTTGAGTTGTCAGCCCGGTGCCCAACCTTCCACAGAAGGCACACACACACACACACACACACACACACACACACACACACACACACACACACACACACACACACACACCTAGGGCCAATTTAGACTGTCCAATCCACCTGCTGCATGTCTTTGGGATGTGGGAGGAAACCGGAGCACCCAGAGGAAACCCACGTGACCACAGGGAGGACATGCAGACTCCACACAGAAGGCACCCCAGCCGAGAATCGAACTGGAGAACCTCTTGCTGTGAGGCGGCAACGCTAACAGCTGCACCACCGTGGCCACCCCTTATATATATATATATATATATATATATATATATATATATATATATATATATATATATGTGCCTTTAAACATAAGTATTTTTGCAATGTTTTTAAAATTTTATTTTTCTATTTATTAGATTGAAAATTTAAGTAAACTGCAGTCTGCATTTAAAGATGTGACAGAATTTCATATAGAACATTCTAATGCTTATGAAAAATATAATTAATTGGAAAGGATTCAGAAGCACAGCGCATTTACGTGATTTCAAATGAGGCCTCAGGAATGATTAATTAGATCCTTAAGTAAGATATACTTGGCCAAAAAGTGTCTTAGCATAGAGATCCAAGCTCAGTAAGCCATTTTTATCCAACAGCTATACTCTACAATTATATCTGTATGGGGTGTAGCAGGCACTGAGCTGCTAAACCAACAACAGAATTTCAAAATTTATATTTTAATAAAGAAATACTAATTCTGAGGAAGAAGATTCACTGTAGCTACAAAAGACAGCAAAACTATTGCATTTTTGAGCTGAAATTGAGGAGAAATACAGTGATATGCCATACATGTGGAAGTACAGTGATATGCCACATATGTGGAAGTACAGTGATATGCCATACAGGTGGAAGTACAGTGATTGACTGTGGGGCTTAATATCCTGCAACACTGCACTACACATGCCTAACTTGTATCTGAAATAGCCTCAGTGCTTCTTCAACAGAAATGGCTTCCAATCAGTCACAAGCTGCTTAAGTCTGTGATCTCAGTTTTGAAATTCGTAACTCACTATTGTGGCCTTACAATTAACAACAACATCTTGCTGTCAATTTTTCATTTTTCTGAAATGAGACCTCCTGACATAGGATAAGCCTCTCAGTTGATTGTCTTTCCTTCAACACTGAATAAAAGGTGCTGTGTTCCATGATATGCCAATAACACAAAACATAAAAAGTAAATTATGCATAAAACAGTTTACCAAACTGAATGTATGAGTGAATTCATGACCAAATCAGGAAGCCTTAATGTATAAGGCTTTTCTTCGACAAAATACATAATACTGCAACTTGTTCTGGAATTTACTCACATGCTATCTGATACAACTGGAAAGGCACAAAGGTTCCTTACAAAGAAAATGAGAGGTCATTAAGATTTGTCTTATAATCAAAAATTTTACAACTATTCCCCTCATCTGTATCGTTTTGCCTTCTTATAAGAAATCTAAGCCTAACGCACTGAGCATTAATGAACCCTTTACTATTTGAAAACCCTTTGCTCAGAATTCCCCCCCCCCCCTTGAAACTTTCACATAAGAAGTCACTGACCATTAACAAAAATTAATACAGCTGCATCAAAAACCATGAGAACTTAACTCAAAGACTGAAATGCCTATGAAACAAACTCGTCTTGCAGTTAACTCAGGTCATTATTCCATTCCTGCAGGATGACTACATGAAAATATATAACATTTTAACACACAAACTGAATCAACAAATAACTTGGTGGGCAACATGCCTTGAGCTTATTCAAAATGTATGGATCTATAGTTACCAATGCATGCAGCCACCCATTCTATTTCTCCCAAGCCATCTTAATGCACACTGTCCCTCAGCAGAAGAACATTTCCTGATTTTCTGATCATTCCCTAACCTGCCACTCATTTATGCCCATATCTTTCCTATACATTTTAAATGATGCTCATTACTCCTTTCATTCCCTTTTAAAATTAACAAGTCTTGATATAATTCCTGGCATGTTGCCTAATTTGTGGCGATAGCTAACTCTGACTTGTCCTGTGGTCATAATTTATATCACTTTGATGGAAGAAAATACTGCTGTTGGCCTTCTGCATGCTGTACATATACATTGCAATGTAGGTGCTGTCTTATGTAGGTACTGTCATATACTATCTACAGAAGAGTGTTTGTTTGTGTCTTTCGGCTTTTCCCGGTTAGGGGTCATCAAAGCAGAACCGCTAATGATTGGCAGTAGATTTTTACGTGCTGGCTTGCCGGGCCTAACGCACAACCTTCAATGAAGGAACGCACATTCACGCATGTCGACACACAGAAGACGCTCTAACTGAGAATCGAACAGGCAACGTCTAACTGTGAGGCGACAATGCTACCGCAGCACCACCACTGCATTTGACATCTACAGAAGAGTGTAAGAACATAAATTTCTTTTGATTCTCCTCCCATAGTCAAACACATGAGCATCACACTGCTTATAGTTCCCCTTGGGAGAGTGACTGAGATTACTCATAATTATTCTATGAAAAAATTATCCTTCCCCTACCAACCAACACCTACCCAGTTATCCAGTATGGTTTTACTGGTATTTACCCCCAGCATCTTTTGATAGGTTTCTGTTTCTAGTCCAGCATTTCCATCTATTTTCAATATTGTCTTGTACTTTTCATATCTCATTCTAAGCCTACCAATGTCTTCAAATATATTTAGCCTCTCCCTAACCTTGTAAATATCCCTAAAATAAACATTCAGACAGCACCAACACTGGTGCTCATTTGAACTCTTTCACTTAGCATGGTAGTTTATTACTTGAGTCCTCAGTATACTCTGTCTTTGAGATTATAGCTATTATTTTGTAATGACTGGTGCACTGAGTTCATATCAAGTCCACGAACATTGTTTCACCCAATTTCTCTGATATAAGTTGACTGACTCTCCCACATAAAAATAATATATTAAGTGGATATGACCTGCTTATGCAAAGGTAGCTGCTAGTTCTAGTCAACCTTAAGAAAGCGTAGGGTACAACCATATTATTCTTTGGATAAGAGCTTAGACAATGGCAACACTGGCTCTGATCAATGTAGGGAACAACATGCCTTGTCAGGTTATTATTTCTTTAGACTATATTAGTTAATATGATCTGTGATATAATTAGAGTTAATTGGCCTATCTTGTTCACTGATGAACGTATCAGTGAACTGTTGGGTAATAGACTGAACTTTGTTTTTAAAAACAAGAAGTCCCTAAAAAGACAACTATGTTACAAGAGCTTTTATCAAGTAAAGCCCCAGGATATGTCCGTACCTGGTAGACATGGCTGCAATAACTGTAGCTATGTAACTATATTGTGTCTATATTGATAGTTCTGACACCTTTATTCACCCACGGACAAGAGAGGTGATTAGGTTCATTGCACTGTTGTACTGCAGATGAAATATATCTTGTAAGATGCTATGTCTGTGAATGTTTTTATGTTGGAAAAACAAATTGTTCTCTGATGGAACATATAAGAGTTATAGCATATGCATTAATGACACTAGGAATGTGCTTGCTAAACATGTATTAGAATTTGATAATGCACATTTTTTCAGGTTTACAGTCATTGAGAGGATGAACAGAGGCATGAGGATGGTTGATTATAAAAACTTTATTGAAAGTCAGGAGTTTCACTGGATTCTTAGATTGAAATCAGATAAGTCACTAGTTTAAATGGGAAAGTCTATTTAAGACCTATATTGAAAGCCAATGATTTTTTTAAATGATTAAGTGATTTTTAATGACATATGCTGCTTTATTGAATGGATGTAATGAAACTCTTGTATTTAATAATGATTGGGACAGCTTGTTTTTATGGTCCGAAGAAGCACTTTGTAGTGTGAAACTGCTTACCTTTGTTTTATTTGCTTCTGCTAATAAACAGCATTGAGCTTTTATTTTTGTCTTAGCCATGTTTCTGTACTACAACATTTTTATCAGTTCTATGTGGTTTGGCTTCTAGCACAGTTAGTTTCTTGTGGGTTATCTTTTTTGTTTCAATATTTCTTCAATATCTGAGGTTTCCTTCTTTATATAAAGATTAAGAGCAGTATTATTTTGAACTTGCCTATTTACTACATCACTTCTCTCTGCCAGTCTATGTACATTATGGGGACCCTGCATAATTATGTAATTTTATGTTATTCTAGAGAAAATGCAGTCTTAAGTTTCAGAATATTCTGACATTGTGTGTCCCTTTTTAGTAATATCTAACGTGTTTACTTTTTCTTTTTCCTGTTTAAAATAAGCTTTTTGAAAATATTTTTGCATTTTTAAAATCGTATTACCCCATTCTTTCATTTTATTATGATGCCATCTACCCATCTTTACATTAATATGCAATTTCAAAGAGTCATATAACATGACTTTATTCACCATTTCCTTATCATTAAATAACAGATATTCTTCAGTTTGTTTATTAAGATAATTTTTATGAAATCTTTTAGTTTCTTCATGTAAGTTGGTGTTCTGTAAGTAAGATAATACTTGAATCTATTGTTAATTTAAAACCAAACTACCCTTACAGCAGCTTTGCAATGTTTTTAATTATTTCTTGCCATTCCTGTCCCTATTCCCAGTATCCATTCAAAGTTTAATGTATAAAGTTTGTTATTAAACTGGATATTCACAAAAGAATATGTACATTTACAGTCACTAATTTTGTTAAATATCTTATGCATAACCTGAGATCTCTTCCACAGTATAGCTGTAGTTCTTTTTTTCAAATGAAGACAAAGCAAGTTGCTATATTGAATAACAATGTCTTTTATCAGGTGCATTTCATGAAGAAATACAATGTCTCCCTTTTATTTTTAAATATTTCCATAACAGTCTTCTTTTACTGTCAGTGTTTAAACTGTTAATATTAATAAATATAATTTTCAATGTTATCATAGCTGATATTTAGATTATATAATTTTTTCTTAATTATTTTTATTTGGTTTTAAAACAATATATAAACAAATCAATTATAAAACAAACACATGCTATTTACATAGGTCAGCTGTTGATCAATATATCAATGTTTTACATATCAACAAATATTTTCAAGCAAGTCTTTAAGTCAAGATTTATATGAATGTATAATATTATAAGTTCTCAACTTTATAGTATGCAATTCATTACTGCAAACAATTTTTGCCATACTGATAAATTCAACACTAGAGGAAGTGACTTTACTTTTCCAATTTTTAGTAATTATACTTTTCCGTGGTGGTGCAGCGGTAGCATTGTTGCCTCACAGCAAGAGATTCTCCCATTTAATTCTCGGCTGGAGTGCCTTCTGTGTGGAGTCTGCATGTCCTCCCCACGGTCGAGTGACATTCGAAAGACATGTGTGAATGGGCGTGCCTTCGTTGGAGGTTGGGCATCGGGCTGGCAACTCGACACCATAAAAATCTACTCCCAACCATTAGCAGACCGGTGTTCCACTGTGGCGACCCCTAACCGGGAAAAGCCGAAAAGGCAAACAACAAGTAATTATACTTTTTTGGCTATGGCAAGAATTGACCAAAGAAGAAGCACTTGGGTTTTTGGAATTATGTCAAGAATTGGAGCATTAAATAAAACTAAAAAATTAGAAATATTACATTTATTTGACCATAAAGCTAGAATGAAGTTATTAATTTCTTTCCAAAAAGGAAGATGACTTCACATTTATATACCATATGCATCCAATTGACTATTACTTCAGAATCACATCTCCAGCGTTTAATTGTATTGATTTATACATAACTGTAAATTTGTTAGAAGTGACAAAAGCTCTGTGTAAGAATTTCCAACTAAACATTTTGGAATATAATGAAGATTTAGTTTTATCTGTAGATTTTAATGTTATTTTCTTGTATTCTTCAGAGAAGTCTTCATTATTAATTGTTGAGGAGTAGTTCCAATAGGAATTGTCTAAATATGTGAAACGTAACCTAAGAATGCTACAAGTTTGTGACAAATATGATTTATCTTTTATTCCATTATTATTGATATTTATTAAAAAGTCCAATAATTTGGGGAACAATTTCTTATCTAGGTTAAATTTCTTATTAATCTTTGTGTTCCCAAAGTCTCTCTCTCTCTCTCTCTCTCTCTATATATATATATATATATATATATATATATGTACTATTTAAGAATCAATGCCAATAAATTAAGTTACTTTGCTGTTTCAGTACTTGCATTTTATTGAAGTTATGAGTTTCTAAGCAGTCATTTGTATATGAAATTGGAAACACAGAAAATCTTAAGTAATTAATACAATGGTTTAAATATGTGAGCGGTTGGAAAGAGGAAATGTTGTTATTTAAATAGGGAATTTGAGAGGAGGGTGTAATTCCATTCACACAAAAATAATTTTAATAACCAGATAAAACTATTAGGGACTATTTGTTTATGACTGGTTGTGATATATTTATTATTTACTAATAATATTTCTTGGTGTATTCGTTTCAATTTTGAATCATAAGATGAATTTATTCACAATATTATAAATTTTACAATTGCTGAAGGAGCATACAGTTGAAAATGAATCCTATTCCACCATTATCCCAACCTTTTCTGGGCCAATCAAAGGAAACACTTGGTTTATTAGGATGCCAAAAATTTTAAGTAGAATATTATTTATCTTCTTCATCATTTTATTAGTGGAGGTAGTACTAAAGATTGTGAGACAATATTTTAGGGAGAATTATCTTCTTAATAAGCATTAATCCTTCTTCCATGGTAAATAAGAATTTGTTCCAATTTTTGATTAAAGATAAAATTTTATCAACAACCTGTTGTAAGTTTGTTTGTATAATTTCTTTACTATTATAAATAATGGTTCTACTTAGTTATTTCATTTGACTGCTATTCCAAGTGAAGTAAGAATATGTTTGTATGATTGTTTTATTTTTTATTAATTAATGTACTTGTTTTATTATAATTAAATCTTAAGTTTGAGATTTGAGATCACTGAACTAATTATATGTTCTAATGAATTCTCTATATTTCTTATTGTTAGTAAATATACTCAGCAAAATTTTTAATCTTTAGTTCAAAATCTTCTTTTATTCTCATATTGTTAATGTTCTTATTGGATTTAATACTATTAGCAAAGAGTTCTATAGCTAATGCAAAAAGTAAAGGTGATAATGGGCAGCCTTCTTTTGTGCCTTTTTTAATTTAAAGGAATTAGAAGGAAAATTACATATTTTAACATAAGCACAAGAGTTATTGTATAACTTAGAAATTCATGCAATTAGCTCAGGTGAGAAATTATACACTTAAGTGTTTTAAACTGGTAAGGCAGAGTCAAAAGCCTTATCTAACTCGAGACTAATGACAGAAAGTTATTTTTATTTTTATTTGTATAGTTTATTAATGAATGCATTTTTATTATATTAACCTGTACTTGTCTATTTAAAATAAACCCAGTTTGATCACTGTTAGTTAGTTTAGGTATAAGTAGATTAATTCTGTTCGCTAAAATGGACACAAACATTTTATAGTCCACATTTAAAAGGGAAATTGATCTGTGTGATAAGCAATTTGCAGGATCCTTATCTTGTTTTAAAACAGGTGATATAAGGGAATATTTCCATGATTGGGGACTTCAGAAGTTGTTTCTATTTTTCTATAGACTTTTTGTAATATTTTAACTCTATCTAAGCCCAGCACCTTATTATTTTTTAACTTTTTTATTTGATCATTTATTTCTGTTGAAGTAGTCTTATCAACTTTTAATTATTCACTTGTTACTTTATTATTTATAATTCCCTTAGAGAAACATTTCAGCTATATCATCATTATCTAAGTTATTTGTATTATTATTTATATTTTCATAAAATATTTTAAACCCTCAATAATACCTTTAATATCTGTTCTTCTATATTTCTTTATTATTTATATGTGTTATAATTTCTTTGATAATATTTAGTGTATTCAGTTGTTTGAACTAAAAGAAAGTTTATGCAAGCTTAAAGGGTTTACTGAATATGCTGAAGTTTAAGTTTTTCCAGGATTATTGAAACTTTATAATTTAGAATTTCAGCATATTTTGTATGTAAGTTTTTAAGTACAAACTGACAAATAATATCATTTGGTTTTAGATTTAACTATTCAATTCCTTGTCCCATTCTCTTGGTTAACTAATATACCAGCTTGTAACTCTTCCATTTAAGTAAGCCTTTAGTGACTCTCATAGGACAATGTCAGATACTTTACTATTCATGTTTATTTCTAGGACGTTTTTGATCTGTTTAACATACCAATCCTTGAATCATTGAATTATAATAATGTACACTGGTAATCTACTGTGATGGAACAAATTGTCAATTTTTAAAATAATAATAAAGATTATAGCATTATGGTTGTATAATGGACATGAAACTATTTAAACTTCTCTGATATGTGATAGATTGTTTGAAGCAAAACTTTTATCAATATTTGTTTGTGTTCCATATCTATATGAATAATGGGTAAACTGAAGTGAGTTTGTTTTCCTTAGCTCATATGTATATATATATATGCTTTACATTTATTAGATTTAAAAAATTTGTTAAGTGTTTGACTGAAGACGTGATTCTCAGCTTTCTTTCTGAAATAGATTCTTTGTCTGATAAAATACATTAAACTCATCAACCATTATGACTTCACCTTTCACGTAATAGGCTATAGCGTTTAAGTAATTTTTTGCATCTTTAGCTCCAACTCCTGGAATCCAATATGTATTCACTAATGTATATAGTATTCTGTTCCAATCAATTATAATAATGCTTAGCATACTATGTTATCAACATAAGTATCTTTTACTTTAGGCATTACTGGTGAGTTATTTCATAAAATGAGGGTGCCTCTTCTCTTAGCTTGAAAGCCAGAACCTGCTAAAAACCAAATAATTCTTTAATGAAAGTTTATTTGCATCTATATTAAGTAAATGTGTTTCCTGTAGAACTACTACTAGGTTCACAGGAGGATACTAGGCTAGCAGCCCCTCAGGATTTACAGGCCTAGGCATGTTGATCCAAAGTACCCCATTCTTCCTTTTGAGTAGTTCACAGAATTTATGAACAGAGCAAGTCTGTGATCAACACCAGCTCCCTATGTCCATGAGGGACATGGGTGCCACCACAGGGGTGAATTTGTGGTCTCCAGTTATCTAGGTTTTGTTTGAATTGTGTCAGTGAGGAGCTCTGTTTTACATGAACTGGAAGTCTAGTACAGAGAAGCAGTAGTCTCTGGGAGACGTATCTGTCTTTCTAGCATGTTCTGTTAATGTCACATGCTAGGTTGAGATCCCTATAGTGAATGACTCTTGGGCCATTTGACTTGCGTATGCGCAGCATTTTTTCAGTGTTATGTAATTGTAAGTATTTGAACAGACTCCTCCCTCTTTATTGGATTATTTAATCCTTTAATATAAATAGATATGCATTTACAATCAGACATTTATATAGAAGAGAGAGAAAAACACAGGTATAATGAAATCACATTTATGTACAGAACTTATTATATACTTTATATATAACAATATGCAATCTTTTGAAACAAATAAAAAATTACCTAATGATAAACCCTAAAACATTCTACCATAGAATAATGTTATTTCTAGTTTATTGAAAAAGACAAACTACCTCTCAAACTCCCCATTCGACTAATAATGTTTAACTCATGCTTCTGATTCATGTTAATGTGTCTCATATTTTTAGTACACATCATCTTAAAAAAAAAAAAAAACATCAGTGAGTTATTAGGAATAGGAAAAGTTAAACAGTTGTTCAGAATCTTTATTATAAGTTGACCAAACTGAATATCTTTAGAATTATCTTTCCCTGTACCTCACATTATCTTCCTGGTCTACTATAGGGAGGAAGTCAGTTGTTAATTTCATTTATTTATAGGTCAAATTATTTATATGTTTTCTGTTTTATTTACTATGTGTAAAGATGTTCATAGGATCATAAGCTCATAAATTAGTACCGGGCAAACTGCTCTTGTGGGCTATTCCAAGCCCAGCCAATTATTCCAGATGAGAACCCTGCACCTTGGCCTATAAGGTAATCACCTTAACCATTATGCTAGCCTCCAGGTCTATGTCAGATAAACGAAAACGCAATCTCTTGAATGCTCATATGAGCGAATAATCATAACATCAAAATTTGTATTGTGGGGGGCTGTGCCCCCCCACACCCTCGCTAAATATATATTCCTATCCGAGGTCACACTACAGTGAGGAAAGGACAAATATCCCACTCTTCACTGTACTGCAATCCCAAAATTCCACTTCCGATGTTATGATTATTCGCTCATATGAACATTCGAGAGATTGCGTTTTCATTTATCTCAAGTAGACCCCAGCCTCCCACCCTTGTAGGCATATTTATATTCTTTATCTATATACATATTTAGTTATTCTGATCTATTTTTATTTCTGTTTGCATAGTATGCATTGTACTATTACTATATTCCTAGGTTTTATTTTTTAGCTATTATCCTAGTATAGAATATTACATAATAGAACATTTATATTTACCCTTATATATATGATACTCTTTAATCTAGTACTACTATGTCTAATAGTAACTGAACAAACATCTGAAAAATCTTCCATTTTAAGATTCAAACTTTCCATAATAAATTGTTCTGAGATATTAAGTTTTGTTATTATTAAAAAGAGACAATAACAGAGAAACACAATCCTAAATTTTTTATCAGAAATGTTTTTCTATAGGCTAGTATATAAACTATCCTTTTGGTATACTGCAAGCATTCAGAACTATTTAATAACTGACAGTGGTTTAGAAAGCAATTCACTGCCTTTTGCTTTTTATCTAACGTGTATTCATTAACATCTTAGCATATGATTAAAAATATTAATTTTCAAAACTCTCACAGCATCACAAAAGTGCTCATGACTCTAATTAAGCTGCTTCATGCATGTCCTCATAACAAGGGCTTGAGAATGAACAGTTTAATAGCTACAATTCACACAAAAACATTCATGAGTGAATGCAGGCTACCTCTACATTATACATCAGTCCCTCAAATGCTTCCAAACCACTAAAAGAATAACAAAAAGCATTTCAAAGTATGTTAACCATTAAAAGCTATTATATTTATAAAAAAAACATTTAATGATTCAGTAAGCACTATTTGAATGAGATGTTTAATATAAAGCAGAATGTCATTTTTTAAAGGAGACACAGAATATAAACTTGCATTAAAAGTATAATAGTTATGTGTGATCCAGGTTTAACTTGTAAAAGTGTGAATGTTACTCTATGTCAAACACAGAGCTGTTGGACATGCTACACCTAAAGAAATCCCAATCCCTCCGAGCTACATGATCTAGGTGACATAAACCTTGTCACCACAATAAACAGGATGTGCTGGAGGGATAGATTCCTGTCCCAGAGATTTCCTATACTCTGGAACAGGCTACCCATCTATGTCAAGCAAAGGTCCTCATTAGCACTCTTCAAGAAAAATCTTGATGAGTGGATGGGAAATAGGAAATACACCCCGGGGATCACTTCTGTGGCTCTGCTCGACAGGGGCACAGGAAAAATAACTTTCCTGGGTGACGTAAGCCAAGGAACCTTGTTGGCTAGGC